>NW_026728129.1:0-300000 GCF_030684315.1 Stegostoma tigrinum | reverse complement strand
ATGGGATGCAGTGACTGATTGAAATGGGATGCAGTGACTGAGGGAAGTGGGATGCAGTGACTGAGGGAAATGGGATGCAGTGACTGAGTGAAATGGGATGCAGTGTCTGTTTGAAATGGAATCCTGCGACTGAAGTTAATGGGATGCAGTGACTGAGTGGAATGGGATGCAGTGACTGAGTGGAATGGGATGCAGTGACTGAGTGGAATGGGATGCAGTGACTGACGGAGATGGGATGCAGTGTCTGTTTGAAATGGGATCCTGCGACTGAAGTTAATGGGATGCAGTGACTGAGGGTAATGGGATGCAGTGACTGAGTGGAATGGGATGCAGTGACTGAGTGGAATGGGGTGCAGTGACTGCGTGAAATGGGATGCAGTGAATGAGTGAAATGAGATGCAGTGACTGAGGGAAATGAGCGCAGTGACTGATAGAAATCGGCTACAGTGATTGATGGAACTGGGATGCAGTGACTGAAGGAAATGGGATGCGGTGACTTTGTGTACTGGGATGTGGTGACTGTGTGAACTGGGATGTGGTGACTGTGTGAACTGGGATGCGGTGACTATGTGAACTGGGATGCAGTGGCTGAGTGAAATGGGATGCAGTGACTGAGTGAAATGGGATGCAGTGACTGACTGAAATGGGATGCAGTGACTGAGGACAATGGGTTGCAGTGACTGAGGGAAATGGGAAGGAGTGACTGAGTTAATAGGGATGCAGTGACTGGGAAATGGGAGGCAGTGACAGTGGGAAATGGGATGCAGTGACTGATGGAAATGGGACGCAGTGGCTGAGTGAAATGGGACGCAGTGGCTGAGTGAAATGGGACGCAGTGACTGAGTGAAATGGAATTGCCGTGACTGTGGAAAGGAGATGCATTGACTGAGGAAATAGGATGCAGTGACTGAGGGAAATGTGATGCAGTGACTGAGTGAAATGCGATGCAGTGACTGCGTGAAATGAGATGCAGTGGGGAATGAAATGGGATGCAGTGACTGGTGGAAATAAGATGCAGTGTCTTAGGGAAATGAAATGCAGTGTCTGTGGGAAATGGTATGCTGGGACTGAGGGTAATGGGATGCAATGACTGATGGAAATGGAAGCAGTGACTGAGTGAAATGGGATGCAGTGACGGAGGCACTGGGTAGGAGTGACTGAGTTAATAGGGATGCAGTGCCCGAGCGGGAAATGGGATACAGTGCCTGAGTGAAATGTGACGCACTGACTGAATGAAATGGGATGCAGTGACTGAGGATAATGGGATGCAGTGACTGAGGGAAATGGGATGCAGTGATTGATGGAACTGGGATGCAGTAACTGACGGAAATGGGATGCGGTGACTTTGTGAACTGGGATGTGGTGACTGTGTGACGTGGGATGCGGTGACTATGTGAACTGGCTGTGGCTGAGTGGAATGGGATGCAGTGACTGAGTCAAATGGGATGCAGTGACTGAGTGAAATGCGATGCAGTGACTGCGTGAAATGCGCGCAGTAACTGTGTGAAATGCGCGCAGTGACTGATAGAAATCGGAGACAGTGATTGATGGAACTGGGATGCAGTGACTGACGGAAATGGGATGCGGTGACTTTGTGAACTGGGATGCAGTGGCTGAGTGAAATGGGATGCAGTGGCTGAGTGAAATGGGATGCAGTGGGGCGTGAAATGGGATGCAGTGACTGCTGGAAATGAGATGCAATGACTAAGGGAAAGGAAATGCAGTGACTGTGGGAAATGGGATGCTGCGACTGGGGGTAATGGGATGCAGTGACTGAGGGTAATGGGATGTACTGACTGATGGAAATGGATGCAGTGACTGAGTGAAATGGGATGCAGTGACTGAGTGGAATGGGATGCAGTGACTGAGGTACTGGGAAGGAGTGACTGAGTTTATAGGGATGCAGTGCCCGAGCGGGCTTGGGGTGCAGTGACTGAGTGAAATGGGATGCAGTGTCTGATGGAAATGGTATGCAGTGACTGAGGGAAATGGGATGCAGTGACTGACGGAGATGGGATGCAGTGACTGAGTGAAATGGGATGCAGTGACTGAGTGAAATGAGATGCAGTGACACACGGACATGGGATGCAGTGACTGAGGGAATTGGGATGCAGTGACTGAGTGAAATGCGATGCAGTGACTGAGTGAAATGCGATGCACTGACTGAGTGAAATGGGATGCATTGTTTGACGGAAATGAGATGCAGTGACTGAGGGAAATGGGATGCAGTGAATGAGCGAAATTGGATGCAGTGACCAAATGAAATGAGATGCAGTGACTGAGCGAAATGGGATGCAGTATTAGTGGGAAGTAGGATGCAATCACTGATTGAAATGAGATGCAGTGGGAAATGGGATACCGTGAGTGTCGGAAATTGAATGCAGCGTCTGTGAGATACGGGAACCAGTGACTGAATGAAATGGGATGCAGTGACTGAGGCAAATTGGATGCAGTGACTGAGTGAACTGGGATGCAGTGTCTGATTGAAATGGGATGCAGCTAATGAGTGAAATGAGATGCAATGACTGATGGAAATTGAATGCAGTGACAGAGTGACATGAGCTGCAGTGCCTGATGGAAATGGGATGCAGTTACTGTGGGACATGAGATGCAGTGACTGAGGTCCTGGGAAGGAGTGACTGAGTTAATGGGATGCAGTGCCCGAGCGGGCTTGGAGTACAGTGACTGAGGGAAATGGGATACAGTGGCTGAGAGAAATTAGATGCACTGACTTTGTGAAATGAGATGCACTGTCTTAGTGAAATGGGATGCACTGTCTTCGTGAAATGGGATGCAGTGGCTGAGTGAAATGGGATGCAGTAACTGGTGGAAATGGAATGCAGTGACTGATCGAAATGGGATGCGGTGACTGACAGTAATTGGATGGAGTGACAGACGGTAATGGGATGCAGTGACTGAGGGAAACGGGACACAGTGTCAGAGTGAAATGGGATGCAGTCAATGAGTGAAATGGGATGCAGTCAAGGAGTGAAATGGCCTGCAGTGATTGAGTGATTTGGGATGCATTGACTGAGTGAAATGGAATGCAGTGGCTGAGTGAAATGGGATACACTGACTCTTGGAAATGGGATGCAGTGACTGTTGGAAATGGATTGCAGTGACTGTTGGCAATGGGATGCAGTCACTGTTGGAAATGGGATGCTGTGACTGAGCGTACTGTGGTACAGTGACTGAGGGTAATGGGATGTAGTGACTGATGGTAATGGGATGCAGTGACTGAGGGAAATGGCCTGCAGTGACTGAGTGAAATGGAATGCAATGACTGAGGAAAGGAGATGCAGTGACTGTGGGTAATGGGAAGCGGTGACTGAATGGAATGTGAAGCATTGAATGAGTGAAATGAGATGCAGTAACTGTTTGAAATGGGATGCTGTGGCTGTGTGAACTGGGATGCGGTGACTGTGTGAACTGGGATGCGGTGACTGTGTGAACTGGGATGCAGTGGCTGAGTGAAATGCGATACAGTGACTCAGGTACTGGGAAGGAGTGACTGAATTAATAGGGGTGCAATGCCCGAGCGGGCTTGGGGTGCAGTGACTGCGTGAAATGGGATGCAGTGACTGCGTGAAATGGGATGCAGTAAATGAGTGAAATGAGATGCAGTGACTGAGTGAAATGCGCGCAGTGACTGATAGAAATCGGATACTGTGACTGATGGAACTGGGATGCAATGACTGACGGAACTGGGATGTGGTGACTGTGTGAAGTGGGATGCGGTTACTATGTGAACTGGGATGCAGTGGCTGAGTGAAATGGGATGCAGTGCGGAGTGAAATGGGATGCAGTGACTGGTGGAAATGAGATGCAGTGACGAAGGGAAAGGAAATGCAGTGTCTGTGGGAAATGGGATGCTGCGACTGAGGGTAATGGGATGCAGTGACTGATGGAAATGGAATTGCCGTGACTGTGGAAAGGAGATGCATTGACTGAGGAAATAGGATGCAGTGACTGAGGGAAATGTGATGCACTGACTCAGTGGAATGGGATGCAGTGACTGAGTGAAATGGGATGCCGTGACTGAGTGAAATGGGATGCCGTGACTGAGTGAAATGGGATGCCGTGACTGAGTGAAATGGGATGCAGTGAGTGAGTGAAATGCGATGCAGTGACTGCGTGAAATGAGATGCAGTGGGGAATGAAATGGGATGCAGTGACTGGTGGAAATAAGATGCAGTGTCTTAGGGAAATGCAATGCAGTGTCTGTGGGAAATGGTATGCTGGGACAGAGGGTAATGGGATGCAATGACTGATGGAAATGGAAGCAGTGACTGAGTGAAATGGGATGCAGTGACGGAGGTACTGGGTAGGAGTGACTGAGTTAATAGGGATGCAGTGCCCGAGCGGGCTTGGGGTGCAGTGACTTAGGGAAATGGGATACAGTGCCTGAGTGAAATGTGACGCACTGACTGAATGAAATGGGATGCAGTGACTGAGTGAAATGCGATGCAGTGACTGCGTGAAATGGGATGCAGTGAATGAGTGAAATGAGATGCAGTGACTGAGTGAAATGTGCGCAGTGACTGATAGAAATCGGATACAGTGATTGATGGAACTGGGATGCAGTGACTGACGGAAATGGGATGCGGTGACTTTGTGAACTGGGATGTGGTGACTGTGTGAAGTGGGATGCGGTGACTATGTGAACTGGGATGCAGTGGCTGAGTGAAATGGGATGCAGTGGCTGAGTGAAATGGGATGCAGTGGGGCGTGAAATGGGATGCAGTGACTGCTGGAAATGAGATGCAATGACTAAGGGAAAGGAAATGCAGTGTCTGTGGGAAATGGGATGCTGCGACTGAGGGTAATGGGATGCAGTGACTGAGGGTAATGGGATGTACTGACTGATGGAAATGGATGCAGTGACTGAGTGAAATGGGATGCAGTGACTGAGTGAAATGCGATGCAGTGACTGAGGTACTGGGAATGAGTGACTGAGTTTCTAGGGATGCAGTGCCCGAGCGGGCTTGGGGTGCAGTGACTGAGTGAAATGGGATGCAGTGACTGAGTGAAATGCGATGCAGTGACTGAGGTACTGGGAAGGAGTGACTGAGTTAATAGGGATGCAGTGACTGACGGAAATGGGATGCAGTGACTGAGTGAAATGAGATGCAGTGTCTGATGGAAATGGTATGCAGTGACTGAGGGGTAATGGGATGCAGTGACTGAGTGAAATGGGATGCAGTGACTGAGTGAAATGAGATGCAGTGACACACGGACATGGGATGCAGTGACTGAGGGAATTGGGATGCAGTGACTGAGGGAAATGCGATGCAGTGACTGAGGGAAATGCGATGCAGTGACTGAGGGAAATGCGATGCAGTGACTGAGTGAAATGCGATGCAATGACTGAGTGAAATGGGATGCAGTGACTGAGTGAAATGGGATGCAGTGACTGAGTGAAATGGGATGCAGTGACTGAGGTACTGGGAAGGAGTGACTGAGTTAATAGGGATGCAGTGACTGACGGAAATGGGATGCAGTGACTGAGTGAAATGAGATGCAGTGTCTGATGGAAATGGTATGCAGTGACTGAGGGTAATGGGATGCAGTGACTGAGTGAAATGGGATGCAGTGACTGAGTGAAATGAGATGCAGTGACACACGGACATGGGATGCAGTGACTGAGTGAAATGGGATGCAGTGACTGAGTGAAATGGGATGCAGTGACTGAGTGAAATGTGATGCAGTGACTGAGTGAAATGCGATGCACTCACTGAGTGAAATGGGATGCAGTGACTGAGTGCAATGAGATGCATTGTTTGACGGAAATGAGATGCAGTGACTGAGGGAAATGGGATGCAGTATTTGTGGGATGTAGGATGCAATCACTGATTGAAATGAGATGCAGTGGGAAATGGGATACCGTGAGTGTCAGAAATTGAATGCAGCGTCTGTGAGATACGGGAACCAGTGACTGATGGAAATGGGATGCAGTGACTGAGGGAAATTGGATGCAGTGACTGAGTGAACTGGGATGCAGTGTCTGATTGAAATGGGATGCAGTTAATGAGTGAAATGAGCTGCAGTGCCTGATGGAAATTGAATGCAGTTACTGTGGGACATGGGATGCAGTGACTGAGGTCCTGGGAAGGAGTGACTGAGTTAATAGGGATGCAGTGCCCGAGCGGGCTTGGAGTACGGTGACTGAGGGAAATGGGATACAGTGGCTGAGAGAAATGAGATGCACTGTCTTAGTGAAATGGGATGCACTGTCTTCGTGAAATGGGATGCAGTGACTGAGTGAAATGCGATACAGTGACTGCGTGAAATGGGATGCACTGAATGAGTGAAATGAGATGCAGTGACTGAGTGAAATGCACGCAGTGACTGATAGAAATCGGATACAGTGACTGATGGAACTGGGATGCAGTGACTGACGGAACTGGGATGCGGTGACTTTGTGAACTGGGATGTGGCGCCTGTGTGAACTGGGATGCGGTGACTATGTGAACTGAGATGCAGTGGCTGAATGAAATGGGATGCAGTGGCTGAGTGAAATGGGATGCAGTGGGGAGTGAAATGGGATGCCGTGGGGAGTGAAATGGGATGCAGTGGGGAGTGAAATGGGATGCAGTGACTGGTGGAAATGAGATGCAGTGACTAAGGGAAAGGAAATGCAGTGTCTGTGGGAAATGGGATGCTGCGACTGAGGGTAATGGGATGCAGTGACTGAGTGAAATGCACGCAGTGACTGATAGAAATCGGGTACAGTGACTGATGGAACTGGGATGCAGTGACTGACGGAACTGGGATGCGGTGATTTTGTGAACTGGGATGTGGTGCCTGTGTGAACTGGGATGCGGTGACTATGTGAACTGAGATGCCGTGGCTCAATGAAATGGGATGCAGTGGCGAAGTGAAATGGGATGCAGTGGGGAGTGAAATGGGATGCAGTGACTGGTGGTAATGAGATGCAGTGACTAAGGGAAAGGAAATGCAGTGTCTGATGGAAATGGTATGCAGTCACTGAGGGAAATGGGATGCAGTGACTGACGGAAATGGGATGCAGTGACTGAGTGAAATGGGATGCAGTGACTGAGGGAAATGGGATGCAGTGACTGAGTGAAATGAGATGCAGTGACTGATGGAAATGGTATGCAGTGACTGAAGGAAATGGGATGCAGTGACTGACGGAAATGGGATGCAGTGTCTGTTTGAAATGGGATCCTGCGACTGAAGTTAATGGGATGCAGTGACTGAGGGTAATGGGATGCAGTGACTGAGTGAAATGGGATGCAGTGACTGAGGACATTGGGATGTAGTGACTGAGGACATTGGGATGTAGTGACTGAGGGCAATGGGATGCAGTGACTGAGGGAAATGGGATGCAGTGACTGAGGGAAATGGGATGCAGTGACTGGGAAATGGGATGCAGTGACAGTGGGAAATGGGATGCAGTGACAGTGGGAAATGGGATGCAGTGACAGTGGGAAATGTGTTGCAGTGACAATGGGAAATGGGATGCAGTGACTGAGTGAAATGGGACGCAGTGACTGAGGGAAATGGTATGCAGTGACTGAGTGGAATGGGATGCAGTGACTGAGTGGAATGGGATGCAGTGACTGAGTGGAATGGGATGCAGTGACTGAGTCAAATGGGATGCAGTGACTGAGTGAAATGCGATGCAGTGACTGCGTGAAATGCGCGCAGTGACTGCGTGAAATGCGCGCAGTGACTGCGTGAAATGCGCGCAGTGACTGCGTGAAATGCGCGCAGTGACTGCGTGAAATGCGCGCAGTGACTGCGTGAAATGCGCGCAGTGACTGCGTGAAATGCGCGCAGTGACTGCGTGAAATGCGCGCAGTGACTGCGTGAAATGCGCGCAGTGACTGCGTGAAATGCGCGCAGTGACTGATAGAAATCGGAGACAGTGATTGATGGAACTGGGATGCAGTGACTGACGGAAATGGGATGCGGTGACTTTGTGAACTGGAATGTGGTGATTGTGTGAACTGGGATGCGGTGACTATGTGAACTGGGATGCAGTGGCTGAGTGAAATGGGATGCAGTGGCTGAGTGAAATGGGATGCAGTGACTGAGGGAAGTGGGATGCAGTGACTGAGGGAAATGGGATGCAGTGACTGAGGGAAATGGGATGCAGTGACTGAGTGAAATGGGATGCAGTGACTGAGGGAAATGGGATGCAGTGACTGAGTGAAATGGTATGCAGTGACTGAGCAAAATGGGTTGCAGTGACTGACGGAAATGGGATGCAGTGTCTGAGCGAAATGGGATGCAGTGACTGAGCGAAATGGGATGCAGTGACTGAGGGAAATGGGATGCAGTGACTGAGGGAAATGGGATGCAGTGACTGAGTGAAATGAGATGCAGTGACTGATGGAAATGGTATGCAGTGACTGACGGAAATGGGATGCAGTGTCTGTTTGAAATGGGATCCTGCGACTGAAGTTAATGGGATGCAGTGACTGAGGGCAATGGGATGCAGTGACTGAGTGAAATGGGATGCAGTGACTGAGGACAATGGGATGTAGTGACTGAGGACAATGGGATGTAGTGACTGAGGGCAATGGGACGCAGTGACTGAGTGAAACGGGACGCAGTGACTGAGGGTAACGGGATGCAGTGACTGAGGGAAATGGGATGCAGTGACTGGGAAATGGGATGCAGTGACAGTGGGAAATGGGATGCAGTGACAGTGGGAAATGGGATGCAGTGACAGTGGGAAATGGGATGCAGTGACTGATGGAAATGGGATGCAGTGACTGAGGGAAATGAAATGCAATGTCTTAGGGAAATGAAATGCAGTGTTTGTGGGAAATTGGATGCTGGGACTGAGGGTAATGGGATGCAGTGACTGATGGAAATGGAAGCAGTGACTGAGTGAAATGGGATGCAGTGACGGAGGTACTGGGAATGAGTGACTGAGTGAATCGGGATGCAGTGCCCGAGCGGGCTTGGGGTGCAGTGACTTAGGGAAATGGGATACAGTGCCTTAGTGAAATGTGACGCACTGACTGAGTGGAATGGGATGCAGTGACTGAGTGGAATGGGATGCAGTGACTGAGTGGAATGGGATGCAGTGACTGAGTGGAATGGGATGCAGTGACTGAGTGAAATGGGATGCAGTGACTGAGGGAAATGGGAGCAGTGACTGAGTGAAATGGGAGCAGTGACTGAGTGAAATGGGCTGCAGTGACTTAAGGAATGGAAATGCAGTGTCTGTGGGAAATGGGATGCTGCGACTGAGGGAAATGGGATGCAGTGACTGACGGAAATGGGATGCAGTGACTGAGCGAAATGGGATGCAGTGACTGAGCGAAGTGGGATGCAGTAACTGAGTGAAGTGCGATGCAGTGACTGAGGGAAATGGGATGCACTGACTGAGTGAAATGAGATGCAGTGACTGATGGAAATGGTATGCAGTGACTGAGCAAAATGGGTTGCAGTGACTGACGGAAATGGGATGCAGTGTCTGTTTGAAATGGGATCCTGTGACTGAAGTTAATGGGATGCAGTTACTGAGGGTAATGGGATGCAGTGACTGAGTGAAATGGGATGCAGTGACTGAGGACAATGGGATGCAGTGACTGAGGGCAATGGGATGCAGTGACTGAGGGCAATGGGATGCAGTGACTGAGGGCAATGGGATGCAGTGACTGAGGGCAATGGGATGCAGTGACTGAGGGCAATGGGATGCAGTGACTGAGGGCAATGGGATGCAGTGACTGAGGGCAATGGGATGCAGTGACTGAGGGCAATGGGATGCAGTGACTGAGGGCAATGGGATGCAGTGACTGAGGGCAATGGGATGCAGTGACTGAGGGCAATGGGATGCAGTGACTGAGGGCAATGGGATGCAGTGACTGAGGGCAATGGGATGCAGTGACTGAGGGCAATGGGATGCAGTGACTGAGGGCAATGGGATGCAGTGACTGAGGGCAATGGGATGCAGTGACTGAGGGCAATGGGATGCAGTGACTGAGGGCAATGGGATGCAGTGACTGAGGGCAATGGGATGCAGTGACTGAGGGCAATGGGATGCAGTGACTGAGTGAAATGCACGCAGTGACTGATAGAAATCGGATACAGTGACTAATGGAACTGGGATGCAGTGACTGACGGAACTGGGATGCGGTGACTTTGTGAACTGGGATGTGGTGCCTGTGTGAACTGGGATGCGGTGACTATGTGAACTGAGATGCTGTGGCTGAATGAAATGGGATGCAGTGGCTGAGTGAAATGGGATGCAGTGGGGAGTGAAATGGGATGCAGTGACTGGTGGAAATGAGATGCAGTGACTAAGGGAAAGGAAATGCAGTGTCTGATGGAAATGGTGTGCAGTGACTGAGGGAAATGGGATGCAGTGACTGACGGAAATGGGATGCAGTGACTGAGTGAAATGGGATGCAGTGATTGAGGGAAATGGGATGCAGGGACTGACGGAAATGGGATGCAGTGTCTGAGCGAAATGGGATGCAGTGACTGAGCGAAATGGGATGCAGTGACTGAGGGAAATGGGATGCAGTGACTGAGGGAAATGGGATGCAGTGACTGAGTGAAATGAGATGCAGTGACTGATGGAAATGGTATGCAGTGACTGAGTGAAATGGGACGCAGTGACTGAGGGTAACGGGATGCAGTGACTGAGGGAAATGGGATGCAGTGACTGGGAAATGGGATGCAGTGACAGTGGGAAATGGGATGCAGTGACTGATGGAAATGGGATGCAGTGACTGAGGGAAATGAAATGCAATGTCTTAGGGAAATGAAATGCAGTGTTTGTGGGAAATTGGATGCTGGGACTGAGGGTAATGGGATGCAGTGACTGATGGAAATAGAAGCAGTGACTGAGTGAAATGGGATGCAGTGACGGAGGTACTGGGAATGAGTGACTGAGTGAATCGGGATGCAGTGCCCGAGCGGGCTTGGGGTGCAGTGCCTTAGGGAAATGGGATACAGTGCCTTAGTGAAATGTGACGCACTGACTGAGTGAAATGGGATGCAGTGACTGAGTGGAATGGGATGCAGTGACTGAGTGGAATGGGATGCAGTGACTGAGTGAAATGGGATGCAGTGACTGAGGGAAATGGGAGCAGTGACTGAGTGAAATGGGAGCAGTGACCGAGTGAAATGGGCTGCAGTGACTTAAGGAGTGGAAATGCAGTGTCTGTGGGAAATGGGATGCTGCGACTGAGGGAAATGGGATGGAGTGACTGAGCGAAATGGGATGCAGTGACTGAGCGAAATGGGATGCAGTGACTGAGCGAAGTGGGATGCAGTGACTGAGGGAAATGGGATGCACTGACTGAGTGAAATGAGATGCAGTGACTGATGGAAATGGTATTCAGTGACTGAGGAAAATGGGATGCAGTGACTGACGGAAATGGGATGCAGTGTCTGTTTGAAATGGGATCCTGTGACTGAAGTTAATGGGATGCAGTTACTGAGGGTCATGGGATGCAGTGACTGAGTGAAATGGGATGCAGTGACTGAGGACAATGGGATGTAGTGACTCTGGGCAATGGGATGCAGTGACTGAGGGCAATGGGATGCAGTGACTGAGGGCAATGGGATGCAGTGACTGAGAGCAATGGGATGCAGTGACTGAGGGTAATGGGATGCAGTGACTGAGTGAAATGCACGCAGTGACTGATAGAAATCGGATACAGTGACTGATGGAACTGGGATGCAGTGACTGACGGAACTGGGATGCGGTGACTTTGTGAACTGGGATGTGGTGCCTGTGTGAACTGGGATGCGGTGACGATGTGAACTGAGATGCTGTGGCTGAATGAAATGGGATGCAGTGGCTGAGTGAAATGGGATGCAGTGGCTGAGTGAAATGGGATGCAGTGGGGAGTGAAATGGGATGCAGTGACTGGTGGAAATGAGATGCCGTGACTAAGGGAAAGGAAATGCAGTGTCTGATGGAAATGGTATGCAGTGACTGAGGGAAATGGGATGCAGTGACTGACGGAAATGGGATGCAGTGACTGAGTGAAATGGGATGCAGTGACTGACGGAAATGGGATGCAGTGACTGACGGAAATGGGATGCAGTGTCTGAGCGAAATGGGATGCAGTGACTGAGCGAAATGGGATGCAGTGACTGAGTGAAATGGGATGCAGTGACTGAGGGAAATGGGATGCAGTGACTGAGTGAAATGAGATGCAGTGACTGATGGAAATGGTATGCAGTGACTGAAGGAAATGGGATGCAGTGACTGACGGAAATGGGATGCAGTGTCTGTTTGAAATGGGATCCTGCGACTGAAGTTAATGGGATGCAGTGACTGAGGGCAATGGGATGCAGTGACTGAGTGAAATGGGATGCAGTGACTGAGGACAATGGGATGTAGTGACTGAGGACAATGGGATGCAGTGACTGAGGGCAATGGGATGCAGTGACTGAGGGAAATGGGATGCAGTGACTGAGGGAAATGGCATGCAGTGACTGGGAAATGGGATGCAGTGACAGTGGGAAATGGGATGCAGTGACAGTGGGAAATGGGATGCAGTGACAATGGGAAATGGGATGCAGTGACTGAGTGAAATGGGACGCAGTGACTGAGTGAAATGGGACGCAGTGACTGAGTGAAACGGGACGCAGTGACTGAGGGTAACGGGATGCAGTGACTGAGGGAAATGGGATGCAGTGACTGGGAAATGGGATGCAGTGACAGTGGGAAATGGGATGCAGTGACTGATGGAAATGGGATGCAGTGACTGAGGGAAATGAAATGCAATGTCTTAGGGAAATGAAATGCAGTGTTTGTGGGAAATTGGATGCTGGGACTGAGGGTAATGGGATGCAGTGACGGAGGTACTGGGAATGAGTGACTGAGTTAATCGCGATGCAGTGCCCGAGCGGGCTTCGGGTGCAGTGACTTAGGGAAATGGGATACAGTGCCTTAGTGAAATGTGACGCACTGACTGAGTGAAATGGGATGCAGTGACTGAGGGAAATGAGATGCATTGACTGAGGGAAATGAGATGCATTGACTGAGGGAAATGAGATGCATTGACTGAGGGAAATGAGATGCAGTGACAGAGGGAAAGGAGATGCAGTGACTGTGGGAAATGGAATGCTGTGACTGAGGGTAATGGGATGCACCGTCTCAGTTCAATGAGGTTCACTGTCTCAGTTAAATGGGATGCAGTGACTGAGGGAAATGGGATGCACCGTCTGAGTTTCATGAGATTCACTGTCTCAGTTAAATGGGACGCAGTGACTGAGGGAAATGGGACGCAGTGACTGAGGGAAATGGGACGCAGTGACTGAGGGAAATGGGGGAAGTGACTGAAATGGGAGGGAGTGACTGACTGAAATCGGAGGCAGTGACTGAGTGAAATGGGATGCAGTGACTGAGTGAAATGGGATGCAGTGACTGAGTGAAATGGAGGCAGTGACTGAGTGAAATGGGATGCAGTGGCTGAGTGAAATGGGATGCAGTGGCTGAGTGATATGGGATGCAGTGGCTGAGTGATATGGGATGCAGTGGCTGAGTGAAACGGGATGCAGTGGCTGAGTGAAACGGGATGCAGTGGCTGAGTGAAATGGGATGCAGTGGCTGAGTGAAATGGGATGCAGTGACTGAGGGAAATGAGATGCATTGACTGAGGGAAATGAGATGCATTGACTGAGGGAAATGAGATGCAGTGACAGAGGGAAAGGAGATGCAGTGACTGTGGGAAATGGAATGCTGTGACTGAGGGTAATGGGATGCACCGTCTCAGTTCAATGAGGTTCACTGCCTCAGTTAAATGGGATGCAGTGACTGAGGGAAATGGGATGCACCGTCAGAGTTTAATGAGATTCACTGTCTCAGTTAAATGGGATGCAGTGACTGAGTGTAATGCGATGCTCTGACTGAGTGAAATGGGATGCTCTGACTGACTGAAATGGGATGCTGTAACTGAGGGAAAGGAGTTGCAGTGACTGTGGGAAATGGGTTGCAGTGACGGTGGGAAATGCGTTGCAGTGATGGTGGGAAATGCGTTGCAGTGATGGTGGGAAATGGGTTGCAATGACGGTGGGAAATGGGTTGCAGTGACGGTGGGAAATGGGTTGCAGTGACTGAGTGAAATGGGATGCAGTGACTGAGTGAAATGGGAGGCAGTGATTGAGAGAAATGGGACGCACTGACTGAGTGCAATGGAACGCAGTGACCAAGTAAAATAGGATGCAGTGACTGACTGAAATGGGAGGTAGTGACTGACTGAAATGGGACGGACTGACTGAGTGAAATGGGATGCAGTGACTGAGGGACATGGAATACGGTGACTGTGGGGAATGGGGTGCGGTGACTGACGGAAATGGATGCACTGTCTCAGCTGAATAGTATTCACTGTCTCGGTTAAATGGGATGCAGTGATTGAAGGAAAGGAGATTGAGTGAATGGGGGAAATGGGAGGGAGTGACTGACTGAAATGGGAGGGAGTGACTGACTGAAATGGGAGGGAGTGACTGACTGAAATGGGAGGGAGTGACTGACTGAAATGGGATGCTGTGACTGAGGGTAATGTGATGCAGTGACTGAGTGAAATGCGATGCAGTTAATGGCGAAAGGAGATGCAGTGACTGAGTGAAATGGGAAGCAGTGACTGGGTGAAATGGGAAGCAGTGACTGGGTGAAATGGGAAGCAGTGACTGGGTGAAATGGGAAGCAGTGACTGGGTGAAATGGGATGCAGTGACTGAGTGTCATGCGATGCAGTGACTGAGGGCAATGGGATGCACTGACTGAGGGCAATGGGATGCACTGACTGAGTGAAATGTGATGCAGTGAATGTGGGAAATGGGATGTAGTGACTGAGGGAAGTGGGATGCAGTGACTGACTGAAATGAGAGGGAGTGACTGAAATGGGAGGGAGTGACTGACTGGAATGGGAGGGAGTGACGGACTGAAATGCAAGGCAGTGACTGAGGAAAGTGGGAGGCAGTGTCTGAGTGAAATGGGAGGCAGTGACTGAGTGAAATGGGATGCAGTGACTGATGGAAAACGGATGCAATGACTGATGGAAAAAGGATGCAGTGACCTAGGGAAATGAGATGCAGTGACTGAGGGAAGTGAGACGCAGTGACTGAGTGAAATGGCAGGCAGTGACTGAGTGAAATGGGATGCAGTGAATGAGGGAAATGGGATGCAGTGACTGAGGGTAATGTGATGCAGTGACTGTGGGAAAGGAGATGCAGTGACTGAGTGAAATGGGGTGCTGAGACTGCATGAAATGTGATGCAGTGACTGAGTGAAATGGGATGCAGTGACTGATGGAAATGGGATGCAGTGACTGATGGAAATGGGATGCAGTGACTGAGGGAAATGAGATGCAGTGACTGAGGGAAATGGGATGCAGTGACTGAGGGAAAGGGGATGCACCATTTCAGTTCAATGAGATTCACTGTCTCAGTGAATTGGGATGCTGTGACTGAGGGAAAGCAGATGCAGTGACTGTGGGAAATAGGTTGCAGTGACTGAGGGAAATGGGATGCAGTTACTGAGTGAAATGGGATGCACTGACTGAGTGAACTGGGGTGCAGTGGCTGAGGGTAATGGGATGCAGTGACTGAGTGTAATGGGATGCAGTGACTGAGGAAAGGAGCTGCAGTGATTGAGTGAAATGGGGTGCAGTGGCTGAGTGAAATGGGATGCAGTGGCTGCGTGAAATGGGATGTAGTGACTGAGTGAAATGGGACGCCCTGACTGAGTGAAATGGGACGCCCTGACTGAGGGAAATGGGATGCAGTGACTGAGTGTAATGTGATGCCGTGACTGTGGGGAATAGGGTGTGGTGATGATGGAAATGGATTCACTGTTGCAGCTGAATAGGATTCACTGTCTCCGTTAAAAGGGATGCAGTGACTGAGTGAAATGGGATGCAGTGACTGAAGGAAATGGGATGCAGTGACTGATCGAAATGGGATGCAGTGCCTGAGTGAGATGGGATGCAGTGACTGATTGAAATGAGATGCAGTGACTGAGTGAAATGGGATGCAGTGACTGAATGAAGTGGGAGGCAGTGAATGCGTGAAGTGGGAGGCAGTGACTGACTGAAGTGGGAGGCAGTGCATGAGGAAAATGGGACGCAGTGACTGAGTGAAATGGGACGCAGTGACTGAGTGAAATGGGATGCAGTGACTGAGTGAAATGGGATGCAGTGACTGAGTGAAATGGGATGCAGTGACTGAGTGAAATGGGATGCAGTGACTGAGTGAAATGGGAGGCACTGACTGAGGGAAATAGGATGCAGTGACTGCGTGTAATGGAATGCCGTGACTGAGGACAATGCGATGCAGTGACTGAGGACAAGGCGATGCAGTGACTGAGGGAAATGAGATGCAGTGACTGAGGGGAAGGAGATGCATTGACTGTGTGAAATGGGTTGCAGTGACTTTGGGAATTGGGTTGCACTGACTGAGTGAAATGGGACGCAGTGACAGAGTGAAATGGGATGCAGTGACTGAGCAAAGGAGATGCTGTGACTGTGGGAAATGGGATGCAGCGACTGAGTGTAATGGGGTGCAGAGACTGAGTGACATGTGATGCAGTGCCTGCGTGAAATTGGATGCAGTGACTGCGTGAAATTGGATGTAGTGACTGAGAGAAATGGGACGCAGTGACTGATGGAAATGGTACGCAGTGACTGACGGAAATGGGACGCAGTGACTGAGGGAAATGGGATGCAGTGACTGAGGACAATGGGAGACAGTGACTGCGTGAAATGCGATGCAGTGACTGAGTGAAATGGGCTGCAGTGACTGAGTGAAATGGGATGCAGTGACTGAGTGAAATAGGATGCAGTGACTGAGTGAAATGGGATGCAGTGACTGAGGACAATGGGATGCAGTGACTGAGGACAATGGGATGCAGTGACTGAGGGCAATGGGATGCAGTGACTGAGGACAATGGGACGCAGTGACTGAGTGAAATGCGATGCAGTGACTGAGTGAAATGGGCTGCAGTGACTGAGGGAAATGGGATGTAGTGACTGTGGTGAAGGAGATGCAGTGATTGAGTGAAATGGGATGCAGTGTCTGCGTGAAATGTGGTGCAGTGTCTGCGTGAAATGCGGTGCAGTGTCTGCGTGAAATGCGGTGCAGTGACTGCGTGAAATGCGGTGCAGTGACTGCGTGAAATGCGGTGCAGTGACTGCGTGAAATGCGTTGCTGCGACTGCGTGAAATGCGTTGCTGCGACTGCGTGAAATGGGATGCAGTGACTGCTTCAAATGGGATGCAGTGACTGAGTGCAATGGGATGCAGTGACTGAGTGCAATGGGATGCAGTTACTGAGTGCAATGGGATGCAGTGACTGAGTGCAATGGGATGCAGTGACTGAGTGAAATGGGATGCAGTGACTGAGGGAAATGGGATGCAGTGACTGAGGGAAATGGGATGCAGTGACTGAGAGAATTGGGATGCAGTGACTGAGAGAATTGGGATGCAGTGACTGAGAGAATTGGGATGCAATGACTGAGTGAAATGGGATGCAGTGGCTGAGTGAAATGGGATGCAGTGGCTGAGTGAAATGGGATGCAGTCATTGGTGGAAATGGGATGCAGTGACTGAGGGAAATGGGATGCAGTGACTGTGTCAAATGGATGCAGTGACTGAGTGTAATGGGATGCAGTGACTGATCAAAATGGGATGCAGTGACTGACAGTAATTGGATGGAGTGACGGACGGTAATGGGATGCAGTTACTGAGGGAAACGGGACGCAGCGTCAGAGTGAAATAGGATGCAGTCAATGAGTTAAATGGCCTGCAGTGATTGAGTGAAGTGGGATGCAGTGACTGAGGGAAATGGGATGCAGTGACTGAGTTAAATGTGATGCAGAGGCTGAATGAAATGGGATCCTGTGACTGAAGTTAATGGGATGCAGTGACTGAGTGAAATGGGATGCAGTGACTGAGGACAATGGGATGCAGTGACTGAGGATAATGGGATGCAGTGACTGAGGGTAATGTGATGCAGTGACTGAGTGAAATGGGATGCAGTGACTGAGGGAAATGGGATGCAGTGACTGGGAAATGGGATGCAGTGATTGATGGAAATGGGACGCAGTGACTGAGGGAAATGAGATGCCGAGACTGAGTCAACTGGGATGCAGTGACTGATGGAAATGGTATGCAGTGTCTGTTGGAAATGGGATCCTGCGACTGAAGGTAATGGGATGCAGTGACTGAGGGTAATGGGATGCAGTGACTGAGGGTAATGGGATGCAGTGACTGAGTGAAATGGGATGCAGTGACTGAGGGTAATGGGATGCAGTGACTGAGGGTAATGGGATGCAGTGACTGAGGGTAATGGGATGCAGTGACTGAGGGTAATGGGATGCAGTGACTGAGGGTAATGGGATGCAGTGACTGAGGACAATGGGATGCAGTGACTGAGGGCAATGGGATGCAGTGACTGAGTGAAATGGGATGCAGTGACTAACAGTAATTGGATGGAGTGACGGACGGTAATGGGATGCAGTGACTGAGGGAAATGGGACGCAGTGTCAGAGTGAAATAGGATGCAGTCAATGAGTGAAATGGCCGGCAGTGATTGAGTGATGTGGGATGCAGTGACTGAGGGAAATGGGATGCAGTGGCTGAGTGAAATGGGATGCTCTGACTCTTGGAAATGGGATGCAGTGACTGTTGGAAATGGATTGCAGTGACTGTTGGCAATGGGATGCAGTCACTGTTGGAAATGGGATGCAGTGACTGAGGGAAAGGAGATGCAGTGACTGTGGGAAATGGCATACTGTGACTCAGGGGAATGGGATGTAGTGACTGAGTGAAATGGGATACTGTGACTGTGGAAAGGAGATGCAGTGACGATGGGAAATGGGATGCAGTGACTGAGTGAAATGGGATGCAGTGACTTAGGGAAATGGGATACAGTGCCTGAGTGAAATGTGATGCACTGACTGAGTGGAATGGGATGCAGTGACTGAGGGGAATGGGATGCAGTGTCTGAGGGAAATGGGATGCTGTTACTGAGTGAAATGGGATGCAGTGACTGAGGAAGAGAGATGCACTGATTGTGGGAAATGGGAAGCAGTGACTGAGTGGAATGTGAAGCATTGAATGTGTGAAATGGGATGCAGGGGCTGTGTGAACTGGGACACGGTGACTGTGTGTACTGGGATGCAGTGGCTGAGTGAAATGCGATGCAGTGACTCAGGTACTGGGAAGGAGTGTTTGAATTAAGAGGGATGCAGTGCCCGAGCAGGCTTGGAGTGCAGTGACTTAGGGAAATGGGATACACTGCCTGAGTGGAATGGGATGCAGTGACTGAGTGGAATGGGATGCAGTGACTGAGTGGAATGGGATGCAGTGACTGAGTGGAATGAGATGCAGTGGGGAGTGAAATGGGATGCAGTGAATGAGTGAAATGCGCGCAGTGACTGATAGAAATCGGATACAGTGACTGATGGAACTGGGATGCAGTGACTGACGGGACTGGGATGCGGTGACTTTGTGAACTGGGATGCAGTGGCTGAGTGAAATGGGATGCAGTGGCTGAGTGAAATGGGATGCAGTGGGGAGTGAAATGGGATGCAGTGACTGGTGGAAATGAGATGCAGTGACTTAGGGAAAGGAAATGCAGTGTCTGTGGGAAATGGGATGCAGTGACTGAGGGTAATGGGATGCAGTGACTGAGGGTAATGGGATGCAGTGACTGAGTGAAAATGGATGCAGTGACTGAGTGAAATGCGATGCAGTGACTGAGGTTCTGGGAAGGAGTGACTGAGCTAATAGGGATGCAGTGCCCGAGCGGGCTTGGGGTGCAGTGACTGAGTGAAATGCGATGCAGTGACTTAAGGAATGGAAATGCAGTGTCTGTCGGATATAGGATGCTGCGACTGAGGGAAATGGGATGGAGTGACTGACGGAAATGGGATGCAGTGTCTGAGCGAAATGGGATGCAGTGACTGATTGAAATGGGATGCAGTGACTGATTGAAATGGGATGCAGTGACTGAGGGAAGTGGGATGCAGTGACTGAGGGAAATGGGATGCAGTGACTGAGTGAAATGGGATGCAGTGTCTGTTTGAAATGGAATCCTGCGACTGAAGTTAATGGGATGCAGTGACTGAGTGGAATGGGATGCAGTGACTGAGTGGAATGGGATGCAGTGACTGAGTGGAATGGGATGCAGTGACTGACGGAGATGGGATGCAGTGTCTGTTTGAAATGGGATCCTGCGACTGAAGTTAATGGGATGCAGTGACTGAGGGTAATGGGATGCAGTGACTGAGTGGAATGGGATGCAGTGACTGAGTGGAATGGGATGCAGTGACTGAGTGGAATGGGGTGCAGTGACTGCGTGAAATGGGATGCAGTGAATGAGTGAAATGAGATGCAGTGACTGAGGGAAATGAGCGCAGTGACTGATAGAAATCGGCTACAGTGATTGATGGAACTGGGATGCAGTGACTGAAGGAAATGGGATGCGGTGACTTTGTGTACTGGGATGTGGTGACTGTGTGAACTGGGATGTGGTGACTGTGTGAACTGGGATGCGGTGACTGTGTGAACTGGGATGTGGTGACTGTGTGAACTGGGATGCGGTGACTATGTGAACTGGGATGCAGTGGCTGAGTGAAATGGGATGCAGTGACTGAGTGAAATGGGATGCAGTGACTGACTGAAATGGGATGCAGTGACTGAGGACAATGGGTTGCAGTGACTGAGGGAAATGGGAAGGAGTGACTGAGTTAATAGGGATGCAGTGACTGGGAAATGGGATGCAGTGACAGTGGGAAATGGGATGCAGTGACTGATGGAAATGGGACGCAGTGGCTGAGTGAAATGGGACGCAGTGGCTGAGTGAAATGGGACGCAGTGACTGAGTGAAATGGAATTGCCGTGACTGTGGAAAGGAGATGCATTGACTGAGGAAATAGGATGCAGTGACTGAGGGAAATGTGATGCAGTGACTGAGTGAAATGCGATGCAGTGACTGCGTGAAATGAGATGCAGTGGGGAATGAAATGGGATGCAGTGACTGGTGGAAATAAGATGCAGTGTCTTAGGGAAATGAAATGCAGTGTCTGTGGGAAATGGTATGCTGGGACTGAGGGTAATGGGATGCAATGACTGATGGAAATGGAAGCAGTGACTGAGTGAAATGGGATGCAGTGACGGAGGCACTGGGTAGGAGTGACTGAGTTAATAGGGATGCAGTGCCCGAGCGGGAAATGGGATACAGTGCCTGAGTGAAATGTGACGCACTGACTGAATGAAATGGGATGCAGTGACTGAGGATAATGGGATGCAGTGACTGAGGGAAATGGGATGCAGTGATTGATGGAACTGGGATGCAGTAACTGACGGAAATGGGATGCGGTGACTTTGTGAACTGGGATGTGGTGACTGTGTGACGTGGGATGCGGTGACTATGTGAACTGGCTGTGGCTGAGTGGAATGGGATGCAGTGACTGAGTCAAATGGGATGCAGTGACTGAGTGAAATGCGATGCAGTGACTGCGTGAAATGCGCGCAGTAACTGTGTGAAATGCGCGCAGTGACTGATAGAAATCGGAGACAGTGATTGATGGAACTGGGATGCAGTGACTGACGGAAATGGGATGCGGTGACTTTGTGAACTGGGATGCAGTGGCTGAGTGAAATGGGATGCAGTGGCTGAGTGAAATGGGATGCAGTGGGGCGTGAAATGGGATGCAGTGACTGCTGGAAATGAGATGCAATGACTAAGGGAAAGGAAATGCAGTGACTGTGGGAAATGGGATGCTGCGACTGGGGGTAATGGGATGCAGTGACTGAGGGTAATGGGATGTACTGACTGATGGAAATGGATGCAGTGACTGAGTGAAATGGGATGCAGTGACTGAGTGGAATGGGATGCAGTGACTGAGGTACTGGGAAGGAGTGACTGAGTTTATAGGGATGCAGTGCCCGAGCGGGCTTGGGGTGCAGTGACTGAGTGAAATGGGATGCAGTGTCTGATGGAAATGGTATGCAGTGACTGAGGGAAATGGGATGCAGTGACTGACGGAGATGGGATGCAGTGACTGAGTGAAATGGGATGCAGTGACTGAGTGAAATGAGATGCAGTGACACACGGACATGGGATGCAGTGACTGAGGGAATTGGGATGCAGTGACTGAGTGAAATGCGATGCAGTGACTGAGTGAAATGCGATGCACTGACTGAGTGAAATGGGATGCATTGTTTGACGGAAATGAGATGCAGTGACTGAGGGAAATGGGATGCAGTGAATGAGCGAAATTGGATGCAGTGACCAAATGAAATGAGATGCAGTGACTGAGCGAAATGGGATGCAGTATTAGTGGGAAGTAGGATGCAATCACTGATTGAAATGAGATGCAGTGGGAAATGGGATACCGTGAGTGTCGGAAATTGAATGCAGCGTCTGTGAGATACGGGAACCAGTGACTGAATGAAATGGGATGCAGTGACTGAGGCAAATTGGATGCAGTGACTGAGTGAACTGGGATGCAGTGTCTGATTGAAATGGGATGCAGCTAATGAGTGAAATGAGATGCAATGACTGATGGAAATTGAATGCAGTGACAGAGTGACATGAGCTGCAGTGCCTGATGGAAATGGGATGCAGTTACTGTGGGACATGAGATGCAGTGACTGAGGTCCTGGGAAGGAGTGACTGAGTTAATGGGATGCAGTGCCCGAGCGGGCTTGGAGTACAGTGACTGAGGGAAATGGGATACAGTGGCTGAGAGAAATTAGATGCACTGACTTTGTGAAATGAGATGCACTGTCTTAGTGAAATGGGATGCACTGTCTTCGTGAAATGGGATGCAGTGGCTGAGTGAAATGGGATGCAGTAACTGGTGGAAATGGAATGCAGTGACTGATCGAAATGGGATGCGGTGACTGACAGTAATTGGATGGAGTGACGGACGGTAATGGGATGCAGTGACTGAGGGAAACGGGACACAGTGTCAGAGTGAAATGGGATGCAGTCAATGAGTGAAATGGGATGCAGTCAAGGAGTGAAATGGCCTGCAGTGATTGAGTGATTTGGGATGCATTGACTGAGTGAAATGGAATGCAGTGGCTGAGTGAAATGGGATACACTGACTCTTGGAAATGGGATGCAGTGACTGTTGGAAATGGATTGCAGTGACTGTTGGCAATGGGATGCAGTCACTGTTGGAAATGGGATGCTGTGACTGAGCGTACTGTGGTACAGTGACTGAGGGTAATGGGATGTAGTGACTGATGGTAATGGGATGCAGTGACTGAGGGAAATGGCCTGCAGTGACTGAGTGAAATGGAATGCAATGACTGAGGAAAGGAGATGCAGTGACTGTGGGTAATGGGAAGCGGTGACTGAATGGAATGTGAAGCATTGAATGAGTGAAATGAGATGCAGTAACTGTTTGAAATGGGATGCTGTGGCTGTGTGAACTGGGATGCGGTGACTGTGTGAACTGGGATGCGGTGACTGTGTGAACTGGGATGCAGTGGCTGAGTGAAATGCGATACAGTGACTCAGGTACTGGGAAGGAGTGACTGAATTAATAGGGGTGCAATGCCCGAGCGGGCTTGGGGTGCAGTGACTGCGTGAAATGGGATGCAGTGACTGCGTGAAATGGGATGCAGTAAATGAGTGAAATGAGATGCAGTGACTGAGTGAAATGCGCGCAGTGACTGATAGAAATCGGATACTGTGACTGATGGAACTGGGATGCAATGACTGACGGAACTGGGATGTGGTGACTGTGTGAAGTGGGATGCGGTTACTATGTGAACTGGGATGCAGTGGCTGAGTGAAATGGGATGCAGTGCGGAGTGAAATGGGATGCAGTGACTGGTGGAAATGAGATGCAGTGACGAAGGGAAAGGAAATGCAGTGTCTGTGGGAAATGGGATGCTGCGACTGAGGGTAATGGGATGCAGTGACTGATGGAAATGGAATTGCCGTGACTGTGGAAAGGAGATGCATTGACTGAGGAAATAGGATGCAGTGACTGAGGGAAATGTGATGCACTGACTCAGTGGAATGGGATGCAGTGACTGAGTGAAATGGGATGCCGTGACTGAGTGAAATGGGATGCCGTGACTGAGTGAAATGGGATGCCGTGACTGAGTGAAATGGGATGCAGTGAGTGAGTGAAATGCGATGCAGTGACTGCGTGAAATGAGATGCAGTGGGGAATGAAATGGGATGCAGTGACTGGTGGAAATAAGATGCAGTGTCTTAGGGAAATGCAATGCAGTGTCTGTGGGAAATGGTATGCTGGGACTGAGGGTAATGGGATGCAATGACTGATGGAAATGGAAGCAGTGACTGAGTGAAATGGGATGCAGTGACGGAGGTACTGGGTAGGAGTGACTGAGTTAATAGGGATGCAGTGCCCGAGCGGGCTTGGGGTGCAGTGACTTAGGGAAATGGGATACAGTGCCTGAGTGAAATGTGACGCACTGACTGAATGAAATGGGATGCAGTGACTGAGTGAAATGCGATGCAGTGACTGCGTGAAATGGGATGCAGTGAATGAGTGAAATGAGATGCAGTGACTGAGTGAAATGTGCGCAGTGACTGATAGAAATCGGATACAGTGATTGATGGAACTGGGATGCAGTGACTGACGGAAATGGGATGCGGTGACTTTGTGAACTGGGATGTGGTGACTGTGTGAAGTGGGATGCGGTGACTATGTGAACTGGGATGCAGTGGCTGAGTGAAATGGGATGCAGTGGCTGAGTGAAATGGGATGCAGTGGGGCGTGAAATGGGATGCAGTGACTGCTGGAAATGAGATGCAATGACTAAGGGAAAGGAAATGCAGTGTCTGTGGGAAATGGGATGCTGCGACTGAGGGTAATGGGATGCAGTGACTGAGGGTAATGGGATGTACTGACTGATGGAAATGGATGCAGTGACTGAGTGAAATGGGATGCAGTGACTGAGTGAAATGCGATGCAGTGACTGAGGTACTGGGAATGAGTGACTGAGTTTCTAGGGATGCAGTGCCCGAGCGGGCTTGGGGTGCAGTGACTGAGTGAAATGGGATGCAGTGACTGAGTGAAATGCGATGCAGTGACTGAGGTACTGGGAAGGAGTGACTGAGTTAATAGGGATGCAGTGACTGACGGAAATGGGATGCAGTGACTGAGTGAAATGAGATGCAGTGTCTGATGGAAATGGTATGCAGTGACTGAGGGTAATGGGATGCAGTGACTGAGTGAAATGGGATGCAGTGACTGAGTGAAATGAGATGCAGTGACACACGGACATGGGATGCAGTGACTGAGGGAATTGGGATGCAGTGACTGAGGGAAATGCGATGCAGTGACTGAGGGAAATGCGATGCAGTGACTGAGGGAAATGCGATGCAGTGACTGAGTGAAATGCGATGCAATGACTGAGTGAAATGGGATGCAGTGACTGAGTGAAATGGGATGCAGTGACTGAGTGAAATGGGATGCAGTGACTGAGGTACTGGGAAGGAGTGACTGAGTTAATAGGGATGCAGTGACTGACGGAAATGGGATGCAGTGACTGAGTGAAATGAGATGCAGTGTCTGATGGAAATGGTATGCAGTGACTGAGGGTAATGGGATGCAGTGACTGAGTGAAATGGGATGCAGTGACTGAGTGAAATGAGATGCAGTGACACACGGACATGGGATGCAGTGACTGA
This sequence comes from Stegostoma tigrinum, assembly GCF_030684315.1. Taxonomy (NCBI): domain Eukaryota; kingdom Metazoa; phylum Chordata; class Chondrichthyes; order Orectolobiformes; family Stegostomatidae; genus Stegostoma; species Stegostoma tigrinum. The sequence goes on along the minus strand of NW_026728129.1, from coordinate 274,372 downwards.
GTGAAATGGGATGCAGTGACTGAGTGAAATGGGATGCAGTGACTGAGTGAAATGGGATGCAGTGACTGAGTGAAATGTGATGCAGTGACTGAGTGAAATGCGATGCACTCACTGAGTGAAATGGGATGCAGTGACTGAGTGCAATGAGATGCATTGTTTGACGGAAATGAGATGCAGTGACTGAGGGAAATGGGATGCAGTATTTGTGGGATGTAGGATGCAATCACTGATTGAAATGAGATGCAGTGGGAAATGGGATACCGTGAGTGTCAGAAATTGAATGCAGCGTCTGTGAGATACGGGAACCAGTGACTGATGGAAATGGGATGCAGTGACTGAGGGAAATTGGATGCAGTGACTGAGTGAACTGGGATGCAGTGTCTGATTGAAATGGGATGCAGTTAATGAGTGAAATGAGCTGCAGTGCCTGATGGAAATTGAATGCAGTTACTGTGGGACATGGGATGCAGTGACTGAGGTCCTGGGAAGGAGTGACTGAGTTAATAGGGATGCAGTGCCCGAGCGGGCTTGGAGTACGGTGACTGAGGGAAATGGGATACAGTGGCTGAGAGAAATGAGATGCACTGTCTTAGTGAAATGGGATGCACTGTCTTCGTGAAATGGGATGCAGTGACTGAGTGAAATGCGATACAGTGACTGCGTGAAATGGGATGCACTGAATGAGTGAAATGAGATGCAGTGACTGAGTGAAATGCACGCAGTGACTGATAGAAATCGGATACAGTGACTGATGGAACTGGGATGCAGTGACTGACGGAACTGGGATGCGGTGACTTTGTGAACTGGGATGTGGCGCCTGTGTGAACTGGGATGCGGTGACTATGTGAACTGAGATGCAGTGGCTGAATGAAATGGGATGCAGTGGCTGAGTGAAATGGGATGCAGTGGGGAGTGAAATGGGATGCCGTGGGGAGTGAAATGGGATGCAGTGGGGAGTGAAATGGGATGCAGTGACTGGTGGAAATGAGATGCAGTGACTAAGGGAAAGGAAATGCAGTGTCTGTGGGAAATGGGATGCTGCGACTGAGGGTAATGGGATGCAGTGACTGAGTGAAATGGGATGCAGTGACTGAGGGAAATGGGAGCAGTGACTGAGTGAAATGGGCTGCAGTGACTTAAGGAATGGAAATGCAGTGTCTGTGGGAAATGGGATGCTGCGACTGAGGGAAATGGGATGGAGTGACTGAGGGAAATGGGATGCAGTGTCTGAGCGAAATGGGATGCAGTGACTGAGTGAAGTGGGATGCAGTAACTGAGTGAAGTGGGATGCAGTGACTGAGGGAAATGGGATGCAGTGACTGATGGAAATGGTATGCAGTGACTGAGGGAAATGGGATGCAGTGACTGACGGAAATGCGATGCAGTGTCTGTTTGAAATGGGATCCTGTGACTGAAGTTAATGGGATGCAGTTACTGTGGGTAATGGGATGCAGTTACTGAGGGTAATGGGATGCAGTGACTGAGTGAAATGGGATGCAGTGACTGAGGGCAATGGGATGCAGTGACTGAGGGTAATGGGATGCAGTGACTGAGTGAAATGCACGCAGTGACTGATAGAAATCGGATACAGTGACTGATGGAACTGGGATGCAGTGACTGACGGAACTGGGATGCGGTGATTTTGTGAACTGGGATGTGGTGCCTGTGTGAACTGGGATGCGGTGACTATGTGAACTGAGATGCCGTGGCTCAATGAAATGGGATGCAGTGGCTAAGTGAAATGGGATGCAGTGGGGAGTGAAATGGGATGCAGTGACTGGTGGTAATGAGATGCAGTGACTAAGGGAAAGGAAATGCAGTGTCTGATGGAAATGGTATGCAGTCACTGAGGGAAATGGGATGCAGTGACTGACGGAAATGGGATGCAGTGACTGAGTGAAATGGGATGCAGTGACTGAGGGAAATGGGATGCAGTGACTGAGTGAAATGAGATGCAGTGACTGATGGAAATGGTATGCAGTGACTGAAGGAAATGGGATGCAGTGACTGACGGAAATGGGATGCAGTGTCTGTTTGAAATGGGATCCTGCGACTGAAGTTAATGGGATGCAGTTACTGTGGGTAATGGGATGCAGTTACTGAGGGTAATGGGATGCAGTGACTGAGTGAAATGGGATGCAGTGACTGAGGGCAATGGGATGCAGTGACTGAGGGTAATGGGATGCAGTGACTGAGTGAAATGCACGCAGTGACTGATAGAAATCGGATACAGTGACTGATGGAACTGGGATGCAGTGACTGACGGAACTGGGATGCGGTGATTTTGTGAACTGGGATGTGGTGCCTGTGTGAACTGGGATGCGGTGACTATGTGAACTGAGATGCCGTGGCTCAATGAAATGGGATGCAGTGGCTAAGTGAAATGGGATGCAGTGGGGAGTGAAATGGGATGCAGTGACTGGTGGTAATGAGATGCAGTGACTAAGGGAAAGGAAATGCAGTGTCTGATGGAAATGGTATGCAGTCACTGAGGGAAATGGGATGCAGTGACTGACGGAAATGGGATGCAGTGACTGAGTGAAATGGGATGCAGTGACTGAGGGAAATGGGATGCAGTGACTGAGTGAAATGAGATGCAGTGACTGATGGAAATGGTATGCAGTGACTGAAGGAAATGGGATGCAGTGACTGACGGAAATGGGATGCAGTGTCTGTTTGAAATGGGATCCTGCGACTGAAGTTAATGGGATGCAGTGACTGAGGGTAATGGGATGCAGTGACTGAGTGAAATGGGATGCAGTGACTGAGGACATTGGGATGTAGTGACTGAGGACATTGGGATGTAGTGACTGAGGGCAATGGGATGCAGTGACTGAGGGAAATGGGATGCAGTGACTGAGGGAAATGGGATGCAGTGACTGGGAAATGGGATGCAGTGACAGTGGGAAATGGGATGCAGTGACAGTGGGAAATGGGATGCAGTGACAGTGGGAAATGTGTTGCAGTGACAATGGGAAATGGGATGCAGTGACTGAGTGAAATGGGACGCAGTGACTGAGGGAAATGGTATGCAGTGACTGAGTGGAATGGGATGCAGTGACTGAGTCAAATGGGATGCAGTGACTGAGTGAAATGCGATGCAGTGACTGCGTGAAATGCGCGCAGTGACTGCGTGAAATGCGCGCAGTGACTGCGTGAAATGCGCGCAGTGACTGCGTGAAATGCGCGCAGTGACTGCGTGAAATGCGCGCAGTGACTGCGTGAAATGCGCGCAGTGACTGCGTGAAATGCGCGCAGTGACTGCGTGAAATGCGCGCAGTGACTGCGTGAAATGCGCGCAGTGACTGATAGAAATCGGAGACAGTGATTGATGGAACTGGGATGCAGTGACTGACGGAAATGGGATGCGGTGACTTTGTGAACTGGAATGTGGTGATTGTGTGAACTGGGATGCGGTGACTATGTGAACTGGGATGCAGTGGCTGAGTGAAATGGGATGCAGTGGCTGAGTGAAATGGGATGCAGTGACTGAGGGAAGTGGGATGCAGTGACTGAGGGAAATGGGATGCAGTGACTGAGGGAAATGGGATGCAGTGACTGAGGGAAATGGGATGCAGTGACTGAGGGAAATGGGATGCAGTGACTGAGGGAAATGGGATGCAGTGACTGAGGGAAATGGGATGCAGTGACTGAGTGAAATGGTATGCAGTGACTGAGCAAAATGGGTTGCAGTGACTGACGGAAATGGGATGCAGTGTCTGAGCGAAATGGGATGCAGTGACTGAGGGAAATGGGATGCAGTGACTGAGGGAAATGGGATGCAGTGACTGAGGGAAATGGGATGCAGTGACTGAGTGAAATGAGATGCAGTGACTGATGGAAATGGTATGCAGTGACTGACGGAAATGGGATGCAGTGTCTGTTTGAAATGGGATCCTGCGACTGAAGTTAATGGGATGCAGTGACTGAGGGCAATGGGATGCAGTGACTGAGTGAAATGGGATGCAGTGACTGAGGACAATGGGATGTAGTGACTGAGGACAATGGGATGTAGTGACTGAGGGCAATGGGACGCAGTGACTGAGTGAAACGGGACGCAGTGACTGAGGGTAACGGGATGCAGTGACTGAGGGAAATGGGATGCAGTGACTGGGAAATGGGATGCAGTGACAGTGGGAAATGGGATGCAGTGACAGTGGGAAATGGGATGCAGTGACAGTGGGAAATGGGATGCAGTGACAGTGGGAAATGGGATGCAGTGACAGTGGGAAATGGGATGCAGTGACTGATGGAAATGGGATGCAGTGACTGAGGGAAATGAAATGCAATGTCTCAGGGAAATGAAATGCAGTGTTTGTGGGAAATTGGATGCTGGGACTGAGGGTAATGGGATGCAGTGACTGATGGAAATGGAAGCAGTGACTGAGTGAAATGGGATGCAGTGACGGAGGTACTGGGAATGAGTGACTGAGTGAATCGGGATGCAGTGCCCGAGCGGGCTTGGGGTGCAGTGACTTAGGGAAATGGGATACAGTGCCTTAGTGAAATGTGACGCACTGACTGAGTGGAATGGGATGCAGTGACTGAGTGGAATGGGATGCAGTGACTGAGTGGAATGGGATGCAGTGACTGAGTGGAATGGGATGCAGTGACTGAGTGAAATGGGATGCAGTGACTGAGGGAAATGGGAGCAGTGACTGAGTGAAATGGGAGCAGTGACTGAGTGAAATGGGCTGCAGTGACTTAAGGAATGGAAATGCAGTGTCTGTGGGAAATGGGATGCTGCGACTGAGGGAAATGGGATGCAGTGACTGACGGAAATGGGATGCAGTGACTGAGCGAAATGGGATGCAGTGACTGAGCGAAGTGGGATGCAGTAACTGAGTGAAGTGCGATGCAGTGACTGAGGGAAATGGGATGCACTGACTGAGTGAAATGAGATGCAGTGACTGATGGAAATGGTATGCAGTGACTGAGCAAAATGGGTTGCAGTGACTGACGGAAATGGGATGCAGTGTCTGTTTGAAATGGGATCCTGTGACTGAAGTTAATGGGATGCAGTTACTGAGGGTAATGGGATGCAGTGACTGAGTGAAATGGGATGCAGTGACTGAGGACAATGGGATGCAGTGACTGAGGGCAATGGGATGCAGTGACTGAGGGCAATGGGATGCAGTGACTGAGGGCAATGGGATGCAGTGACTGAGGGCAATGGGATGCAGTGACTGAGGGCAATGGGATGCAGTGACTGAGGGCAATGGGATGCAGTGACTGAGGGCAATGGGATGCAGTGACTGAGGGCAATGGGATGCAGTGACTGAGGGCAATGGGATGCAGTGACTGAGGGCAATGGGATGCAGTGACTGAGGGCAATGGGATGCAGTGACTGAGGGCAATGGGATGCAGTGACTGAGGGCAATGGGATGCAGTGACTGAGTGAAATGCACGCAGTGACTGATAGAAATCGGATACAGTGACTAATGGAACTGGGATGCAGTGACTGACGGAACTGGGATGCGGTGACTTTGTGAACTGGGATGTGGTGCCTGTGTGAACTGGGATGCGGTGACTATGTGAACTGAGATGCTGTGGCTGAATGAAATGGGATGCAGTGGCTGAGTGAAATGGGATGCAGTGGGGAGTGAAATGGGATGCAGTGACTGGTGGAAATGAGATGCAGTGACTAAGGGAAAGGAAATGCAGTGTCTGATGGAAATGGTGTGCAGTGACTGAGGGAAATGGGATGCAGTGACTGACGGAAATGGGATGCAGTGACTGAGTGAAATGGGATGCAGTGATTGAGGGAAATGGGATGCAGGGACTGACGGAAATGGGATGCAGTGTCTGAGCGAAATGGGATGCAGTGACTGAGCGAAATGGGATGCAGTGACTGAGGGAAATGGGATGCAGTGACTGAGGGAAATGGGATGCAGTGACTGAGTGAAATGAGATGCAGTGACTGATGGAAATGGTATGCAGTGACTGAGTGAAATGGGACGCAGTGACTGAGGGTAACGGGATGCAGTGACTGAGGGAAATGGGATGCAGTGACTGGGAAATGGGATGCAGTGACAGTGGGAAATGGGATGCAGTGACTGATGGAAATGGGATGCAGTGACTGAGGGAAATGAAATGCAATGTCTTAGGGAAATGAAATGCAGTGTTTGTGGGAAATTGGATGCTGGGACTGAGGGTAATGGGATGCAGTGACTGATGGAAATAGAAGCAGTGACTGAGTGAAATGGGATGCAGTGACGGAGGTACTGGGAATGAGTGACTGAGTGAATCGGGATGCAGTGCCCGAGCGGGCTTGGGGTGCAGTGCCTTAGGGAAATGGGATACAGTGCCTTAGTGAAATGTGACGCACTGACTGAGTGAAATGGGATGCAGTGACTGAGTGGAATGGGATGCAGTGACTGAGTGGAATGGGATGCAGTGACTGAGTGAAATGGGATGCAGTGACTGAGGGAAATGGGAGCAGTGACTGAGTGAAATGGGAGCAGTGACCGAGTGAAATGGGCTGCAGTGACTTAAGGAATGGAAATGCAGTGTCTGTGGGAAATGGGATGCTGCGACTGAGGGAAATGGGATGGAGTGACTGAGCGAAATGGGATGCAGTGACTGAGCGAAATGGGATGCAGTGACTGAGCGAAGTGGGATGCAGTGACTGAGGGAAATGGGATGCACTGACTGAGTGAAATGAGATGCAGTGACTGATGGAAATGGTATTCAGTGACTGAGGAAAATGGGATGCAGTGACTGACGGAAATGGGATGCAGTGTCTGTTTGAAATGGGATCCTGTGACTGAAGTTAATGGGATGCAGTTACTGAGGGTCATGGGATGCAGTGACTGAGTGAAATGGGATGCAGTGACTGAGGACAATGGGATGTAGTGACTCTGGGCAATGGGATGCAGTGACTGAGGGCAATGGGATGCAGTGACTGAGGGCAATGGGATGCAGTGACTGAGAGCAATGGGATGCAGTGACTGAGGGTAATGGGATGCAGTGACTGAGTGAAATGCACGCAGTGACTGATAGAAATCGGATACAGTGACTGATGGAACTGGGATGCAGTGACTGACGGAACTGGGATGCGGTGACTTTGTGAACTGGGATGTGGTGCCTGTGTGAACTGGGATGCGGTGACGATGTGAACTGAGATGCTGTGGCTGAATGAAATGGGATGCAGTGGCTGAGTGAAATGGGATGCAGTGGCTGAGTGAAATGGGATGCAGTGGGGAGTGAAATGGGATGCAGTGACTGGTGGAAATGAGATGCCGTGACTAAGGGAAAGGAAATGCAGTGTCTGATGGAAATGGTATGCAGTGACTGAGGGAAATGGGATGCAGTGACTGACGGAAATGGGATGCAGTGACTGAGTGAAATGGGATGCAGTGACTGACGGAAATGGGATGCAGTGACTGACGGAAATGGGATGCAGTGTCTGAGCGAAATGGGATGCAGTGACTGAGCGAAATGGGATGCAGTGACTGAGTGAAATGGGATGCAGTGACTGAGGGAAATGGGATGCAGTGACTGAGTGAAATGAGATGCAGTGACTGATGGAAATGGTATGCAGTGACTGAAGGAAATGGGATGCAGTGACTGACGGAAATGGGATGCAGTGTCTGTTTGAAATGGGATCCTGCGACTGAAGTTAATGGGATGCAGTGACTGAGGGCAATGGGATGCAGTGACTGAGTGAAATGGGATGCAGTGACTGAGGACAATGGGATGTAGTGACTGAGGACAATGGGATGCAGTGACTGAGGGCAATGGGATGCAGTGACTGAGGGAAATGGGATGCAGTGACTGAGGGAAATGGCATGCAGTGACTGGGAAATGGGATGCAGTGACAGTGGGAAATGGGATGCAGTGACAGTGGGAAATGGGATGCAGTGACAATGGGAAATGGGATGCAGTGACTGAGTGAAATGGGACGCAGTGACTGAGTGAAATGGGACGCAGTGACTGAGTGAAACGGGACGCAGTGACTGAGGGTAACGGGATGCAGTGACTGAGGGAAATGGGATGCAGTGACTGGGAAATGGGATGCAGTGACAGTGGGAAATGGGATGCAGTGACTGATGGAAATGGGATGCAGTGACTGAGGGAAATGAAATGCAATGTCTTAGGGAAATGAAATGCAGTGTTTGTGGGAAATTGGATGCTGGGACTGAGGGTAATGGGATGCAGTGACGGAGGTACTGGGAATGAGTGACTGAGTTAATCGCGATGCAGTGCCCGAGCGGGCTTCGGGTGCAGTGACTTAGGGAAATGGGATACAGTGCCTTAGTGAAATGTGACGCACTGACTGAGTGAAATGGGATGCAGTGACTGAGTGGAATGGGATTCAGTGACTGAGTGGAATGGGATGTAGTGACTGAGTGGAATGGGATGCAGTGACTGAGTGAAATGGGCTGCAGTGACTGAGTGAAATGGGCTGCAGTGACTGAGTGAAATGGGCTGCAGTGACTGAGTGAAATGGGCTGCAGTGACTGCGTGAAATGCGATGCAGTGACTGCGTGAAATGGGATGCAGTGAATGAGTGAAATGAGATGCAGTGACTGAGTGAAATGCGCGCAGTGACTGGTAGAAATCGGATACAGTGATTGATGGAACTGGGATGCAGTGACTGACGGAAATGGGATGTGGTGACTTTGTGAACTGGGATGTGGTGACTGTGTGAACTGGGATGCGGTGACTATGTGAACTGGGATGCAGTGGCTGAGTGAAATGGGATGCAGTGACTGGTGGAAATGAGATGCAATGACGAAGGGAAAGGAAATGCAGTGTCTGTGGGAAATGGGATGCTGCGACTGATGGAAATGGGATGCAGTGACTGAGTGAAATGGGATGCAGTGACTGAGTGAAATGCGATGCAGTGACTGAGTGAAATGCGATGCAGTGACTGAGGTACTGGGAAGGAGTGACTGAGTTAATAGGGATGCAGTCCCCGAGCGGGCTTGGGGTGCAGTGACTGAGTGAAATGGGATGCAGTGACTTCAGGAAAGGAAATGCAGTGTCTGTGCGATATAGGATGCTGCGACTGAGGGAATTGGGATGGAGTGACTGACGGAAATTGGATGCAGTGTCTGAGCGAAATGGGATGCAGTGATTGCGTGAAATGGGATGCAGTGACTGAGGGAAGTGGGATGCATTGACTGAGGACAATGGGATGCAGTGACTGAGGGCAATGGGATGCAGTGACTGAGGGAAATGGGATGCAGTGACTGGGAAATGGGATGCAGTGACAGTGGGAAATGGGATGCAGTGACAGTGGGAAATGGGCAGCAGTGACTGATGGAAATGGGACGCAGTGACTGAGTGAAATGTAATTGCCGTGACTGTGGAAAGGAGATGCATTGACTGAGGAAATGGGATGCAGTGACTGAGGGAAATGGGATGCAGTGACTGAGGGAAATGGGATGCAGTGACTGGGAAATGGGATGCAGTGACAGTGGGAAATGGGATGCAGTAACTGATGGAAATGGGATGCAGTGACTGAGGGAAATGGGATGCAGTGACTGAGGGAAATGGTATGCAGTGACTGAGTGGAATGGTATGCAGTGACTGAGTGGAATGGTATGCAGTGACTGAGTGGAATGGTATGCAGTGACTGAGTGGAATGGGATGCAGTGACTGAGTGGAATGGGATGCAGTGACTGAGTGGAATGGGATGCAGTGACTGAGTGGAATGGGATGCAGTGACTGCGTGAAATGAGATGCAGTGGAGAATGAAATGGGATGCAGTGACTGGTGGAAATGAGATGCAGTGTCTTAGGGAAATGAAATGCAGTGTTTGTGGGAAATGGGATGCTGGGCCTGAGGGTAATGGGATGCAGTGACTGATGGAAATGGAAGCAGTGACTGAGTGAAATGGGATGCAGTGACGGTGGTACTGGGAATGAGTGACTGAGTTAATCGGGATGCAGTGCCCGAGCAGGCTTGGGGTGCAGTGACTTAGGGAAATGGGATACAGTGCCTGAGTGAAATGTGACGCACTGAATGAGTGAAATGGGATGCAGTGACTGAGTGGAATGGGATGCATTGACTGCGTGAAATGGGATGCAGTGAAGGAGTGAAATGAGATGCAGTGACTGAGGGAAATGCGCGCAGTGACTGATAGAAATCGGATACAGTGATTGATGGAACTGGGATGCAGTGACTGAAGGAAATGGGATGCGGTGACTTTGTGTACTGGGATGTGGTGACTGTGTGAACTGGGATGCGGTGACTATGTGAACTGGGATGCAGTGGCTGAGTGAAATGGGATGCAGTGGCTGAGTGAAATGGGATGCAGTGGCTGAGTGAAATGGGATGCAGTGACTGAGTGAAATGGGATGCAGTGACTGAGTGAAATGGGATGCAGCGACTGAGTGGAATGCGATGCAGCGACTGAGTGGAATGCGATGCAGTGACTGCGTGAAATGAGATGCAGTGGGTAATGAAACGGGATGCAGTGACTGGTGGAAATAAGATGCAGTGTCTTAGGGAAATGAAATGCAGTGTCTGTGGGAAATGGGATGCTGGGACTGAGGGTAATGGGATGCAGTGACGAAGGTACTGGGAAGGAGTGACTGAGTTAATTGGGATGCAGTGCCCGTGCGGGCTTGGGGTGCAGTGACTTAGGGAAATGGGATACAGTGCATGAGTGAAATGTGACGCACTGACTGAGTGAAATGGGATGCAGTGACTGAGTGGAATGGGATGCAGTGACTGAGTGAAATGCGATGCAGTGACTGCGTGAAATGCGCGCAGTGACTGTGTGAAATGCGCGCAGTGACTGATAGAAATCGGATACAGTGATTCATGGAACTGGGATGCAGTGACTGACGGAAATGGGATGCCGTGACTGAGGGAAATGGTATGCAGTGACTGAGGTAAATGGGATGCAGTGACTGACGGAAATGGGATGCAGTGTCTGTTTGAAATGGGATCCTGCGACTGAAGTTAATGGGATGCAGTGACTGAGGGTAATGGGATGCAGTGACTGAGTGAAATGGGATGCAGTGACTGAGTGAAATGGGATGCAGTGACTGAGGGCAATGGGATGCAGTGTCTGAGGGAAATGGGATGCAGTGACTGGGAAGTGGGTTGCAGTGACAGTGGGAAATGGGATGCAGTGTCTGATGGAAATGGGACACAGTGACTGAGTGAAATGGGACGCAGTGACGGAGGTACTGGAAAGGAGTGACTGAGTTAATAGGGATGCAGTGCCTGAGCGGGCTTGGGGTGCACTGACTTAGGGAAATGGGATACAGTGCCTGAGTCGAATGGGATGCAGTGACTGAGTCGAATGGGATGCAGTGACTGAGTCAAATGGGATGCAGTGACTGAGTGAAATGCGATGCAGTGACTGCGTGAAATGGGATGCAGTGCATGAGTGAAATGAGATGCAGTGTCTGACGGAAATGGGATGCAGTGTCTGTTTGAAATGGGATCCTGCGACTGAAGTTAATGGGATGCAGTGACTGAGGGCAATGGGATGCAGTGACTGAGTGAAATGGGATGCAGTGACTGAGGGAAATGGGATGCAGTGACTCAGGGAAATGGGATGCAGTGACTGGGAAATGGGATGCAGTGACAGTGGGAAATGGGATGCAGTGACAGTGGGAAATGGGTTGCAGTGACAATGGGAAATGGGATGCAGTGACTGAGTGAAATGGGACACAGTGACTGAGTGAAATGGGACGCAGTGACTGAGTGAAACGGGACGCAGTGACTGAGGGAAACGGGACGCAGTGACTGAGGGAAACGGGATGCAGTGACTGAGGGAAATGGAAGCAGTGACTGAGTGAAATGGGATGCAGTGACGGAGGTACTGGGAATGAGTGACTGAGTTAATCGGGATGCAGTGCCCGAGCGGGCTTGGGGTGCAGTGACTTAGGGAAATGGGATACAGTGCCTTAGTGAAATGTGACGCACTGACTGAGTGGAATGGGATGCAGTGACTGAGTGGAATGGGATGCAGTGACTGAGTGGAATGGGATGCAGTGACTGAGTGGAATGGGATGCAGTGACTGAGTGGAATGGGATGCAGTGACTGCGTGAAATGCGATGCAGTGACTGCGTGAAATGCGATGCAGTGACTGCGTGAAATGGGATGCAGTGAATGAGTGAAATGAGATGCAGTGACTGAGTGAAATGCGAGCAGTGACTGGTAGAAATCAGATACAGTGATTGATGGAACTGGGATGCAGTGACTGACGGAAATGGGATGCGGTGACTTTGTGAACTGGGATGTGGTGACTGTGTGAACTGGGATGCGGTGACTATGTGAACTGGGATGTAGAGGCTGAGTGAAATGGGATGCAGTGACTGGTGGAAATGAGATGCAATGATGAAGGGAAAGGAAATGCAGTGTCTGTGGGAAATGGGATGCTGCGACTGATGGAAATGGATGCAGTGACTGAGTGAAATGGGATGCAGTGACTGAGTGAAATGGGATGCAGTGACTGAGTGAAATGCGATGCAGTGACTGAGGTACTGGGAAGGAGTGACTGAGTTAATAGGGATGCAGTCCCCGAGCGGGCTTGGGGTGCAGTGACTGAGTGAAATGCGATGCAGTGACTTCAGGAAAGGAAATGCAGTGTCTGTGCGATATAGGATGCTGCGACTGAGGGAATTGGGATGGAGTGACTGACGGAAATTGGATGCAGTGTCTGAGCGAAATGGGATGCAGTGATTGCGTGAAATGGGATGCAGTGACTGAGGGAAGTGGGATGCATTGACTGAGGACAATGGGATGCAGTGACTGAGGGCAATGGGATGCAGTGACTGAGGGAAATGGGATGCAGTGACTGGGAAATGGGATGCAGTGACAGTGGGAAATGGGATGCAGTGACAGTGGGACATGGGCAGCAGTGACTGATGGAAATGGGACGCAGTGACTGAGTGAAATGTAATTGCCGTGACTGTCGAAAGGAGATGCATTGACTGAGGAAATGGGATGCAGTGACTGAGGGAAATGGGATGCAGTGACTGGGAAATGGGATGCAGTGACAGTGGGAAATGGGATGCAGTAACTGATGGAAATGGGATGCAGTGACTGAGGGAAATGGTATGCAGCGACTGAATGGAATGGTATGCAGTGACTGAGTGGAATGGGATGCAGTGACTGAGTGGAATGGGATGCAGTGACTGAGTGGAATGGGATGCAGTGACTGAGTGGAATGGGATGCAGTGACTGAGTGGAATGGGATGCAGTGACTGAGTGGAATGGGATGCAGTGACTGCGTGAAATGAGATGCAGTGGAGAATGAAATGGGATGCAGTGTCTTAGGGAAATGAAATGCAGTGTTTGTGGGAAATGGGATGCTGGGCCTGAGGGTAATGGGATGCAGTGACTGATGGAAATGGAAGCAGTGACTGAGTGAAATGGGATGCAGTGACGGTGGTACTGGGAATGAGTGACTGAGTTAATAGGGATGCAGTGCCCGAGCAGGCTTGGGGTGCAGTGACTTAGGGAAATGGGATACAGTGCCTGAGTGAAATGTGACGCACTGACTGAGTGAAATGGGATGCAGTGACTGAGTGGAATGGGATGCATTGACGGCGTGAAATGGGATGCAGTGAAGGAGTGAAATGAGATGCAGTGACTGAGGGAAATGCGCGCAGTGACTGATAGAAATCGGATACAGTGATTGATGGAACTGGGATGCGGTGACTGAAGGAAATGGGATGCGGTGACTTTGTGTACTGGGATGTGGTGACTGTGTGAACTGGGATGCGGTGACTATGTGAACTGGGATGCAGTGGCTGAGTGAAATGGGATGCAGTGACTGAGTGAAATGGGATGCAGCGACTGAGCGGAATGCGATGCAGCGACTGAGTGGAATGCGATGCAGCGACTGAGTGGAATGCGATGCAGCGACTGAGTGGAATGCGATGCAGCGACTGAGTGGAATGGGATGCAGCGACTGAGTGAAATGCGATGCAGTGACTGCGTATAATGAGATGCAGTGGGTAATGAAACGGGATGCAGTGACTGGTGGAAATAAGATGCAGTGTCTTAGGGAAATGAAATGCAGTGTCTGTGGGAAATGGGATGCTGGGACTGAGGGTAATGGGATGCAGTGACTGATGGAAATGTGATGCAGTGACGAAGGTACTGGGAAGGAGTGACTGAGTTAATAGGGATGCAGTGCCCGAGCGGGCTTGGGGTGCAGTGACTTAGGGAAATGGGATACAGTGCCTGAGTGAAATGTGACACACTGACTGAGTGAAATAGGATGCAGTGACTGAGTGGAATGGGATGCAGTGACTGAGTCAAATGGGATGCAGTGACTGAGTGAAATGCGATGCAGTGACTGCGTGAAATGCGCGCAGTGACTGTGTGAAATGCGCGCATTGACTGATAGAAATCGGATACAGTGATTCATGGAACTGGGATGCAGTGACTGACGGAAATGGGATGCCGTGACTTTGTGAACTGGAATGTGGTGATTGTGTGAACTGGGATGCGGTGACTATGTGAACTGGGATGCAGTGGCTGAGTGAAATGGGATGCAGTGGCTGAGTGAAATGGGATGCAGTGACTGAGTGAAATGGGATGCAGTGACTGAGGGAAGTGGGATGCAGTGACTGAGGGACATGGGATGCAGTGACTGAGGGAAATGGGATGCAGTGACTGAGGGAAATGGGATGCAGTGACTGAGTGAAATGAGCTGCAGTGACTGATGGAAATGGTATGCAGTGACTGAGGTAAATGAGATGCAGTGACTGACGGAAATGGGATGCAGTGTCTGTTTGAAATGGGATGCTGGGACTGAGGGTAATGGGATGCAGTGACTGAGGGTAATGGGATGCAGTGACTGAGGGTAATGGGATGCAGTGACTGAGTGAAATGCGATGCAGTGACTGAGTGAAATGCGATGCAGTGACTGAGTGAAATGCGATGCAGTGACTGAGTGAAATGCGATGCAGTGACTGAGTGAAATAGAATTGCCATGACTGTGGAAAGGAGATGCAGTGACTGAGGAAATGGGATGCAGTGACTGAGGTAAATGAGATGCAGTGACTGACGGAAATGGGATGCAGTGTCTGTTTGAAATGGGATGCTGGGACTGAGGGTAATGTGATGCTGTGACTGAGTGGAATGGGATGCAGTGACTGAGTGGAATGCGATGCTGTGACTGAGTGAAATGCGATGCAGTGACTGAGTGAAATGCGATGCAGTGACTGCGTGAAATGAGATCCAGTGGGGAATAAAATGGGATGCAATGACTGGTGGAAATGTGATGCAGTGACTGAGGGAAATGTGATGCAGTGACTGAGTGAAATGGGATGCAGTGACTGAGTGGAATGGGATGCAGTGACTGAGTGGAATGGGATGCAGTGACTGAGGGTAATGGGATGCAGTGACTGATGGAAATGGAAGCAGTGACTGAGTGAAATGGGATGCAGTGACGGAGGTACTGGGAAGGAGTGACTGAGTTAATAGGGATGCAGTCCCCGAGCGGGCTTGGGGTGCACTGACTTAAGGAAATGGGATACAGTGCCTGAGTGAAATGCGACGCACTGACTGAGTGGAATGGGATGCAGTGACTGAGTGGAATGGGATGCAGTGACTGAGTGGAATGGGATGCAGTGACTGAGTGGAATGGGATGCAGTGACTGAGTGAAATGGGATGCAGTGAATGAGTGAAATGAGATGCAGTGACTGAGTGAAATGCGCGCAGTGACTGATAGAAATCGGATACAGTGACTGATGGAACTGGGATGCAGTGACTGACGGAACTGGGATGCGGTGACTTTGTGAACTGGGATGTGGTGACTGTGTGAAGTGGGATGCGGTGACTATGTGAACTGGGATGCAGTGGCTGAATGAAATGGGATGCAGTGGCTGAGTGAAATGGGATGCAGTGGCTGAGTGAAATGGGATGCAGTGGCTGAGTGAAATGGGATGCAGTGGGGAGTGAAATGGGATGCAGTGACTGGTGGACATGAGATGCAGTGACTAAGGGAAAGGAAATGCAGTGTCTGTTGGAAATGGGATGCTGCGACTGAGGGTAATGGGATGCAGTGACTGAGGGTAATGGGATGCAGTGACTGATGGAAATGAGATGCAGTGACTGAGGGAAATGTGATGCAGTGACTGAGTGAAATGCGATGCAGTGTCTTAAGGAAAGGAAATGCAATGTCTGAGGGGTATAGGATGCTGCGACTGAGGGAAATGGGATGGAGTGACTGACGGAAATGGGATGCAGTGTCTGAGCGAAATGGGATGCAGTGACTGAGCGAAATGGGATGCAGTGACTGAGTGAAATGGGATGCAGTGACTGAGTGAAATGGGATGCAGTGACTGAGGGAAATGGGATGCAGTGACTGATGGAAATTGGACGCAGTGACTGAGTGAAATGGGATGCAGTGACTGAGTGAAATGTAATTGCCGTGACTGTGGAAAGGAGATGCAGTGACTGAGGAAATGGCATGCAGTGACTGAGGGAAATGGGATGCAGTGACTGAGGGAAATGGGATGAAGTGACTGGGAAATGGGATGCAGTGACTGAGGGAAATGGGATGCAGTGACTGAGGGAAATGGGATGCAGTGACTGATGGAAATGGGATGCAGTGACATTGGGAAATGGGACGCAGTGACTGAGTGGAATGTGATGCTGTGACTGAGTAAAATGCGATGCAGTGACTGCGTGAAATGAGATCCAGTGGGGAATAAAATGGGATGCAGTGACTGATGGAAATGAGATGCAGTGACTGAGGGAAATGTGATGCAGTGACTGAGGGAAATGTGATGCAGTGACTGAGGGAAATGTGATGCAGTGACTGAGTGAAATGGGATGCAGTGACTGAGTGAAATGGGATGCAGTGACTGAGTGAAATGGGATGCAGTGACTGAGTGGAATGGGATGCAGTGACTGAGGGTAATGGGATGCAGTGACTGATGGAAATGGAAGCAGTGACTGAGTGAAATGGGATGCAGTGACTGAGTGGAATGGGATGCAGTGACTGAGGGTAATGGGATGCAGTGACTGATGGAAATGGAAGCAGTGAGTGAGCGAAATGGGATGCAGTGACCGAGGTACTGGGAAGGAGTGATTGACTTAACAGGGATGCAGTCCCTGAGCGGGCTTGGGGTGCACTGACTTAGGGAAATGGGATACAGTGCCTGAGTCAAATGGGATGCAGTGACTGAGTGGAATGGGATGCAGTGACTGAGTGGAATGGGATGCAGTGACTGAGTGGAATGGGATGCAGTGACTGAGTGGAATGGGATGCAGTGACTGAGTGAAATGGGATGCAGTGACTGAGTGAAATGCGCGCAGTGACTGATAGAAATCGGATACAGTGACTGATGGAACTGGGATGCAGTGACTGACGGAACTGGGATGCGGTGACTTTGTGAACTGGGATGTGGTGACTGTGTGAACTGGGATGCGGTGACCATGTGAACTGGGATGCAGTGGCTGAGTGAAATGGGATGCAGTGGCTGAGTGAAATGGGATGCAGTGACTGAGTGAAATGTGATGCAGTGACTGATGGAACTGGGATGCAGTGACTGACGGAACTGGGATGCGGTGACTTTGTGGACTGGGATGCGGTGACTCTGTGAAGTGGGATGCGGTGACTGTGTGAAGTGGGATGCGGTGACTATGTGAACTGGGATGCAGTGGCTGAGTGAAATGGGATGCAGTGGCTGAGTGAAATGGGATGCAGTGGGGAGTGAAATGGGATGCAGTGACTGGTGGAAATGAGATGCAGTGACGAAGGGAAAGGAAATGCAGTGTCTGTGGGAAATGGGATGCTGCGACTGAGGGTAATGGGATGCAGTGTACTGATGGAAATGGAAGCAGTGACTGAGTGAAATGGGATGCAGTGACGGAGGTACTGGGAAGGAGTGACTGAGTTAATAGGGATGCAGTGCCTGAGCGGGCTTGGGATGCACTTACTTAGGGAAATGGGATACAGTGCCTATGTGAAATGGGATGCACTGACTGAGTGAAATGGGATGCAGTGACTGAGTCAAATGGGATGCAGTGACTGAATGAAATGCGATGCAGTGACTGCGTGAAATGGGATGCAGTGCATGAGTGAAATGAGATGCAGTGAATGAGTGAAATGCGCGGTGACTGATAGAAATCGGATACAGTGACTGACGGAAATGGGATGCGGTGACTTTGTGAACTGGGATGTGGTGACTGTGTGAACTGGGATGCGGTGACTATGTGAACTGGGATGCGGTGACTATGTGAACTGGGATGCAGTGGCTGAGTGAAATGGGATGCAGTGGCTGAGTGAAATGGGATGCAGTGACTGATGGAAATGGTATGCAGTGCCTTTTTGAAATGGGATCCTGCGACTGAAGTTAATGGGATGCAGTGACTGAGGGTAATGGGATGCAGTGAATGAGTGAAATGGGATGTAGAGACTGAGTGAAATGGGATGCAGTGACTGAGGAAATTGGGATGCAGTGACTGAGGACAATGGGATGCAGTGACTGAGGGCAATGGGATGCAGTGACTGAGGGAAATGGGATGCAGTGACTGAGGGAAATGGGATGCAGTGACTGAGGGAAATGGGATGCAGTGACTGGGAAATGGGATGCAGTGACAGTGGGAAATGGGACGCAGTGACTGATGGAAATGGGACGCAGTGACTGAGTGAAATGGGACGCAGTGACTGAGTGAAATGGGACACAGTGACTGAGTGAAATGGGATGCAGCGACTGAGTGGAATGCGATGCAGCGACTGAGCGGAATGCGATGCAGTGACTGCGTGAAATGAGATGCAGTGGGTAATGAAACGGGATGCAGTGACTGGTGGAAATAAGATGCAGTGTCTTAGGGAAATGAAATGCAGTGTCTGTGGGAAATGGGATGCTGGGACTGAGGGTAATGGGATGCAGTGACGAAGGTACTGGGAAGGAGTGACTGAGTTAATCGGGATGCAGTGCCCGTGCGGGCTTGGGGTGCAGTGACTTAGGGAAATGGGATACAGTGCATGAGTGAAATGTGACGCATTGACTGAGTGAAATGGGATGCAGTGACTGAGTGGAATGGGATGCAGTGACTGAGTGAAATGCGATGCAGTGACTGCGTGAAATGCGCGCAGTGACTGTGTGAAATGCGCGCAGTGACTGATAGAAATCGGATACAGTGATTCATGGAACTGGGATGCAGTGACTGACGGAAATGGGATGCAGTGACTGAGTGAAATGAGCTGCAGTGACTGATGGAAATGGTATGCAGTGACTGAGGTAAATGGGATGCAGTGACTGACGGAAATGGGATGCAGTGTCTGTTTGAAATGGGATCCTGCGACTGAAGTTAATGGGATGCAGTGACTGAGGGTAATGGGATGCAGTGACTGAGGGTAATGGGATGCAGTGACTGAGTGAAATGGGATGCAGTGACTGAGTGAAATGGGATGCAGTGACTGAGTGAAATGGGATGCAGTGACTGAGGGCAATGGGATGCAGTGTCTGAGGGAAATGGGATGCAGTGACTGGGAAATGGGTTGCAGTGACAGTGGGAAATGGGATGCAGTGTCTGATGGAAATGGGACACAGTGACTGAGTGAAATGGGACGCAGTGACGGAGGTACTGGGAAGGAGTGACTGAGTTAATAGGGATGCAGTGCCTGAGCGGGCTTGGGGTGCACTGACTTAGGGAAATGGGATACAGTGCCTGAGTCGAATGGGATGCAGTGACTGAGTCGAATGGGATGCAGTGACTGAGTGAAATGCGATGCCTTGACTGCGTGAAATGGGATGCTGTGCATGAGTGAAATGAGACGCAGTGTCTGACGGAAATGGGATGCAGTGTCTGTTTGAAATGGGATCCTGCGACTGAAGTTAATGGGATGCAGTGACTGAGGGCAATGGGATGCAGTGACTGAGTGAAATGGGATGCAGTGACTGAGTGAAATGGGATGCAGTGACTGAGGGAAATGGGATGCAGTGACTCACGGAAATGGGATGCAGTGACTGGGAAATGGGATGCAGTGACAGTGGGAAATGGGATGCAGTGACAGTGGGAAATGGGATGCAGTGACAGTGGGAAATGGGTTGCAGTGACAATGGGAAATGGGATGCAGTGACTGAGTGAAATGGGACGCAGTGACTGAGTGAAATGGGACGCAGTGACTGAGTGAAACGGGACGCAGTGACTGAGGGAAACGGGACGCAGTGACTGAGGGAAACGGGACGCAGTGACTGAGGGAAACGGGACGCAGTGACTGAGGGAAACGGGATGCAGTGACTGAGGGAAATGGGATGCAGTGACAGTGGGAAATGGGATGCAGTGACTGATGGAAATGGGATGCAGTGACTGAGGGAAATGGAAGCAGTGACTGAGTGAAATGGGATGCAGTGACGGAGGTACTGGGAATGAGTGACTGAGTTAATCGGGATGCAGTGCCCGAGCGGGCTTGGGGTGCAGTGACTTAGGGAAATGGGATACAGTGCCTTAGTGAAATGTGACGCACTGACTGAGTGAAATGGGATGCAGTGACTGAGTGGAATGGGATGCAGTGACTGAGTGGAATGGGATGCAGTGACTGAGTGGAATGGGATGCAGTGACTGCGTGAAATGCGATGCAGTGACTGCGTGAAATGCGATGCAGTGACTGCGTGAAATGGGATGCAGTGAATGAGTGAAATGAGATGCAGTGACTGAGTGAAATGCGAGCAGTGACTGGTAGAAATCGGATACAGTGATTGATGGAACTGGGATGCAGTGACTGACGGAAATGGGATGCGGTGACTTTGTGAACTGGGATGTGGTGACTGTGTGAACTGGGATGCGGTGACTATGTGAACTGGGATGTAGTGGCTGAGTGAAATGGGATGCAGTGACTGGTGGAAATGAGATGCAATGACGAAGGGAAAGGAAATGCAGTGTCTGTGGGAAATGGGATGCTGCGACTGATGGAAATGGATGCAGTGACTGAGTGAAATGGGATGCAGTGACTGAGTGAAATGGGATGCAGTGACTGAGTGAAATGCGATGCAGTGACTGAGGTACTGGGAAGGAGTGACTGAGTTAATAGGGATGCAGTCCCCGAGCGGGCTTGGGGTGCAGTGACTGAGTGAAATGGGATGCAGTGACTTCAGGAAAGGAAATGCAGTGTCTGTGCGATATAGGATGCTGCGACTGAGGGAATTGGGATGGAGTGACTGACGGAAATTGGATGCAGTGTCTGAGCGAAATGGGATGCAGTGATTGCGTGAAATGGGATGTAGTGACTGAGGGAAGTGGGATGCATTGACTGAGGACAATGGGATGCAGTGACTGAGGGCAATGGGATGCAGTGACTGAGGGAAATGGGATGCAGTGACTGGGAAATGGGATGCAGTGACAGTGGGACATGGGATGCAGTGACAGTGGGACATGGGCAGCAGTGACTGATGGAAATGGGACGCAGTGACTGAGTGAAATGTAATTGCCGTGACTGTGGAAAGGAGATGCATTGACTGAGGAAATGGGATGCAGTGACTGAGGGAAATGGGATGCAGTGACTGAGGGAAATGGGATGCAGTGACTGGGAAATGGGATGCAGTGACAGTGGGAAATGGGATGCAGTAACTGATGGAAATGGGATGCAGTGACTGAGGGAAATGGTATGCAGTGACTGAGTGGAATGGTATGCAGCGACTGAGTGGAATGGTATGCAGTGACTGAGTGGAATGGGATGCAGTGACTGAGTGGAATGGGATGCAGTGACTGAGTGGAATGGTATGCAGTGACTGAGTGGAATGGTATGCAGTGACTGAGTGGAATGGGATGCAGTGACTGAGTGGAATGGGATGCAGTGACTGAGTGGAATGGGATGCAGTGACTGAGTGGAATGGGATGCAGTGACTGAGTGAAATGCGATGCAGTGACTGCGTGAAATGAGATGCAGTGGAGAATGAAATGGGATGCAGTGTCTTAGGGAAATGAAATGCAGTGTTTGTGGGAAATGGGATGCTGGGCCTGAGGGTAATGGGATGCAGTGACTGATGGAAATGGAAGCAGTGACTGAGTGAAATGGGATGCAGTGACGGTGGTACTGGGAATGAGTGACTGAGTTAATAGGGATGCAGTGCCCGAGCAGGCTTGGGGTGCAGTGACTGAGGGAAATGGGATACAGTGCCTGAGTGAAATGTGACGCACTGACTGAGTGAAATGGGATGCAGTGACTGAGTGGAATGGGATGCATTGACTGCGTGAAATGGGATGCAGTGAAGGAGTGAAATGAGATGCAGTGACTGAGGGAAATGCGCGCAGTGACTGATAGAAATCGGATACAGTGATTGATGGAACTGGGATGCAGTGACTGAAGGAAATGGGATGCGGTGACTTTGTGTACTGGGATGTGGTGACTGTGTGAACTGGGATGCGGTGACTATGTGAACTGGGATGCAGTGGCTGAGTGAACTGGGATGCAGTGACTGAGTGAAATGGGATGCAGCGACTGAGTGGAATGAGATGCAGCGACTGAGTGGAATGCGATGCAGCGACTGAGTGGAATGGGATGCAGCGACTGAGTGGAATGGGATGCAGCGACTGAGTGGAATGCGATGCAGTGACTGCGTATAATGAGATGCAGTGGGTAATGAAACGGGATGCAGTGACTGGTGGAAATAAGATGCAGTGTCTTAGGGAAATGAAATGCAGTGTCTGTGGGAAATGGGATGCTGGGACTGAGGGTAATGGGATGCAGTGACTGATGGAAATGTGATGCAGTGACGAAGGTACTGGGAAGGAGTGACTGAGTTAATAGGGATGCAGTGCCCGAGCGGGCTTGGGGTGCAGTGACTTAGGGAAATGGGATACAGTGCCTGAGTGAAATGTGACGCACTGACTGAATGAAATGGGATGCAGTGACTGAGTGGAATGGGATGCAGTGACTGAGTGGAATGGGATGCAGTGACTGAGTGAAATGCGATGCAGTGACTGCGTGAAATGCGCGCAGTGACTGTGTGAAATGCGCGCAGTGACTGATAGAAATCGGATACAGTGATTCATGGAACTGGGATGCAGTGACTGACGGAAATGGGATGCCGTGACTTTGTGAACTGGAATGTGGTGATTGTGTGAACTGGGATGCGGTGACTATGTGAACTGGGATGCAGTGGCTGAGTGAAATGGGATGCAGTGGCTGAGTGAAATGGGATGCAGTGACTGAGTGAAATGGGATGCAGTGGCTGAAGTTAATGGAATGCAGTGACTGAGGGTAATGGGATGCAGTGAATGAGTGAAATGGGATGTAGAGACTGAGTGAAATGGGATGCAGTGACTGAGGACATTGGGATGCACTGACTGAGGACAATGGGATGCACTGACTGAGGACAATGGGATGCACTGACTGAGGACAATGGGATGCAGTGACTGAGGGCAATGGGATGCAGTGACTGAGGGCAATGGGATGCAGTGACTGAGGGCAATGGGATGCAGTGACTGAGGGCAATGGGATGCAGTGACTGAGGGCAATGGGATGCAGTGACTGAGGGCAATGGGATGCAGTGACTGAGGGCAATGGGATGCAGTGACTGAGGGCAATGGGATGCAGTGACTGAGGGCAATGGGATGCAGTGACTGACGGAAATGGGATGCAGTGACTGAGGACAATGGGATGCAGTGTCTGACGGCAATGGGATGCTGTGACTGATGGAAATTGGACGCAGTGACTGAGTGAAATGGGACGCAGTGACTGAGTGAAATGGAATTGCCGTGACTGTGGAAAGGAGATGCAGTGACTGAGGAAATGGGATGCAGTGACTGAGGGAAATGGGATGCAGTGACTGAGTGAAATGGAATTGCCGTGACTGTGGAAATGGGATGCAGTGACTGAGGAAATGGGATGCAGTGACTGAGGGAAATGGGATGCAGTGACTGAGGGAAATGGGACGCAGTCACTGAGTGAAATGGAATTGCCGTGACTGTGGAAAGGAGATGCAGTGACTGAAGAAATGTGATGCAGTGACTGAGGGAAATGTGATGCAGTGACTGAGGGAAATGGGATGCAGTGACTGAGTGGAATGGGATCCAGTGGGGAACAAAATGGGATGCAGTGACTGGTGGAAATGAGATGCAGTGACTGAGGGAAATGTGATACAGTGACTGAGGATAATGGGATGCAGTGACTGATGGAAATGGAAGCAGTGACTGAGTGAAATGGGATGCAGTGACGGAGCAACTGGGAAGGAGTGAGTGAGGTAATAGGGATGCAGTCCCTGAGCGGGCTTGGGGTGCACTGACTTAGGGAAATGGGATACAGTGCCTGAGTGGAATGGGATGCAGTGACTGAGTGAAATGGGATGCAGTGACTGAGTGAAATGCGCGCAGTGACTGATAGAAATCGGATACAGTGACTGATGGAACTGGGATGCAGTGACTGACGGAACTGGGATGCGGTGACTTTGTGAACTGGGATGTGGTGACTGTGTGAACTGGGATGCGGTGACTATGTGAACTGGGATGCAGTGGCTGAGTGAAATGGGATGCAGTGGCTGAGTGAAATGGGATGCAGTGGGGAGTGAAATGGGATGCAGTGACTGGTGGAAATGAGATACAGTGACTAAGGGAAAGGAAATGCAGTGCCTGTGGGAAATGGGATGCTGACTGAGGGTAATGGGATGCCCTGACTGAGGGTAATGGGATGCAGTGATTGATGGAAATGGATGCAGTGACTGAGTGAAATGGGATGCAGTGACTGAGTGAAATGGGTTGCAGTGACTGAGTGAAATGGGTTGCAGTGACTGAGTGAAATGCGATGCAGTGTCTTAAGGAAAGGAAATGCAGTGTCTGTGGGGTATAGGATGCTGCGACTGAGGGAAATGGGATGGAGTGACTGACGGAAATGGGATGCAGTGTCTGAGCGAAATGGGATGCAGTGACTGAGTGAAATGGGATGCAGTGACTGAGGGAAATGGGATGCAGTGACTGAGGACAATGGGATGCAGTGACTGACGGTAATGGGATGCAGTGACTGATGGAAATTGGACGCAGTGACTGAGTGAAATGGGACGCAGTGACTGAGGGAAATGGGATGCAGTGACTGAGGGAAATGGGATGCAGTGACTGGGAAATGGGATGCAGTGACAGTGGGAAATGGGATGCAGTGACTGAGTGAAATGGGACGCAGTGACTGAGTGAAATGGGACGCAGTGACTGAGTGAAATGGAATTGCCGTGACTGTGGAAAGGAGATGCAGTGACTGAGGAAATAGGATGCAGTGACTGAGGCAAATGTGATGCACTCACTGAGTGAAATGGTATGCAGTGACTGAGTTGAATGGGATGCAGTGACTGAGTGGAATGGGATGCAGTGACTGAGTGGAATGGGATGCAGTGACTGAGTGGAATGCGATGCAGTGACTGCGTGAAATGAGATGCATTGAGGAATGAAACGGGAAGCAGTGACTGGTGGAAATAAGATGCAGTGTCTTTGGGAAATGAAATGCAGTGTCTGTGGGAAATGGGATGCTGGGACTGAGGGTAATGGGAAGCAGTGACTGATGGAAATGGAAGCAGTGACTGAGTGAAATGGGATGCAGTGTCGGAGGTACTGGGAAGGAGTGACTGAGTTAATAGGGATGCAGTGCCCGAGCGGGCTTGGGGTGCAGTGACTTAGGGAAATGGGATACAGTGCCTGAGTGAAATGTGACGCACTGACTGAGTGGAATGGGATGCAGTGACTGAGTGGAATGGGATGCAGTGACTGAGTGAAATGCGATGCAGTGACTGCGTGAAATGCGCGCAGTGACTGATAGAAATCGGATACAGTGACTGATGGAACTGTGATGCAGTGACTGACGGAAATGGGATGCGGTGACTTTGTGAACTGGGATGTGGTGACTGTGTGAAAAGGGATGCGGTGACTATGTGAACTGGGATGCAGTGGCTGAGTGAAATGGGATGCAGTGGCTGAGTGAAATGGGATGCAGTGACTGAGGGAAATGGGATACAGTGACTGAGGGAAATGGGATGCAGTGACTGACGGAAATGGGATGCAGTGTCTGTTTGAAATGGGATCCTGCCACTGAAGTTAATGGGATGCAGTGACTGAGGGTAATGGGATGCAGTGACTGAGTGAAATGGGACGCAGTGACTGAGTGAAATGGGACGCAGTGACTGAGTGAAATGGAATTGCCGTGACTGTGGAAAGGAGATGCAGTGACTGAGGAAATGGGATGCAGTGACTGAGGGAAATGTGATGCAGTGACTGAGGGAAATGGGATGCAGTGACTGAGTGGAATGGGATGCAGTGACTGAGTGGAATGGGATGCAGTGACTGAGTGAAATGGGATACAGTGACTGAGTGAAATGGGATGCAGTGACTGAGGGAAATGGGATGCAGTGACTGAGGGAAATGGGATGCAGTGACTGAGTCGAATGGGATACAGTGACTGAGTCGAATGGGATGCAGTGACTGAGTGAAATGGGATACAGTGACTGAGTGAAATGCGATGCAGTGACTGAGTGAAATGCGATGCAGTGACTGAGTGAAATGCGATGCAGTGACTGCGTGAAATGCGATGCAGTGACTGAGTGAAATGCGATGCAGTGACTGCGTGAAATGGGATGCAGTGCATGAGTGAAATGAGATGCAGTGACTGAGTGAAATGCGCGGTGACTGATAGAAATCGGATAAAGTGACTGATGGAAATGGGATGCGGTGACTTTGTGAACTGGGATGTGGTGACTGTGTGAACTGGGATGGGGTGACTATGTGAACTGGGATGCAGTGGCTGAGTGAACTGGGATGCAGTGGCTGTGTGAAATGGGGTGCAGTGGCTGAGTGAAATGGGATGCAGTGACTGAGTGAAATCAGATGCAGTGACTGATGGAAATGGTATGCAGTGTCTGTTTGAAATGGGATCCTGCGACTGAAGTTAATGGGATGCAGTGACTGAGGGTAATGGGATGCAGTGAATGAGTGAAATGGGATGTAGAGACTGAGTGAAATGGGATGCAGTGACTGAGGACAATGGGATGCAGTAACTGAGGACAATGGGATGCAGTGACTGAGGGCAATGGGATGCAGTGACTGAGGGCAATGGGATGCAGTGACTGAGGGAAATGGGATGCAGTGACTGGGAAATGGGATGCAGTGACCGTGGGAAATGGGACGCAGTGACTGATGGAAATGGGACGCAGTGTCTGTTTGAAATGGGATCCTGCCACTGAACTTAATGGGATGCAGTGACTGAGGGTAATGGGATGCAGTGACTGAGTGAAATGGGATGCAGTGGCTGAGTGAAATGGGATGCAGTGACTGAGGGAAGTGGGATGCAGTGACTGAGGGAAATGGGATACAGTGACTGAGGGAAATGGGATGCAGTGACTGACGGAAATGGGATGCAGTGTCTGTTTGAAATGGGATCCTGCCACTGAAGTTAATGGGATGCAGTGACTGAGGGTAATGGGATGCAGTGACTGAGTGAAATGGGACGCAGTGACTGAGTGAAATGGGACGCAGTGACTGAGTGAAATGGGACGCAGTGACTGAGTGAAATGGGACGCAGTGACTGAGTGAAATGGGACGCAGTGACTGAGTGAAATGGGACGCAGTGACTGAGTGAAATGGAATTGCCGTGACTGTGGAAAGGAGATGCAGTGACTGAGTGAAATGCGATGCAGTGACTGCGTGTAATGAGATGCAGTGGGGAATGAAATGGGATGCATTGACTGGTGGAAATAAGATGCAGTGTCTTAGGGAAATGAAATGCAGTGTCTGTGGGAAAGGGGATGCTGGGACTGAGGGTAATGGGATGCTGTGACTGATGGAAATGGAAGCAGTGACTGAGTGAAATGGGCTGCAGTGACGGAGGTACTGGGAAGGAGTGACTGAGTTAATCGGGATGCAGTGGTGGAGCGGGTTTGGGGTGCAGTGACTTAGAGAAATGTGATACAGTGCCCAAGTGAAATGTGACGCACTGACTGAGTGGAATGGGATGCAGTGACTGAGTGGAATGGGATGCAGTGACTGAGTCAAATGGGATGCAGTGACTGAGTGAAATGCGATGCAGTGACTGAGTGAAATGCGATGCAGTGACTGAGTGAAATGCGATGCAGTGACTGAGTGAAATGGGATGCAGTGAATAAGTGATATGAGATGCAGTGACTGAGTGAAATGCGCGGTGACTGATAGAAATCGGATACAGTGATTGATGGAACGGGGATGCAGTGACTTACGGAAATGGGATGCGATGACTTTGTGAACTGGGATGTGGTGACTGTGTGAACTGGGATGCGGTGACTTTGTGAACTGGGGTGCAGTGGCTAAGTGAAATGGGATGCAGTGGCTGAGTGAAATGGGATGCAGTGACTGATGGAAATGGTATGCAGTGACTGAGGGAAATGGGATGCAGTGACTGACGGAAACGGGATGGAGTGTCTGTTTGAAATGGGATCCTGCGACTGAAGTTAACGGGATGCAGTGTCTCAGGGTAATGGGATGCAGTGACTGAGTGAAATGGGATGTAGAGACTGAGTGAAATGGGATGCACTGACTGAGGACAATGGGATGCACTGACTGAGGACAATGGGATGCAGTGACTGAGAGCAATGGGATGCTGTGACTGAGTGGAATGGGATGCAGTGACTGAGTGGAATGGGACGCAGTGACTGAGTGGAATGGGACGCAGTGACTGAGTGAAATGGGACGCAGTGACTGAGTGAAATGGGACGCAGTGACTGAGTGAAATTGAATTGCCGTGACTGAGGAAAGGAGATGCAGTGACTGAGTGAAATGGGATGCAGTGACTGAGTGAAATGCGATGCAGTGACTGCGTGTAATGAGATGCAGTGGGGAATGAAATGGGATGCATTGACTGGTGGAAATAAGATGCAGTGACTGAGGGAAATGGGATGCAGTGACTGAGTGAAATGGGATGCAGTGACTGAGTGGAATGGGATGCAGTGACTGAGTGGAATGGGATGCAGTGACAGTGGGAAATGGTATGCAGTGACTGATGGAAATGGGACGCAGTGACTAAGTGAAATGGAATTGCCGTGACTGTGGAAAGGAGATGCAGTGACTGAGGAAATGGGATGCAGTGACTGAGGGAAATGTGATGCAGTGACTGAGTGGAATGGGATGCAGTGACTGAGTGGAATGGGATGCAGTGACTGAGTGGAATGGGATGCATTGACTGAGTGGAATGTGATGCTGTGACTGAGTGAAATGCGATGCAGTGACTGAGTGAAATGCGATGCAGTGACTGCGTGAAATGAGATCCAGTGTGGAATAAAATGGGATGCAGTGACTGAGTGGAATGGGATGCATTGACTGAGTGGAATGTGATGCTGTGACTGAGTGAAATGCGATGCAGTGACTGAGTGAAATGCGATGCAGTGACTGCGTGAAATGAGATCCAGTGTGGAATAAAATGGGATGCAGTGACTGGTGGAAATGAGATGCAGTGGGGAATGAAATGGGATGCATTGACTGGTGGAAATAAGATGCAGTGTCTGAGGGAAATGAAATGCAGTGTCTGTGGGAAAGGGGATGCTGGGACTGAGGGTCATGGGATGCAGTGACTGATGGAAATGGAAGCAGTGACTGAGTGAAATGGGCTGCAGTGACGGAGGTACTGGGAAGGAGTGACTGAGTTAATAGGGATGCAGTGCCTAAGCGGGTTTGGGGTGCAGTGACTTAGGGAAATGGGATACAGTGCCCAAGTGAAATGTGACGCACTGACTGAGTGAAATGGGATGCAGTGACTGAGTGGAATGGGATGCATTGACTGCGTGAAATGGGATGCAGTGAATGAGTGAAATGAGATGCAGTGACTGAGTGAAATGCGCGGTGACTGATAGAAATCGGATACAGTAATTGATGGAACGGGCATGCAGTGACTGACGGAAATGGGATGCGATGACTTTGTGAACTGGGATGTGGTGACTGTGTGAACTGGGATGCGGTGACTTTGTGAACTGGGATGCAGTGGCTGAGTGAAATGGGATGCAGTGACTGAGTGAAATGGGATGCAGTGACTGACTGAAATGGGATGCAGTGACTGAGTGAAATGGGATGCAGTGACTGAGTGAAATGAGATGCAGTGAGTGAAATGAGATGCAGTGACTGATGGAAATGGTATGCAGTGACTGAGGGAAATGGGATGCAGTGACTGACGGAAATGGGATGCAGTGTCTGTTTGAAATGGGATCCTGCGACTGAAGTTAACGGGATGCAGTGCTGAGGGTAATGGGATGCAGTGACTGAGTGAAATGGGATGTAGAGACTGAGTGAAATGGGATGCACTGACTGAAGACAATGGGATGTTGTGACTGAGGGAAATGTGATGCAGTGACTGAGTGGAATGGGATGCAGTGACTGAGTGAAATGGGATGCAGTGACTGAGTGAAATGCGATGCAGTGACTGAGTGAAATGCGATGCAGTGACTGAGTGAAATGCGATGCAGTGACTGAGTGAAATAGAATTGCCATGACTGTGGAAAGGAGATGCAGTGACTGAGGAAATGGGATGCAGTGACTGAGGGAAATGTGATGCTGTGACTGAGTGGAATGGGATGCAGTGACTGAGTGAAATGGGATGCAGTGACTGAGTGGAATGTGATGCTGTGACTGAGTGAAATGCGATGCAGTGACTGAGTGAAATGCGATGCAGTGACTGCGTGAAATGAGATCCAGTGGGGAATAAAATGGGATGCAGTGACTGGTGGAAATGAGATGCAGTGACTGAGGGAAATGTGATGCAGTGACTGAGGGAAATGTGATGCAGTGACTGAGGGAAATGTGATGCAGTGACTGAGTGAAATGGGATGCAGTGACTGAGTGGAATGGGATGCAGTGACTGAGTGGAATGGGATGCAGTGACTGAGTGAAATGGGATGCAGTGAATGAGTGAAATGAGATGCAGTGACTGAGTGAAATGCGCGCAGTGACTGATAGAAATCGGATACAGTGACTGATGGAACTGGGATGCAGTGACTGACGGAACTGGGATGCGGTGACTTTGTGAACTGGGATGTGGTAACTGTGTGAAGTGGGATGCGGTGACTATGTGAACTGGGATGCAGTGGCTGAGTGAAATGGGATGCAGTGGGGAGTGAAATGGGATGCAGTGACTGAGTGAAATGGGATGCAGTGGGGAGTGAAATGGGATGCAGTGACTGGTGGACATGAGATGCAGTGACTAAGGGAAAGGAAATGCAGTTTCTGTTGGAAATGGGATGCTGCGACTGAGGGTAATGGGATGCAGTGACTGAGGGTAATGGGATGCAGTGACTGATGGAAATGAGATGCAGTGACTGAGGGAAATGTGATGCAGTGACTGAGTGAAATGCGATGCAGTGTCTTAAGGAAAGGAAATGCAATGTCTGAGGGGTATAGGATGCTGCGACTGAGGGAAATGGGATGGAGTGACTGACGGAAATGGGATGCAGTGTCTGAGCGAAATGGGATGCAGTGACTGAGCGAAATGGGATGCAGTGACTGAGTGAAATGGGATGCAGTGACTGAGTGAAATGGGATGCAGTGACTGAGTGAAATGGGATGCAGTGACTGAGGGAAATGGGATGCAGTGACTGATGGAAATTGGACGCAGTGACTGAGTGAAATGGGACGCAGTGACTGAGTGAAATGTAATTGCCGTGACTGTGGAAAGGAGATGCAGTGACTGAGGAAATGTGATGCAGTGACTGAGGGAAATGGGATGCAGTGACTGAGGGAAATGGGATGCAGTGACTGGGAAATGGGATGCAGTGACTGAGGGAAATGGGATGCAGTGACTGAGTGAAATGGGACACAGTGACTGAGTGAAATGGAATTGCCGTGACTGTGGAAAGGAGATGCAGTGACTGAGGAAATGTGATGCAGTGACTGAGGGAAATGTGATGCAGTGACTGAGGGAAATGGGATGCAGTGACTGAGTGAAATGGGATGCAGTGACTGAGTGAAATGGGATGCAGTGACTGAGTGGAATGTGATGCTGTGACTGCGTGAAATGAGATCCAGTGGGGAATAAAATGGGATGCAGTGACTGGTGGAAATGTGATGCAGTGACTGAGGGAAATGTGATGCAGTGACTGAGGGAAATGTGATGCAGTGACTGAGTGAAATGGGATGCAGTGACTGAGTGGAATGGGATGCAGTGACTGAGAGTAATGGGATGCAGTGTACTGATGGAAATGGAAGCAGTGACTGAGTGAAATGGGATGCAGTGACGGAGGTACTGGGAAGGAGTGACTGAGTTAATAGTGATGCAGTCCCTGAGCGGGCTTGGGGTGCACTGACTTAGGGAAATGGGATACAGTGCCTGAGTGAAATGCGACGCACTGACTGAGTGGAATGGGATGCAGTGACTGAGTGGAATGGGATGCAGTGACTGAGTGGAATGGGATGCAGTGACTGACGGAAATGTGATGCAGTGACTGAGGGAAATGGGATGCAGTGACTGAGGGAAATGAGATGCACTGACTGAGGGAAATGAGATGCACTGACTGAGGGAAATGGGATGCAGTGACTGAGTGAAATGTGATGCAGTCACTGAATGAAATGGGATGCACTGATTGTGTGAAATGGGATGCAGAGACTGAGGGAAAGGAGATGCAGTGATTGAGTGAAATGGGATGCAGTGACTGAGTGAAATGGGATGCAGTGACTGAGTGAAATGGGATGCAGTGACTGAGTGAAATGGGAGGCAGTGACTGCGTGAAATGGGATGCAGTGACTGAGTGAAATGAGATGCACTGTATGATGGAAATGTGATGCAGTGACAGAGTGACATGAGCTGCAGTGACAGAGGTACTGGGACGGAGTGACTGAGTTCATAGGGAATCAGTGCCCGAGCGGGCTTGGGGCACAGTGACTGAGGGAAATGGGATACAGTGCCTGACCGAAAAGGGACGCACTGACTGAATGAAATGGGATGCAGTGACTGAGGGACATGGGATGCAGTGACTGAGGGACATGAGATGCAGTGACTGAGAGACATGGGATGCAGTGACACACGGACATGGGATGCAGTGACACACGGACGTGGGATGCAGTGACTTAGGGAATTGGGATGCAGTGACTGAGGGAAATGGGATGCAGTGACTGAGTGAAATGTGATTCAGTCACTGAGTGAAATGGGACGCAGTGACTGAGTGAAATGCGATGCAGTGACTGAGTGAAATGGGATGCAGTGACTGAGGGAAATGGGATGCAGTGACTGAGGGAAATGGGATGCAGTATTTGTAGGAAGGAGGATGCAATCACTGAGTGAAATGCGATGCAGAGACTGAGGGAAAGGAGATGCTCTGACTATGGGAAAAGGGATGCAGTGAGTGTGGGAAATGGAATGCATCGTCTGTGAGATACGGGAAACAGTGACTGATGGGAATGTGATGCAGTGACTGTGGTGAAGGAGATGCAGTGATTGAGTGAAATGGGATGCAGTGACTGAGTGAAATGTGATGCAGTGACTGAGTGAAATGTGATGCAGTGACTGAGTGAAATGTGATGCAGTGACTGAGTGAAATGTGATGCAGTGACTGAGTGAAATGGGATGCAGTGACTGAGTAAAATGGGATGCAGTGACTGACGGAAATGTGATTTCGTCACTGAGTGAAATTGGATGCAGTCGCTCAGTGAAACGGGATGCATCACTGAGTGAAATGGGATGCAGTGTCTGAGTACAATGGGATGCAGTGACTGGGTGAAATGGGATGCACTGACCGAGTGAAATGAGATGCAGTGACTGACGGAAATGGGATGCAGTGACTGAGGGAAATGGGGTGCATTATTTGTGGGAAGAAGGATGCAATCACTGAGTGAAATGAGATGATGAGACTGACGGCAAGGAGATGCTGTGACTATGGGAAATGGGATGCACTGAGTGTGGGAAATTGAATGCAGCGTCTGTGAGATACGGGAAACAGTGACTGATGGAAATGGGATGCAGTGACGGAGGTACTGGGAAGGAGTGACTGAGTTAATAGTGATGCAGTCCCTGAGCGGGCTTGGGGTGCACTGACTTAGGGAAATGGGATACAGTGCCTGAGTGAAATGCGACGCACTGACTGAGTGAAATGGGATGCAGTGACTGAGTGGAATGGGATGCAGTGACTGAGTGGAATGGGATGCAGTGACTGAGTGGAATGGGATGCAGTGACTGAGTGAAATGGGATGCAGTGACTGAGTGAAATGGGATGCAGTGAATGAGTGAAATGAGATGCAGTGACTGAGTGAAATGCGCGCAGTGACTGATAGAAATCGGATACAGTGACTGACGGAACTGGGATGCGGTGACTTTGTGAACTGGGATGTGGTGACTGTGTGAAGTGGGATGCGGTGACTATGTGAACTGGGATGCAGTGGCTGAGTGAAATGGG
The DNA here is from genome assembly GCF_030684315.1 of Stegostoma tigrinum. Lineage (NCBI taxonomy): Eukaryota > Metazoa > Chordata > Chondrichthyes > Orectolobiformes > Stegostomatidae > Stegostoma > Stegostoma tigrinum. Next base: position 240,120 of record NW_026728129.1, on the reverse strand, counting down.
ATGCAGTGGGGAGTGAAATGGGATGCAGTGACTGGTGGAAATGAGATGCAGTGACTAAGGGAAAGGAAATGCAGTGTCTGTGGGAAATGGGATGCTGCGACTGAGGGTGATGGGATGCAGTGTCCGGGTAATGGGATGCAGTGTCCGGGTAATGGGATGCAGTGACTGATGGAAATGGATGCAGTGACTGAGTGAAATGGGATGCAGTGACTGAGTGAAATGCGATGCAGTGTCTTAAGGAAAGGAAATGCACTGTCTGAGGGGTATAGGATGCTGCGACTGAGGGAAATGGGATGGAGTGACTGACGGAAAAGGGATGCAGTGTCTGAGCGAAATGGGATGCAGTGACTGAGTGAAATGGGATGCAGTGACTGAGTGAAATGGGATGCAGTGACTGAGTGAAATGGGATGCAGTGACTGAGGGAAATGGGATGCAGTGACTGAGGACAATGGGATGCAGTGACTGAGGGCAATGGGATGCAGTGTCTGAGGGAAATGGGATGCAGTGTCTGAGGGAAATGGGATACAGTGACTGGGAAATGGGATGCAGTGACTGGGAAATGGGATGCAGTGACTGTAGGAAATGGGATGCAGTGACTGATGGAAATGGGACGCAGTGACTGAGTGAAATGGGACACAGTGACGGAGGTACTGGGAAGGAGTGACTGAGTTAATAGGGATGCAGTGCCTGAGCGGGCTTGGGATGCACTTACTTAGGGAAATGGGATACAGTGCCTATGTGAAATGGGATGCACTGACTGAGTGAAATGGGTTGCAGTGACTGAGTCAAATGGGATGCAGTGACTGAATGAAATGCGATGCAGTGACTGCGTGAAATGGGATGCCGTGCATGAGTGAAATGAGATGCAGTGAATGAGTGAAATGCGCGGTGACTGATAGAAATCGGATACAGTGACTGACGGAAATGGGATGCGGTGACTTTGTGAACTGGGATGTGGTGACTGTGTGAACTGGGATGCGGTGACTATGTGAACTGGGATGCAGTGGCTGAGTGAAATGGGATGCAGTGGCTGAGTGAAATGGGATGCAGTGGCTGAGTGAAATGGGATGCAGTGACTGATGGAAATGGTATGCAGTGCCTTTTTGAAATGGGATCCTGCGACTGAAGTTAATGGGATGCAGTGACTGAGGGTAATGGGATGCAGTGAATGAGTGAAATGGGATGTAGAGACTGAGTGAAATGGGATGCAGTGACTGAGGACATTGGGATGCAGTGACTGAGGGCAATGGGATGCAGTGACTGAGGGCAATGGGATGCAGTGACTGAGGGCAATGGGATGCAGTGACTGAGGGAAATGGGATGCAGTGACTGAGGGAAATGGGACGCAATGACTGAGGGAAATGGGACGCAGTGACTGGGAAATGGGATGCAGTGACAGTGGGAAATGGGACGCAGTGACTGATGGAAATGGGACGCAGTGACTGAGTGAAATGGGACACAGTGACTGAGTGAAATGGAATTGCCGTGACTGAGGAAATGGGATGCAGTGACTGAGGAAATGGGATGCAGTGACTGAGGGAAATGTGATGCAGTGACTGAGGGAAATGGGATGCAGTGACTGAGTGGAATGGGATGCAGTGACTGAGTGGAATGTGATGCTGTGACTGCGTGAAATGAGATCCAGTGGGGAATAAAATGGGATGCAGTGACTGAGGGAAATGGGTTGCAGTGACTGAGGGAAATGGGTTGCAGTGACTGAGGGAAATGGGATGCAGTGACTGATGGAAATGGCAGCAGTGTCTGACGGAAATGGGATGCAGTGTCTGTTTGAAATTGGATCCTGCGACTGACGTTAATGGGATGCAGTGACTGAGTGTAATGGGATGCAGTGACTGAGTGAAATGGGATGTCGTGACTGAGGGAAATGGGATGCAGTGTCTGAGTGAAATGAGATGCAGTGACTGATGTAAATGGCATGCAGTGAATGAGGGAAATGGGATGCAGTGACTGACGGAAATGTGATGCAGTGTCTGTTTGAAATTGGATCCTGCGACTGAGGGTCATGGGATGCAGTGACTGAGGGTCATGGGATGCAGTGACTGAGTGAAATGGGATGCAGTGACTGAGGGCAATGGTATGCAGTGACTGAGGGAAATGGGATGCAGTGACTGGGAAATGGGATGCAGTGACAGTGGGAAATGGGATGCAGTGATTGAGTGAAACGGGATGCAGTGACTAAGTGAAATGGGATTGCCGTGACTGTGGAAAGGAGTTGCAGTGACTGAGGAAATGGGACGCTGTGACTGAGTGAAATGGGACGCAGTGACTGATGGAAAGGAGATGCAGTGACTCTGTGAAATGGGATGCAGTGACTGAGTGAAATGGGATTGCCGTGACTGTGGAAAGGGGATGCAGTCACTGAGGGAAATGAGATGCCGAGACTGAGTGAACTGGGATGCAGTGACTGATGGAAATGGTATGCAGTGACTGACGGAAATGGGATGCAGTGTTTGTTTGAAATGGGATCCTGCGACTGAAGTTAATGGGATACAGTGACTGAGGGTAATGGGATGCAGTGACTGAGTGAAATGGAATGCAGTGACTGAGTGAAATGGGATGCAGTGACTGAGGGTAATGGGATGCAGTTACTGAGTGAAATAGGATGCAGTGACTGAGGGCAATGGGATGCAGTGACTGAGTGAAATGGGACGCAGTGACTGAGTGAAATGGGACGCAGTGACTGATGGAAAGGAGATGCAGTGACTCTGTGAAATGGGATGCAGTGACTGAGTGAAATGGGATTGCCGTGACTGTGGAAAGGAGATGCAGTGACTGAGGAAATGGGACGCAGTGACTGATGGAAAGGGATGCCTTGACTGTGTGTAAAGTGAAGCATTGAGTGAAATGGGATGCAGTGGCTGTGTGAAATGGGATGCAGTGGCTGTGTGAAATGGGATGCAGTGGCTGTGTGAAATGGGATGCACTGGCTGTGTGAAATGGGATGCAGTGGCTGTGGAAACTGGGATTCTAAGACTCAAGTGAATGGGATGCCATTTCTGTGGGGAATGGGATGCAGTGACTGTGGTGAAGGAGATGCAGTGATTGAGTGAAATGGGATGCAGTGACTGCTTCAAATGGGATGCAGTGACTGAGTGAAATGGGATGCAGTGACTGAGTGAAATGGGATGCAGTGACTGAGGGACATTGGATGCAGTGACTGAGGGACATGGGATGAAGTGACTGAGTGAAATGGGATGCAGTGATTGCGGGAAATTGGATGCAGTGACAGAGTGACATGAGCTGCAGTGTCTGATGTAAATGTGATGCAGTACCAGAGGGAAATGGGATGCGGTGACTGAGGTACAGGGAAGGAGTGACTGAGTTCATGGGGATGCAGTGCCCAAGCGGACTTGGGGTGCAGTGAGTGAGGGAAATGGGATACAGTGCCTGAGTGAAATGTGACGTGCTGACTGAGTGAAATCGGATGCAGTGACTGAGTGGAATGGGATGCAGTGACTGAGTGGAATGGGATGCAGTGACTGAGTGAAATGGGATGCTGTGACTGAGTGAAATGGGATGCTGTGACTGAGTGAAATGGGATGCAGTGACTGAGTGAAATGGGATGCAGTGACAGAGTGACATGAGCTGCAGTCACTGAGTGAAATGAGAAGCTGAGAATGCACTGTCTGTGAGATACGGGAAACAGTGACTGATGGAAATGGGATGCAGTGACTGTGGTGAAGGGGATGCAGCGACTGAGTGAAATGGGATGCAGTGACTGAGTGAAATGCGATGCAGTGAATGAGTGAAATGAGATGAACTGACTGATGGAAATTGGATGCAGTGACAGAGTGACATGAGCTGCAGTCACTGAGTGTAATGAGATGCATTGTTTGATGGAAATGGTCTGCAGTAACTGACGGAAATGAGATGCAGTGACTGAGGGAAATGGGATGCAGTGACCGAGTGAAATGAGATGCAGTGACTGAGCAAAATGGGATGCACTATTTTTGGGAAGTAGGATGCACTTACTGATTGAAATGAGATGCGGAGACTGTGGGAAAGGAGATGCTGTGTCTATGGGAAATGGGATACATTGAGTGTCGGAAATTGAATGCAGCGTCTGTGAGATACGGGAACCAGTGACTGATGGAAATGGGATGCTGTGACTGTGGTGAAGGAGATGCAGTGATGGAGTGAATTGGGATGCAGTGACTGAGTGAAATGTGATGCAGTGACTGCGTGAATTGCGATGCAGTGACTGCATGAAATGCGATGCAGTTACTGCGTGAAATGGGATGCAGTGACTGCGTGAAATGGGACACAGTGACTCAGTGAAATGTGATTCCATCACTGAGTGAAATATGATGCACTCACTGAGTGTACTGTGATTCAGTCACTGAGAAAACTGTGATGCAGTCACCGAGTGAAATGGGATGCAGTGGCTGAGTGAAATGGAATGCAGTGACTGACGGAAATGGGATGCAGTGACTGAGTGAAATGGGATGCAATCACTGAGTGAATTGCAATGCAAAGACTGAGGGAAAGGTGATGCTGTGACGATGGGAAATGGGATGCAGTGAGGGTGTGAAATTGAATGCAGCGTCTGTGAGATACGGGAAACAGTGACTGATGGAAATTGGACGCAGTGACTGTGGTGAAGGAGATGCAGTGATTGAGTGAAATGGGATGCAGTGACTGAGTAAAATACGATGCAGTGACTGAGTGAAATGTGATGCAGTGACTGCGTGAAATGGGATGCAGTGACTGTGGTGAAGGAGATGCAGTGACTGAGGGAAATGGGATGCAGTGACAGAGTGACATGAGCTGTAGTGTCTGATGGAAATGTGATGCAGTACCTGATGGAAATGGGATGCAGTGACTGAGGTACTGGGAAGGAGTGACTGAGTTCATGGGGATGCAGTGCCCAAGCGGACTTGGGGTCCAGTGAGTGAGGGAAATGGGATACAGTGCCTGAGTGAAATGAGATGCAGTGACTGAGGGAAATGAGATGCAGTGACAGAGAGAAATGGGATGCAGTGACTGTGGGACATGGGAAGCATTGACTGAGTGAAATGCGATGCAGAGACTGAGGGAAAGGAGATGCTGTGACTATGGGAAATGGGATGCAGTGAGTGTGGGAAATTGAATGCAGCGCCTGTGAGATACGGGAAACAGTGACTGATGGAAATGGAATGCAGTGACTATGGTGAAGGAGATGCAGTGACTGAGTGAAATGGGATGCCTTGACTGACGGAAATGGGATGCAGTGATTGACGGAAATTGAATGCAGCCTCAGTGAGAAACGGGATACAGTGACTGAGTGAAATGGGATGCAGTGACTGATGGAATTGGGGTGCAGTGACCACATCAGTACTGGGTGATGATCCTGGCCAGGTGTTAGATTTCAAAGTCGTTGATCACCTTGGTGATAGCGATCACAATTCTGTTATGTTTACTTCAGTGATGGAAAGGGATAGGTGTACACCACTGTGCAAGAGTTATAGCTGGCGGAAAGGCAATTACGAAGAGATTATGCAAGATTTAGGGAGCATAGGATGGGGAAGGAAACTGCAGTGGATGGGCACAATAGAAATGTGGAGCTTATTCAAGGAAAAGCTCCTGTGTGTCCTAGTTAAGTATGTACCTGTCAGGCAGGGAGGAAGCTGTAGGGTGCGGGAGCCGTGGTTTACGAAGGAAGTGGAATCTCTGGTCAAGAGGAAGAAGAATGCTTCTGTTACTTTCAGATGTGAAGGCTCAGTTAGGGTGCTTGAGGGTTACAAGGTAGCCAGGAAAGACCGAAAGAGAGAGCTCAGAAGATCCAGGAGGAGACATGAGAAGTTGTTGGCGGATAGGATCAGGGTAAACCCTCAGGCTTTCTCTCGGTATTTAAGGAATAAGAGAATGACAAAAGTAAGATGAGGCCCAATCAAGGATAGTAGTGGTAAGTTGTGTGTGGAGTCAGTTGAGATAGGGGAAGCGCTAAATGAATATTTTTCAACAGTATTCACTCTAGAAAACCACAATGTTGTCGAGGAGAATACAGACATACAGGCTACTGGACTAAGTGGGATTGAGGCTCACAAGGAAGAGGTTTTTGAAATCCTACAGAGGGTGAAGATAGCTATGTCCCCTGGGCCGGATGGGATTTATCCTCGGATCCTCTGAGAATCCAGGGAGGAGATTGCCGAGCCTTTGGCATTGATCTTTAACTCATCATTGTCTACAGGAATAGTGCCAGATGACTGGAGGATAGCAATTGTGGTTCCCCTGTTCAAGAAGGGGAGTAGAGACAACCCTGGTAATTATCGGCCAGTGAGCCTTACCTCAGTTGTCGGTAAAGTGTTGAAAAAGGTTATATGGGATAGGATTTACAATCATCTAGAAAAGAATAAATTGATTCGGGATAGTCAGCACGGTTTTGTGAAGGGAAGGTCGTGCTTCACAAACCTTATTGAGTTCTTTGAGAAGGTGACCAAACAGGTGGATGAGAGTAAACCGGTTGATGTGGAGTATATGGATTTCAGCAAGGCGTTCAATAAGGTTCCGCATAACAGACTATTGTACAAAATGCAGAGGAATGGAATTGTGGGAGATATGGCAGTTTGGATCGGAAATTAGCTTGCTGAAAGAAGACAGAGCGTGGTAGTTGAATGGAAACTTTCATCCTGGAGACCAGTTACTGGTGGTGTACCGCAGGGGTGGGTGTTGGGTCCACTGCTGTTTGTCATTTTTATAAATGACCTGGATGAGGGCGTAGAAGGATGGGTTAGTAAATTTGCAGACGACACTAAGATAGGTGGAGTTGTGGATAGTGACAAAGGATTGGTTGCAGAGGGACATCGATAAGCTGCAGAGCTGGTCTGAGAGGTGACAAATGGAGTTTAATGCAGACAAGTGTGAGGTGATGCACTTTGGTAGGAGTAACCAGAAGGCAAAGTACAGGGCTAATGGTAAGATGCTTAGTAGTATAGATGAGCAGAGAGATCTTGGTGTCCATGAACACAGATCCTTGAAAGTTGCCACCCAGGTTGACAGGGCTGTTAAGAAGGCATACAGTGTTTTAGCTTTGATTAATAGAGGGATCGAGTTCCGGAACCAAGAGGTTATGGTGAAGCTGTGCAAAACTCTGGTGCGGCCGCACTTGGAGTATTGTGTGCAGTTCTGGTCACCGCATTATAAGAAGGATGTGGAAGCTTTGGAAAGGGTGCAGAGGAGATTTACTAGGATGTTGCCTGGTATAGAGGGAAGGTCTTAGAATGAATGGCTGAGGGACTTGAGGCTGTTTTCATTCGAGAGAAGAAGGTTGAGAGGTGACTTAATTGAGACATATAAAATAATCAGAGGGTTAGATAGGGTGGATAGGGAGAGCCTTTTTCCTCGGATGGTGACGGCGAACACGAGGGGGTATAGCTTTAAATTGAGGGGTGAAAGATATAGGACAGATGTCAGAGGTAGTTTGTTTACTCAGAGAGTAGTAAGGGAATGGAACGCTTTGCCTGCAACGGTCGTAGATTTGCCAACTTTAGGTATATTTAAGTCGCCATTGGATAAGCATATGGGCATACATGGAATAGTGCAGGTTAGATGGGCTTGAGATCGGCATGACAGGTCGGCACAAGATCGAGGGCCGAAGGGCCTGTACTGTGCTGTAATGTTCTATGTTCTATGGCTAGCTCTCCCTGTGCTCCGTGTGATTTAACTTCCCTCTTGGAGTACCGTGAGGAACCTTCTTGAACGCCTTACTGAAGCCCGTATGCGTCCATCTTTCTGCCTTAGTCAATGCTCTTGATTACTACTTTAAAAAACTCAATCAAATTACGAGTTATGATTTCCTGTGCACATGTGTCCTCGGATCCCATGGACTGTTTCCTGTTCTAACAGTCTTCAAATGGGGGATCTTGTCAAAAGCTTTGCTGATGCCCAAGTAGACTGTATCAAATGCATTGCCCTCATGCACACACCTAGTTAGCTCTTCAATCATAGATTCATAGAGTCATACAGCACAGAATGAGGACCTTCAGTCCCAATCATCTGTACTGATCAGGTGTCCCAAACTTAACCGGTCCCATTTGCCTGTGTTTGGTATCCGTCTAAACCTTTCCTAATTGTGTACCTGTCCAAATGTCTTTTAAATACAGCAATTTTATCTGCCTCGACCACATCTGTTGGCAGCTCCTTCCATTCACGAACCCCACCCCCCCCCCCCACCCCTTGTGGAAAGTTGGTTGAAAGTCAAAGCTGTGAATGTTAGAGATTCATCAACAAACCTCTTGCTGTCAACTGAAAGAAACCAGAGCTGATAAATCTCATTAGTAAACAAAATCATAGTTCTCCAGATTTAGTAACCATTATTTAGTAATTCCTCTTTTAATAGCTCTCACACAGTTGGCTGTCACTGAGGGGACTTCTCCTTGTACATTTCCTGCCATTAACCCAGTGCACTCTACAGGGACAGAAGACAGTAAAACTAAATAAAGAAACTCTAATTGAAAGAAAGAAGAATTATGGAAATGTCCTGCCCTCACCCCTTCTTTCCTCACAACCGCTCCCCACCCCTTTCACAAAGAACGATCAAACGAATGCTGTTGTAACATCTTACTTTGTTCCAATCCCAGTTTATTTGTTGCTGAAACAGACTTTCTTGCAATTGGTCCCTTTGCACTTAATTATTCCAATGCACCCTGCGCACCTCCCGCTTTCTATTCTCGATAAAATCAGGGTCTTCTGCTGTTTATGTTAACCGTTCATAGCACATCCTGTGCCCCTTGACCTGCATCAATTCCAAGTTCAGCAAATCCTCAATTTTAATATTAATTAATAAACTCTAGTTTCGGTTTCAAATCCCTCCACGGTCTTGAATCCCTCCCCTAATCTCTGTAATCCCCTCCAGTCTCCTAGTTTTCAGAGCTATCTACAGTCTTACACTAACTCATTCCTGAACATTTCCAGTTGTAGTTAGCTCACAGGTGGCATTGCTGTGAGCTGCCAAGGTACTAACACTGGAATTTCTTTCCTCAACCAGTTATTCCTCATTTCGTACACTGAGCATGAGTGACCTGCAGTGAGGTCTCAAGGAATTGGTGCCAGTTCACCAGAGGATGAAGTCACACTCCATTTCAGCTACAGGGGATTCAGATGAGAACTGCAATGGGGATGGGGTGGCCGACAGAAGAAGGATTGGTGCATTGGCAGGTTAGAAAGCCTGCCATTAATGTCACGGAGCAGGAAAGACTCTGGCTTCAATCTGGCGCAGTGTTTGGAACCCATCCACTCCAGCACTGAGTTGTGGCCAACCTGATGGGAACAGTTACAGATTGAGTCATGATTGGTATCTCTGCTCCAGAAAAAGCAGAAGCTGTTGTGGTACAGTCGTGGGTGGGCCCTTCTGGAGCTAGAGTTACTCAGGATAAACACAATAAAAATCATCAGCTTTCACCTGCAGTGCCACAGTCACAGGGATCGCACTCTGTGGGAGCATTAAGCAAGAAAAAGGCACCTGTAATACTGGTATGAAGGAAATAAATGAGGGCAGTTGATATTTGCATGCATTATGGCATAGATTGTTCAACATTATTGTTTTGAAATATCGATATTGTGATGGCATTTACTGTTGTTTGTAGACAAGTGGTGCAGTGGTAGTCAACAGCCAAGGAGAGGGAAGGTTCAGCCTTGTTAGTGGAATTTGAGCTTACATTTACCTGTATTACAGTTGGTCGAGTGGATCACAGAAAGTCTGGCAACAAAAAAGCTGCAATGGTTACCTCGTCACTGCTTCCAACTCCTCCTCTTTCTCAGCTGGTGCCCGATCACTGGCAGCGACAGCGTACCCTCATGATGCCAAGGTTGGAGACTATCAAGAATCATGACGACACCGGCCCTTCTCTGTACTGCAGGACTGCCCCAGAGTGCTCCAGGCAGCAGAAGCAACATTGAACTACTCCAGTGGTCTGCACCATTACATTTCCTGTGGTACTTTATGCAGCCCCTCTGAGTGTGTAATACACACTCCCATATGGACCACGTCATCAAACAAAGGCTCTTGTCACCTCCTCATTACTTCAAGTTGTTCAAATGAGGATGGCAGGGCAGAATATTGAAGAATTATTACAAAGTCTTCTGTTCAGTATCCTGCTGCTCTCTGACAAGGAAAACTGAAATGTACTTGATTTTCATGTAATTTTGATTCCCATTACAGGTCCTTATGGGAACAGGAAAAATGACAAGCTGGAAAATTTTGCAAGTAATCTTTGGGCCAGCCTGGAATCTTCCCATCCTCTGGCCATGACCTTGTGACCCTGCTTGGAGGTTGTAGTTACAGTTTCAGAAGTGATCAATTCCAGTGAGGATGTCTGTACTAAGGTGAAAGCTCACGCACAGTTCTTCACGACGGGAAAAATGGCTCCATTCAGACTCTGGAGATTCAGGTATCCCACTGAGAATCGTTGTCTCCTTCATCATTCACCTTATTCCAGTCACCTGTCCTGCTCTGTGTGATTTCTGTCCATTCTCTCAGTCATGCTTGTCTGAGGGGATAGCCACGACTGTAGCCCTGTTGTTGACTTGTGCAGTATCCTCACAGTCAGGGAATGCTTCCCCATTCCTGAGAGATTTCAGCTGGCTTAAACAGCTCTGAAAACCACTAAACACTTTTACAAGAGTCAGCGGAAATCCACTTGCATCTAACCTGTAAGTCGTTGGTGATATCTCTATCCTCACTGCACTGGATGAAGAGAGGATTGTAACTGGAATACTGAGGTCAAAACATATACCATTAGCATCCAAGCAGCATTACGCATACTTCCATCAGAATGTGAATCAGATGACAGGGATTATACCTAGCACTTGGAGAACTGACAGAAACCCCAGGTTACCGTGTCAGGAAAGTTCCAGTGAATGAAGTGCCAACCGAGCACTTACCATTCGGGGGCAGTCTGTGGCTAAAACCCCACTCACTGAGAGATGCTGGCCAAACAGAGACTAGTGTCTCGCCATTGCAGGTGGTGCCACCAGGAAGGGTGGCTGATGCTGGTACTGCAATTAATCCAATGCTATTAGTGAGTCATGAACAAATTGGGGTCGTGGGAGAGGTTTTCTGGCCAGGGAATCAGGAGGTTGTAAGAAAAGGTAGTCAGGTGCTATCTGTTTGCCATCGCTACTAATATGGCATGGCGGATCAATGGTTAGCACTGCTGCCTCACAGCTCCAGGGACCCAGGTTCAATTCCAACCTCAGGTGACTGTCTGTGTGGAGTTTGCACATTCTGTATATGTCTGCATGGGTTTCCTCTGGGTGCTCCAGTTTCCTCCCACAGTCCAAAGATGTGCAGGTTAGATGGCTTGGCCATGCTAAGTTGCTAAGAGTGTCCAGGTATGTGTGGGTTAGGTGGGTTATAGTGGAATGGGTGTGGGTGGAATGCTGCAAAGGTCAATGTTGGGTCAAAGGGTCTGATTGTACACTGTAGGGATTCTATAATTAAGAGTTTTACTTCTCAAACTTTCTGTGTGATATTTGTTCAGCCTCAGTTATTAATTGCCCACTCAGGGGAGTAAAGACCATTTACCAGCCTTCCCAATCGAGACTGCATCAGGGTAAAACTTGAAAGACAGTCAGGTCCGTACTTACACTCTCCAGCTCAAACCCCGCATAAAGAGAGGGGTGTTAAATTCTACCCGTCATGTACAAAATCCAGCACCTACGTGATTGCCTGCAAAAATGCCATCCATCACTGCCCACAACAGAAGAGTGAACCTGGCAGAAACGCAGAATTGCTACAACGCAGAAGGAAGACATTCAGCCCATCATACTTGCCAAGCTCTCTGAGCACTCTAATTTAAGGCCAATCTTCTACCTTTTTCCAAAAACCCTGCATGTATTTTTTTTTCTGTTTAAGTAACCATCCCTCTTGCGTGCCTTCGCCGAATCTGCCACCACCACATTTCGGGGCAGTGGATTCCAGGCCCAGATCACTCACTGGCTGAATAAAGTATTTTTTCTCACTGCCCATTTGCTTCTTTTGTTAGCATCTTTGAAACTGTGCCCTCTGGTTCTAGATTCATTTTAGGAGTGGGAACATTTTATTCCTAGATAACAAGGTGTACAACTGGATGAAGAGCTTTCTGAACTTTCGTCAGAAAAATGAAGAAGGGTCTAGGCCTGAAATGTCAGCCTTCCTGCTCCTCTGATGCAGCTGGGCCTGCTGCGTTCATCCAGCTCAGCACCTTGTTATCTCAGATTCCCCAGCATCTGCAGTTCCTACTATCTCTGAAGCATTTTATTCCTATCTGCTTTCTCCTGAGCACTCATGGTTTTGGAAAGTTTCTATCAAGTTTCCAAGGAAAGCAGTCCCAGTACCTTGAAAAAATCCTCATAACTGAGTTTCTCATCCCTGAGAATCATTCTCATAAATGGAGGCGTTGTGACAACATCACTGGACTAGTAATCCGGAGATTCAGGTAATCAGAATCAACTTTCACCATGACGCATGTTTGAATCCAATTTCAATTTAAAAACAACACCCAGGAATGAAAGTCTAATGGCGCCCATGAAATGGACCAACGACTGTGCTGTACATTTCTATGACTCTATGTCTCATAACAGGTCGCAGTACATTGGAGTTTTGTGTCATCTGCACAGTACAATGTTGTCCCCTGCACACCCAAGCCTAGATCATTTATGTCCGTATCAGGAAAGCAAGGGTCTCAATACCAGCTTCAGGGGAACTCCACAACAAACATCCTCTCAATCAGAAAAACACCCATCACACTCTCTTTCTTGTGATCAGAGATAATGGGAACTGCAGATGCTGGAGAATCCAGGATAACAAAGTGTGTAGCTGGATGAGCACAGCAGGCTGAGCAGCATCTCAGGAGCACAGCAGCTGACGTCAGCTTTGGTGCTCCTGAGATGCTGCTTGGCCTGCTGTGTTCATCCAGCTACACACTTTGTTATATTACACTCTCTTTCTTATCCCTCAGACAATTTTGGATCCATTTTGCTGCTGTCCCTTTCATTCTAAGATTTTCTTCAAAAATTGTACAAAATGCTTTTGGATAGCCCATGCACAGCACAACAGCATCTTTGTCCTTTTCAACCTTCTCTGTTACCTGCGACTATCTCAAGCATCCAAATGATGTGGGCAAGTGGATACTGACGTTATTGGATCTTAAGACACGGAAAATAACTCATTGATAATGTGGTATCCCAAATTAGAACCATCAGAGATTTACATGTCGGTGATAATTTACGCACATGAGAGGGGTGCAGACACTTAGAGCCATTCAGCCGCTAGGTGAAAACATTTCCGAGTTAATTGCCACCCTGCGCAGAGTGCACACACAAATCTTGATGACAAGCATGACCCCAAGTCAGACAGCATCATTAGCATTGCTTCCAGATTAAAAATAACCCAGGGAGAACAAGACGCTGCCTTTCAGACAGGTGTGGAGATAATTCCCAAATAACTAGCTTGATCCCAGACCAGAGATGGGATGTACAATTATGGATTGACCAGATAAGGAACCAGCCAGGGTGCTCAATGATAACTGGTTAACATGGCGGGGAAGGGAGTGAAAAAATAACGAGACGTGCTAATCGGAATTGAGCTGTATTTGTGTGTTAAGTATAATTGAAGGGGCGTAAGAAGTGGGAGAGGGCTGTGGTGGCGGGTGGAATGATTGATGGAAGCCGCATTTGCTTCTTGTCCAAGTTTAATTCACTCCCGGAGACGCCGGTATTATTTTCAAATTGGCGCTATTTGCAGCGTAAAATTGCAATCGCCAAATGTTATGCTGACTCCTGAGACAGCAGGTTGGCAACCCCCAGTGAAAAGGGACCAGGTACCAACGCTGCATCACCTTGCAGTTCTTAATCCAGGATGATAGAGAGTTTGGAACAGTCCCGGCCAAGTTGAAGTTACAGCATCCATTTCCATCAGTTAATATTGTGACGAGCATAATGTTTAAATGTGCAGTTTCACCTGTTCAATTCTTGTCTATCGACCAATAAATACAGATATTGCAAAGGTGGGAAGGATTAGCGGGATGTTAGAAAGCAAAGCGGTGTTATTTTCAGAAAATGGTTACAAACCAGAGATTTTAAAAGGATCAGTTCCACCCCTTTCCCACCCCACCCCACCCCACCCCCAACACGCACTCTTTGGTAGGGGTTTCCTTTAAGAGCGCTTCCAGAAATAAACCTGCCTTGGCCCAGGATCTGTCCTATTTGGTATGAGAGGGATGTGATGATTTGGCTCCTGGACAATCTTCCTCCGCCATGCGGCAGGGTAGGAGCATTGAAAGCAGATCTCAGCACTTGTGGAGAGAGAGAGAGAGAGCGTGAGGCAGCGGCTGCGAAACGCGATGGGGGTGAGGACGGACTGAAGAACCATGGCATCGCCGCTGTGTACTTAGTGCAGCCACCAGGCTCTCGGGGGAGGACAGCAAGGAGAATTTTGTGTTGTCCTTTTTATTTGCAATAATCCGGGGTGGGGAAGGGGAGAGAGAGCTGAGATAATGGGAACTGCAGATGCTGGAGAATTCCAAGATAATAAAATGTGAGGCTGGATGAACACAGCAGGCCAAGCAGCATCTCAGGAGCACACAAGCTGACGTTTCGGGCCTAGACCCTTCATCAGAGAGGGGGATGGGGAGAGGGAACTGGAATAAACAGGGAGAGAGGGGGAGGCGGACCGAAGATGGAGAGTAAAGAAGATAGGTGGGGAGGTAGGGAGGGGATAGGTCAGTCCAGGGAAGACGGACAGGTCAAGGAGGTGGGATGAGGTTAGTAGGTCGATGGAGGTGCGGCTTGTCGGGGGGAGGAAGGGATGGGTGAGAGGAAGAACCGGTTAGGGAGGCAGAGACAGGTTGGACTGGTTTTGGGATGCAGTGGGTGGGGGGGAAGAGCTGGGCTGGTTGTGAGGTGCAGTGGGGGGAGGGGACGAACTGGGCTGGTTTAGGGATGCTAAATCTCCCCTTCCCCCACCGCATCCCTAAACCAGCCCAGTTCGTCCCCTCCCCCCACTGCACCACACAACCAGCCCAGCTCTTCCCCTCCACCCACTGCATCCCAAAACCAGTCCAACCTGTCTCTGCCTCCCTGACCTGTTCTTCCTCTCAGCCATCCCTTCCTCCCACCCCAAGCCGCACCCCCATCTACCTACTAACCTCATCCCACCTCCTTGACCTGTCCGTCTTCCCTGGACTGACCTTTTCTCTCCTCTCCACCTTCGGTCCGCCTCCCCCTCTCTCCCTATTTATTCCAGTTCCCTCTCCCCGTCCCCCTCTCTCCCTATTTATTCCAGTTCCCTCTCCCCGTCCCCCTCTCTGATGAAGGGTCTAGGCCCGAAACGTCAGCTTTTGTGCTCCTGAGATGCTGCTCGGCCTGCTGTGCTCATCCAGCCTCACATTTTATTATTTTAGGAGAGAGAGCTGTTTTGGTTTGTGATACAAGAGACGAGGCTGTCTATGCCTTTCACCCATCGGTAGCTCTCCTCCTGTCCCTGCCTCTATGCACACACTCTGCCAGGCATAGTCTTCCTCCCTCTGTGTGTGTGTGTGTCTCTCTCTCGCTTCAGCTCCTAAAACCTAAGATGCATCGGATATAAAAACACGCACATAAACACACACACACACACACACACACACACACATCAACAAGCCATGGGGAAAGATCAGGAATTACTGCAA
The DNA here is from genome assembly GCF_030684315.1 of Stegostoma tigrinum. NCBI lineage: Eukaryota > Metazoa > Chordata > Chondrichthyes > Orectolobiformes > Stegostomatidae > Stegostoma > Stegostoma tigrinum. The sequence goes on along the minus strand of NW_026728129.1, from coordinate 224,472 downwards.
GCTGTCAAAACCGAAGATGTAGCTGCAATGCAGAAGCTGTTGCAAAGGCCGAAACAAGGCAAAGCGAGTGAGTACCCTTTACACACTGTTCCATTGGCTGATGTGAATGTGCCTGCGTTTTTTTGTGTGTGTGTGTTTTGCAAATGTCCTGTTATTGTGGAGTAGGAGGGGAGGGAGTTTGGTCTGTTGTTCAATATGGGCTCTCCTATCTTGACCGTCGCTGTTCGTGACTCTTGATACAGTGCAATCGGTGGGAATGTAGCATTAGCCTGAATAGTGCGTTCTCTCTCCCTCAGACAGCTCCCCTGCATCCCTTAGCTTCACAAGCCGGCGCTTTCTGCTCCTAACAGCGCAGATTGGACGTTGAGGATAGATAAGGTCAATACTGGGAATCCTAGATTCCCTATCAACCGGGCAAGAGATTGCAGATGGTTTGTAGCGAATCCACGGTTGAGATACAACGCACAGAATCAGTTAGTATAAGGGGAAAGGTGGTTCTGGAGGTTTGCACTGTTCTGTTTCGGCAAAAAAAGTGCCCGACCAGAGAATATCAGGCCAGTGACTAAGATGGTTAAACAGCTAATTCTAGTGGAAAGCTGTCAAGAAGGTAATAGCTCAGTGTCGCTTCTGAGGAAGTGCAAACTGGAGATCTTGTTTGACCCACTCTGTGCAGGTTGTTGTTGCTGTGTTGCAAAGAGAGCCTAGAGACGTGAGGGGGGACTTGGATGTGACAAATGCAGTGACTCCACACCCGGGCAGTGGTTTGGCAACATGATTCGGACCCCGTTAGCTTGCAGCCCTCTGACGCTGTTCCCTTACTGCCGGATGCTCACTGGCTCGCACGCCCCAAACAACCGGGGCTATTTTAAATTTAACCCCTTGATTGATGGGCTGACAAGTGCCTGTTGATGACAAAGCAATAGATGCTGCAGATCTGGTAATTAGAAGCAGTTTTGCTGGGAGACGCTTTAATTGATAGATTTCAATTCTAAAATTAACCAGGATTAAACGGGGGAGACCTCGAGCTGGCTGATCTATGATGTAGTAATAACAGTATTTTCGGAAAGATTGTCTGAGACGCAGGAGTGATGTCTCTCCCAGCTATCCTGGCTGCAAGGAGGAGGAAAAGGCAACCCTTTCCGAACAAGGCACAGTGAGGAGTTCTGAAACATTTATGTATCGCTTAACTGGAAACTTGATAATGTACGCCACAATGTGGGAGGGGGAATCTTATTCAGTTCTATATTTGCCTAAAGCTTCACTCCAGATATTTTGTTAAAAATAAAAGAATAATGGGATTTGAAGGGTACACTGTGAGTAAATCGTGGGAAAATGTTAATTTATTTTGATGTGACTTGCTCCTACATGAGTAAAACATATTGTGATTAAGGATGATGGAATAAACTAAAAGCATTATTTGCCAGGATGAGATTCTGTCATAGTCTGGAGATGCGCTGCTCTGCTATCCAGTTATGAAGAGCTGCTGTAGTTGTGTTCTACAAGACTCCAATTGTTGGATGCAGTGGAAGTCTTTGAGGAGAAGACACCATGTCCCTTTAAAAATAGTTTCTTACTGATTTATCATGTCACACACAGTACTTTGATTTGTAATTTTCTGGCTTATTCTCTGGTGTTGAGAACCTTTGTGGGTTGACTTTCCCTTTGACCTCATGATCCCTGTTGAGTTTAGATTTTGAATGTGTGGCCTGTGCATTTGTTGGATTTCTCTCTATTGGTTCTCTAAGTTCACTGACTGAATGCAACACTGTATCAATGTTTACCAATAATGATCATATCTGTGATGATGATGCTATTTTCCTTGGGACAGATAATGAAACTCTCCATGCTTCACAAAGTCTGTCTTTGTGTCTATTGGTGCTCCATAATTGGTGACCATGCCTTCAGCTGACAATGCCTTAAGCTCTGGAATTTCTTCCATAAACCTCACCACTCCTTTACCACCCCCCCCCCCCCGACCATGTTCTCCTTTACATTATTGGTTATAAAATACCAGAGCGGTTACCTGTGTTGATATCGCCAGTGTCACGTTTGATTAGATCATTCCTCCTATGAAATATTGTGAGACATTTTACTTTTACCAATGCAAGATGCATACATGCTGTTGTTATTAGACAATAAGTCGAGGTGGGAGGGTGCGGTATCATTGGGATTTAAATGGCTGGAGAGGCCTAACGCCAAATACCCAGCAGGTAGCTGTGTTGGGGCTGGGTTTGAGGGTGGGGTGGCAGATGGTGACTGTCTCTTCTAAATTAGCCCATGCTCCCATTAGAGGATCATATGTAATGCCTTGCTTATCACCAGTCTTCAAAATTCTGACAACACCCCAACTCCCCAACATATCCTCACTAGGGCCTACCAATTCTTCTCACTTGGTGAGCTGAATCTGGAACAATCGTCTAAGTCCCAAGTGCAATACCAGTAATGATCACGTCTTCTGGTGGTGCTGCTGGTACAGTGCTGGAATGCTGCCAATCTCTTACTGGCCTGAATCTCTCTGAGGCAGGACATCTTCATGTATAAGCGGAGCAATCAACCCATCAGATGGTTGCAGAGCTTGGCAGACTTCCCCACCTCTGTGCTTGTAGTCAAAGAGGTGGGGAACCCAGAGTCTTGTGTCATTCAGCCCTGAGGCAGTTGACCCTTACTTGCCTTCTGAAGTAGTATAGCAAATAGTTCATAAAAATGGGCAATAAAATGGTGACTTTGCCAGCATAATCCACATAATTAGAACTTTTCTTTATTAAATTGGGAACTCTGTGTGGTGTGTGCAATGCTAATAGAAGTACAGATCCTGGCTAAGCCCAGTGTTCTGTCTCCACCTCCCATGATAATACAAGGTACTGACTGATTGGTTTCTTGGCTGAGACTGTGGTCACTTAGTTGGCAGCCAAAAACACGAAGCAGTGTTTTTAGGAGAGGATGAGACAAAATATTGAGTGTCGAGAGGGTCCATAAAGTTTTGCAACTGAAGACATAAAAGCTGCTAGAGTTTAAAAATAACTTGGATCTGTATTTGAACTAACGTTAATGTAGAGGGCCAAGAGCTGGAAAAGAGGATTCAACTTGATAGTTTTAATTTGGCTGGCAAAGATGCGCTGGGCCAAATGCTCTCCTTCCATTGCTACAAATTTCCACGATACTCCAAAATCATGTCAAAGATTTCTGAAGAAGGGTCTTGGCTTGAAACATCAGCCTTCCTGCTCCTCTGATGTTGCTTGGCCTGCTGTGTACATCCAGCTGTACACCTTGTTATCGCTATTGTAGAGCATCTATGTGTCCCACTGTTATTTTACTATCGTGCCAGATGTGTAGTACATGATTTCTCTGCAAGTTGGTATGACAAATTAAAATCATGAGACATTTTTATTCTCTTAATGATAAAACTCAAAATTCCAACTGCACCTATGTCAACTCCTGTGCTGTAACATGTCTTTACAGATTGAAAGGTGCATTTTATTTCAGTTGGGCTGATTCTTGGATTTCTGCCAGACTTCAGCAGTTTGAGGTTTGCTGTGACAATTCCATGCCTTTTGACCTTCAACACAATCACAATGAAAATGACGTGGAAATTACAATATGGATACTGTGTGTGTGTGTGTGTGTGTGTGTGTGTGTGTGTGTACCTTGTGATATTTGATATAATCATTTGATATAATCAGTGGCGTTACTTTGGAGAGGTTTTGGTCTCCCCTTTGAATATTGAAGTAGAATGTAAAGCTCTTCCAGAAGTTTCGCGAATGACATAGAGCATCAGTCTGATGAAAACCTACCTCTTCCCCTTGCTACTATCTACTTGTTATTGCAGTATCAGTTTCTGAGACATGCCTTAGAATCCATTAAAGACGTGAATAAAGGCAAACAGTTGCCACTCACTCTAACCAACGTTTTTGTATAAAGATTTTACCCTCTACATGGACATGAGTCTTAATCCCATGTGCCCACTCTGTTCCAGTGAATGCTTTATTCATCCTTACTTTGACCACTTGCTTAACCTATTCCTAAATATTGACTTGGCTGCCTGTTCAGTCATTAATTCTGGTTGCACATTTTGAACTCTATGTGTTTGATGCAGCAGTTGGAAACAAGCGCTTGTGCTGCTTTAGTTATACCATCAATAGAGACTTTAAATAGTCATTAAAGAAAGGAAGAACTGGCACTGAATAAATTACCTGGGGTTTTTTTGTATTCATTCTTAGAATGGAGCTGCTGCTGGCTGGCCAGTATTTATTGCCCACTCATAGCTGCCCTTGACAAGGTGTTGGTGAGCTGCCTTCTTGAACCATGGCTTGGAGGGCAACTTGCAGGTGGTGGTATTCCCATAAATTTGCTGCCCTTATCCTTCTAGATGGTAGTATTTATGAAAGTGTTGGTTTCTAAAGAGCCTTGGTGAATTTATGCAGGGGATTTTGTAGATGATGTGCACAGCTGCTACTTCCCATCACTGGTGGAGGGAATGATTTTTTCTTGCTGTTGCTTTGTTAACTGTAGCAGCTTGCTGTGCCTAAATTGACTGCTGCATTTCCTGACATTGCAATCGTGACTACACTTCCAAAATATGAATACTGCTGAGAAAAGGCATATTTTGCTCCAGTTTTTCAACTTGCACTTAACAGGACAATTCACATCAAATACAATGTAAAAGGATCAACTATTACAGTAAATAAGAAGTGAGTCCTGGTGTTTTCCCTGTGGAAACACCTCAGAGTCCACTGTAATTGCTTTATTCATCTTTACTTCAACCATTTGCTGTACCTGTTCCTAAATATTGATGTGGTTCCACTTCCAGATGAATCAGCACTCTCTTTGTGTACAGCTTTTCCCTTCACTTCTTGCAAATTGCCCCAATAAGTGCAAGATGAAAAGGATAAACAAAATGTATTTTTTTCAAGTTCTGTATTACCAACTGATGACTGCCAAAATACTTCATTGGCTGTAAAGTGCTTTGGAATGTCCTGAGGCCATGAAAGGGAAGAAAGAGAAGGCTTTCTTTCTTAACATTGTGCATTTCACAGCTTTAGGATATCCCAAACAACTTCTGGCCAAGAGAATAGTTGAGAATTGGAGTCACTGTCGTAATGTGGAAACACGGCAGTCCATTTGTGCACAGTGAGATCTCACAAACGGCAACATCACAATGACCAGAAAACCCCTTCAGTAATATCAGTTCAGAGCTTAGTATTGACCAAAACACCAGGAGACCTCTCGGTCTCCATCTCAGGCGACCAGCTTGTAACTGATGTCCATTTCAAGCCCACCGACTCCCACAGCTACCTAGAATACACCTCCTCCCACCCACCCTCCTGCAAAAATTCCATCCCCTATTCCCAATTCCTCCGCCTCCGCCGCATCTGCTCCCACGATAAGACATTCCACTCCCGCACATCCCAGATGTCCAAGTTCTTTAAGGACCGCAACTTTCCCCCCACGGTGATTGAGAACGCCCTTGACCGCGTCTCCCGCATCTCCCGCGACACATCCCTCACACCCCGCCCCCGCCACAACCGCCCAAAGAGGATCCCCCTCGTTCTCACACACCACCCCACCAACCTCCGGATACAACGCATTATCCTCCGACACTTCCGCCATTTACAATCCGACCCCACCACCCAAGACATTTTTCCATCCCCTCCCCTGTCTGCTTTCCGGAGAGACCACTCTCTCCGTGACTCCCTTGTTCGCTCCACACTGCCCTCCAACCCCACCATACCCGGCACCTTCCCCTGCAACCGCAGGAAATGCTACACTTGTCCCCACACCTCCTCCCTCACCCCCATCCCAGGCCCCAAGATGACATTCCACATTAAGCAGAGGTTCACCTGCACATCTGCCAATGTGGTATACTGCATCCACTGTACCCGGTGCGGCTTCCCCTACATTGGGGAAACCAAGCGGAGGCTTGGGGACCGCTTTGCAGAACACCTCCGCTCAGTTCGTAACAAACAACTGCACCTCCCAGTCGCAAACCATTTCCACTCCCCCTCCCATTCTCTTGATGACATGTCCATCATGGGCCTCCTGCACTGCCACAATGATGCCACCCGAAGGTTGCAGGAACAGCAACTCATATTCCGCCTGGGAACCCTGCAGCCATCTGGTATCAATGTGGACTTCACCAGTTTCAAAATCTCCCCTTCCCCCACTGCATCCCTAAACCAGCCCAGTTCATCCCCTCCCCCCACTGCACCACACAACCAGCCCAGCTCTTTCCCCCCCCACCCACTGCATCCCAAAACCAGTCCAACCTGTCTCTGCCTCCCTAACCGGTTCTTCCTCTCACCCATCCCTTCCTCCCACCCAAGCCGCACCCCCAGCTACCTACTAACCTCATCCCACCTCCTTGACCTGTCCGTCTTCCCTGGACTGACCTATCCCCTCCCTACCTCCCCACCTACACCCTCTCCACCTATCTTCTTTACTCTCCATCTTCGGTCCGCCTCCCCCTCTCTCCCTATTTATTCCAGTTCCCTCCCCCCATCCCCCTCTCTGATGAAGGGTCTAGGCCCGAAACGTCAGCTTTTGTGCTCCTGAGATGCTGCTTGGCCTGCTGTGTTCATCCAGCCTCACATTTTATTATCTTGGAATCTCCAGCATCTGCAGTTCCCATTATCTCTCACCAGGATAACTCTGCTTGACAACAGAGGCATTACATTACCTGAGAGGGAATACGAGTATTTAACAACTAGACACCTGAAGCCACAATTTCAATGGGTAGAGTGTTGGTTCGAGTGGTATCATCCAAAGGTCAGCACCTCCAACAATGGACCACTGGGTATGTTAGCCTAGATTTTCTTCTCAGGTCTATAGATCCTGACTTGAACAATGACATTCTGTCTTAACGGTTGGAGTGAAACCCACTGAGCTGCAGCTAATATAGAACATAGAACATAGAACATAGAACAGTACAGCACAGAACAGGCCCTTCAGCCCACAATGTTGTGCCGACCATTGATCCTCATGTATGCACCCTCAAATTTCTGTGACCATATACATGTCCAGCAGTCTCTTAAATGACCCCAATGACCTTGCTTCCACAACTGCTGCTGGCAACGCATTCCATGCTCTCACAACTCTCTGTGTAAAGAACCTGCCTCTGACATCCCCTCTATACTTTCCACCAACCAGCTTAAAACTATGACCCCTCGTGCGAGCCATTTCTGCCCTGGGAAATAGCCTCTGGCTATCAACTCTATCTATGCCTCTCATTATCTTGTATACCTCAATTAGATCCCCTCTCCTCCTCCTTTTCTCCAATGAAAAGAGACCGAGCTCAGTCAACCTCTCTTCATAAGATAAGCCCTCCAGTCCAGGCAGCATCCTGGTAAACCTCCTCTGAACCCTCTCCAAAGCGTCCACATCTTTCCTATAATAGGGCGCCCAGAACTGGACGCAGTATTCCAAGTGCGGTCTAACCAAAGTTTTATAGAGCTGCAACAAGATCTCACGACTCTTAAACTCAATCCCCCTGTTAATGAAAGCCAAAACACCATATGCTTTCTTAACAACCCTGTCCACTTGGGTGGCCATTTTAAGGGATCTATGTATCTGCACACCAAGATCCCTCTGTTCCTCCACACTGCCAAGAACCCTATCGTTAATCCTGTACTCAGCTTTCAAATTCGACCTTCCAAAATGCATCACCTCGCATTTATCCAGGTTGAACTCCATCTGCCACCTCTCAGCCCATCTCTGCATCCTGTCAATGTCCCGCTGCAGCCTACAACAGCCCTCTACACTGTCAACGACACCTCCGACCTTTGTGTCGTCTGCAAACTTGCTGACCCATCCTTCAATCCCCTCATCCAAGTCATTAATAAAAATTACAAACAGTAGAGGCCCAAGGACAGAGCCCTGTGGAACCCCACTCACCACTGACTTCCAGGCAGAATATTTTCCTTCTACTACCACTCGCTGTCTTCTGTTGGCCAGCCAATTCTGTATCCAAGCAGCTAAGTTCCCCTGTATCCCATTCCTCCTGACCTTCTGAATGAGCCTACCATGGGGAACCTTATCAAATGCCTTACTGAAATCCATATACACCACATCCACAGCTCGACCCTCATCAACTTTTCTAGTCACATCCTCAAAAAACTCGATAAGGTTTGTAAGGCATGACCTACCCCTCACAAAGCCGTGTTGACTGTATTTGATCAAGCCATGCTCTTCCAGATGGTCATAAATCTTATCCCTCAGAATCCTTTCTAACACCTTGCAGACGACAGACGTGAGACTTACTGGTCTATAATTGCCGGGGATTTCCCTATTTCCTTTCTTGAAGAGAGGAATTACATTTGCCTCTCTCCAGTCCTCAGGTACGACTCCAGTGGAGAGCGAGGATGCAAAGATCTTCGCAAGTGGCGAAGCAATTGCATTTCTCGCTTCCCAAAGCAACCGAGGACAAATCTGGTCCTGGCCTGGCGACTTGTCAATGTTAATGTTTGACAAAATTTTCAGCACATCAGCTTCCTCTATCTCTATCCATTCCAGCATGCACACCTGCTCTTCAAAGGTTTCATATCCAATGATTGATCTGTATAGTGAGTGAAAGGAAAATGGTGTAAACACCACACTGTGCAGCCTGCTCTCATTCACTCACTCGGAGCAAATTTTCAGAAACTTGCCAGTAGATAGTGAGTGCACCTTCTTATTAAGCTGCTGCTTGTAGCCGCTCCTGCCAGGAGACCTGCTGTCATGGTGTGCCAATTCTGTCTGTCTTATGCCACCCTCATACATCGGTTGTGGTTTGTTGGCAGCCATTCTGTGACACCACTCTGTGACCTGTTCCTGGGAAGATAGGGTTCTCCTGTGAGGAAAGGTTGGATCTGTACCAGTTGGAACTTAGAAGAATGAGAATTGATCCTATGGCAATATATAAAATCCTGAGGGGACTTGATACATTGTGTACAGGGAAAATGTTTCCTCTCGTGAGGGAATCTCAAAAAAGGGGGTACAATTTAAGAACAGGAGGTCTTCTTTCTATGATGGAGACAAGGAGGATTTCCATCAGAGGGATATGGGTCTGTGGAATTCTCTTCCCCAAAAAGTATTGGCGGCTGTACCATTGACTTTATTCTAGGTTGAGTTAGATGGTTTTTTGATAGATGTGGGAGACGAGGGCTTGGGGAAAAGGGACAGAGGGGCTTGAGTCCACAAGCAGATCAGCCACTGGATGGTGGAGCAGAGTTAAAGGGCTGAATGGCTTTCTGTTGCTCTCAAATGACATGTTCCTATATTCCGTTCTAACATCCATCATCCAACTGCACATAGGTTGACCCCTCTTCCTGCTGCTGTCCAGAATCTCTTAGCTTGTAAGCTCAGATCAAATAGCCAAAATTGTGACTCTTTTTTTCTGGGTGTCACTTATTAAACTTGGAGAGAGGAAAAAGGAGTATATGAGTACCTTTTGTTCTTCTCATTTTAGATTCAATCTTTTTATAATATTTCTGAGAACTGCTTGAGAAACAGAGTCATAGAATCATACAGCATGGAAACAGATTCTTCAGTCAAACCAGCCCGTGCCAAACATATTTTCGAGCTAAACTAGTCCCACCTGCCTGCTCCTGGTCCATAACTCTCCAAATCTTTCCTGTTCATGTACGATTCTAAGTGTCTTTTAAGTGTTATAGCATCTAACTCAGGAAATGAATAGTTTTTTTGTGGGTGCATGTGGAATGTACTGTATCATGGTGAGGGAAAGTAAAAGGTGTATTCAGATTGAGGAAATGAATGCTGGCCTGAACAGAATTGGTTGCTTTGTATGGCCTTATTGATTTTGCTTGCCTCTCGTACCTTGTCGTAAAACTGCTTATAACGTCAAGGAAGGCGAATAGCAATTGCTGTGGGTTTTGCAGAACACATTGTAAGTACATACAGATTTATTTTTTAAAAAAGCTATTAAACCAAAGAAATGGAATTGCACAATAAATCAGAAAGTAACGTGGCAGCCTAGCTGCTTGTTGAAGCACTTAGACTTTGTATAGATGGCTTTGTGCTTTGCCATCCACTTTCCACAATGGTTAAAATCATAAAATTGTACAGCACAGAATGAGTCCATTCAATCCATTATGCCTGGGTTGACTGGCGGAAAGAGATTTCTGATCTGCCCCACTTCCCAGTCTTTTCTCTGCACCACTGCAAATATTTCCCATTTTAAACTACTTCATTCCTCCTGCCTCAGAGCATCTTGCTTTCATTGTGCTGCTTGGGTTGGCCTAGAAACACAATTGGCAAAGTGGGTGGCAAGAGAGGTGATTCATTCTGAATGCCTCTTTTTAAAATATTATTTATTTATTGAATGTGGGCATCACTGATACGGGGCCAGCATTAATTGCTCATGAGCAGATGCTCCTGAGCTGCCTTCCAAAACCACAGTATTCCCAAAGCGATGATAAAGAGGGAGCTGCAGAATTCTCAATCAGTAAAGATGATGGAATGGCAACATTTTCATGTCAGGATTGTGTGTACATCCGAAGATTGGATGGAAACTGAGAAGTGATGCCCCCATGTGCCTGCTGTCCTTGCCCTGCTGGTTGGTAGATGTTGTGGGTTCTGGAGAAACCTTTGAAGAAATGTTGTTGCGTTACTGCACTGTATCTTGTAGATTCCAGTTGGAGCATCCACTTTAAGGCATCTACTTGCATGCTCATTCGAGATTCTCTATTCTGAGTGTAAGGAGCCACTTACTATGCTAGTATTGTATGGTGCTGACTGTTTACAAGCTGCCAATCAAGATGAAGTCATGGAGAAAAGAAATAGCTGTGATGTGAAGGTACATGACAGATTCCATTGTTACTGTATTGGCTTAGTAGAAATATCACCATTGAGTCAAAAGGTTGTGGATTCAAGTCACACAGCTGGAGAGTATCAGAGAGGGTAAGTGAAGAAGGGTGTTCCTCATGACTGGAGATTGCAGAACCAAAGGTCACAGACTAAGGATGCACAGTAGAACGAAGATGAGGAGAAATGTCTTCGCCAAGAGAATGGTGAGCCAGTGGAATTTTCTATCATTGAATATTTTTAAGACAGAGTTAGATATTGTTCTTCGAGCTAAAGAGATCAAAGAATATGGGGAGAAAGCAGGAACAGCAATGAGCAGGCATGCTCATATTTTATGGTGGAGCAGGCTCAAGAACTGAATGGCCTACTCCCAGTCCAATTTTCTCTGTTTCTATGTTAAATTGGGAAAGGGGAATGGATAATCCGGTAGTTAATTAATTATTGCTTTAAGCATAAAATTAAACTGAACATTTATAACTCACTGACCTAGTTCCAAACACACATAAATAGGATTCAGACTTGATTGATATTCCCCAATAAGGACAAACCAAAGTGCTTTGAAACAGACAAAGTGTAGTCACTGCTGTAACATAGAGAATGTATTTACATAAGTTCCTACAAACAGTAAATTTACTTGCATGAGCTCCCACAAACTGTAATGTGATAATGACCTGATAATCACTTTTAGCAATGTTGATTCCAGTGAGATCTCACCTGTTTTTCCTCTAAAGAATACCATGTGATTTTTTTTACTTCCACCTGGGAGAGCAAACAAAGGTACAGATTTATCACCAATGCAGCACAGCAGGACAAGAAATGAGAATTGTTACGATTCCAGCTGCTTCAGCAAGTGGAATAGTCAAACCCCAGAATAAAACCTGCCTCGCTAGATCTTTTTCCCCTTTGTCAAACCTTGTGGTCTTTCACTGAAACATAAGCACATCAGACTACAGATTAGATTTTACCAATAAAACAAAAGTTTATTACATTGAAGAAATAAAATAAACCAAAATATCAAATATAGCAGTTTCAAAAATTTCAGAACACATTGCAAAAGAAAGTTACCCATGAGAACTTTCCCCTTGACTACTCTCAAACTTAAAGCTTAGCCTTCCTCAGTATTTTCATAGTCTGCAGAATTCTAACAAAATACTTTAACTGTTCTAAACAAGAGATAGAAGTTACAGAGACAGAGACTGCATTGTTTTAAATGACAAAGGAAATGCTTTTGTAAAGCGCAAAAAGTGTAGCAATGAGATAAGTACAGGAATAAAAGATGGATCCAGAAAAGGTGTGAATGCTTTCAACAGTTCCATTACCAGCAGCTTTCCAATACAGCCGAAGGCAACATGTTGCTTTATTCTGAAACCTCAGCCAAGATTGCTTCTCAGTGAATCAGTCATGAAACTCTCTGAGGAATACTACAATATGATCAGTGTTACTGCTGTGGAATGCTGACTGAATGTTTAATGTTTAACCACACATCCATAAGGCAGCCCCACAGTCAGTGCACCATCCCTTTACTACCATACTACATGGGCTAGATATAGCTTTCACCTCAGTGGGCAAGAACTTAAATCCAAAAACCTTACAACTCAAGAAATAAATAGTGTTAAAAACCAAAAGAACTGTGGATGCCGTAAATAAGAGACAAAAAACAGAAGTTGCTGAAAAAGCTCAGCCGGTCTGGGCAGCATTTGTGAAGAGAAATCAAAGTTAAGGCTTCAGGTCCGGTCACCTTTCCTCTGAAATAAATAGTATTAGTCACTGATGTATAGCTGACAGTAAAATTCGGCCCTTTTCTCTCCATAAATTCTGCCAGGCCTGTTGAGTTTCTCCAGCGCTTGCTGTTATTTCAGATTTCCAGCATTCTCAGTATTACGCTTTCAATGTAGGCGTCAGCTGGCATACCCTTGGAGGTGTTTGTGTCCTGTTTAGACCTCCCCAATATGAAAACATGTATATGGACATGTGGTTATCTTAGGAAATGATGTTGAAGCATCCCCTAGGCAGGGATGTAAGATGTCGCAATTTCCCCAGATCTTTAACTCCTGCAGCGAGGCGCCAAGAAGCTTTGCCTAGATTTCGGAATGGGCTACAACACGGAAAATCTCCTATACTGTCTGTAATGAATATAGTATCCATTGTTAATCAATTCTGGAGAGGGATTCAGGAGATGAGATTTTTATGAGTAAGGCCTGTGCTCAATTGAAGTGCAAAATACTGAGTTTAAATTCCTTTCCTTGTACATTATTTTCATGTAACTGCAAAATGAATTTGAGATTTCCCATGTATACGAATGATAAACATGCAGCTCTGAAGATGTTGAAGAAATTCACTTTATTAAATAGTGCTCCCCATCAATATTTGCGAGTGAAAATGGATTCTAAAGTGAAATTTCATATCCTACTAAAACAGTGCTGTGTCCAAGGGCGCAATTAACTTGTATTCAATGCTTGTCTTTGGGCAAATAATGTGCACAACAGAATCATTGGTTGTTTCCCTTCCGGATCAGAAGCACCTCTGTTAGTCCTCTTTCTCTTCTACAATGTCGAAAACTATACAGTCTGCTCCCAACCAAGTTTTTTCATTTATTCTTCTTTTGCTGGTGCTATGATTCCAGCTGCTGTTGTTACAAGCCAGGCCACATCCGAGAATGAAATCTGACTTGATTATCAATTTTTCTTCAATTTAGTGTGGCAGCCTTTCACTGAAACATAAGCACACAAAGCTGCACATTTGGTTTTAACAATAAAACAGTTCATTACACTAAAGAAAGTAAAATACAATAAAGCAAACCAAACTAACTATATAACACAGTTTGAAAGGTTGCAAAACACAACAAAACAGCATCCCATGTACTCCCTAAAACAGTCACTTTACAGTTACTTAACAATCTGGAGCGGTTTTCTTTCTCTATCAAATCTGCATGTTAGATTTAACTGCTTCTGCTCAGTTTCTGTCCCTCAAATTGTGGGGTCTTCCTCCTTCACCATTCACACAACTGAGAGTTTCGACTTCCTCAGTGTTTTACTAATCCACACGGTTCTCCCCAGACATTCCAGCTCTGGAAGTTTCACTAACTACACCCTTTCACAAAAATAGCTTATTTCCTTAGCCCCTCTGAACAGTCTCCATTTCTAGGATAGATTATACTTGGTTCTGACCCCAGTTGAGTTGAGAGTATGACTTGGAGGGGAACTTGTAGCTGATAGAGTTGCAAACCATGTGCTGCTCATTGCTCCCCCCCAGTATCTGGAAACATACGCTGTGCCTCTAAGCTGATCAGTATTGTATCATTTATTGTGTATCCTATTGACTAGTTTGCCCTCCCCAAATGCCTTACTGCACATTCCGGCAGATTAAATTCTATTTGTCCCTTTCTGTTAACCGATCAGCCCATTGTTACTATATTCCAAGTCTGCAGCTTTCTTCCTCTTTATCAACCATGCACTCATTTTTAGTCTATCATCTGCAAATTTTTAATGGTGCCCCCTGCACTTAAGTTTGCTTCTTTGCTATCTACCATGAAAGGGAAAGGACCCAATACTGAACCCTGTGGAATCCCAATAGAAATGACCTTTCAACTACAACTACAGTGAGCATTACCCTTTGTCTGCAGTCACTGAGTTTATTTTGTTCCATTTGCTACTTTCCCTCAGATTCCATCACCACCTTCTGTTTTGACCAATTCATCATGTGTGAACTAGTCCAAAGCCACCTTGAAACCTCCGTAAGCTGCATCAAATGCTCTACTCTCCTTGACCCTCTTTAACACCAATTCAAATTGGTGCGGCAGTGACTCTGTGGTTAGAACTGCTGACTCACAGCACCAGGGATCAGGGTTTGATTCCAGCCTCAGGAGACTGTCTGTGCGGAGTTTGCACACTCTCACCATGTCTGTGTGGGCTTCCTCCAGGTGCTCTGGTTTCCTTCCACAGTCCAAAGATGTGGAGGGTAGGTGGATTGGCCATGCTAAATTGCCTATGCGAAATTACCCATAGTGTGCAGGGACGTGTAGATTAGGTGGATTAGCCATTGGAGATGAAGGGTTACAGGGATAGGATAGGGGATGTGTTGGCTGGGACGCTGTTTGGAGGGTTGGTGTTGACTTGATGGGATGAATCGCCTGCTTGCACCCTGTAGGGATTCTATGAATCATGAAATTCAAATATAGAATCAAGTTCATCAGACACAAATGAAATCAGAAAATCCCAGAACTGCTCAGAAGGTCTGGCAGCGTCTGTGGACAGAGAAACAGAATTAATGTTTCATGAACCTGCCATCAGAAGTCCAAAGATAGGTCCATTGTGCTGAATATTTCCAGCGTGTTTTGGTCTTACTTTAGATTGCCAGCATTTGCAGTATTTTGCTGTTGTACTACCCAGACGTGATCACCCGTGAACAAATCCACACTGAGTGTATTTAATTACAAATCGGTAGTTATTAGGACAAGTGACATAAAGTATTGCCAAAAAGGCAGCTTTCAGGAGGAAAGAGTGAAAATGGAGGGGCATGGGAAGGGAATTCCAGAGATTCGGGCCTAGGCAGCTAAAAGTTGGAGGAGGGGTGATGGTCGAGTGATATTATCGCTGGACTGTTAATCCAGAAACCCAAGTAATGTTTTGGGGACCTGGGTTCGAAACCCACCACGGCAGATGGTAGAATTTGAATTCAATAAATATTTGGAATTAACAATCTAATGATGGCCGTGAATCCATTGTCGATTGTTGGAAAAACCTGTCTAGGTTCACTGATGTCCTTTAGGAAAGAAAACTGCATTCCTTACCTGGTCTGCCCTACATGTGACTCCAGACCCACAGCAATGTGGTTGACTCTTAACTGCCCTCCGGGCAATAAGGGATGGGCAATAAATGCTGCCTGACCGGTGACGCCCTCATCTTGTGAATGAATCAAGAAAAATGCAACAATGTAAAATTAGACAGAGATAGAAGTTACAGAGACAGAGACTGCATTGTTTTAAATGACAAAGGAAATGCTTTTGTAAAGCACAAAAAGTGTAGCAATGAGATAAGTACAGGAATAAAAGATGGATCCAGAAAAGGTGTGAATGCTTTCAACAGTTCCATTACCAGCAGCTTTCCAATACAGCCGAAGGCAACATGTTGCTTTATTCTGAATAATATCCACTGAGAAACCTCAGCCAAGATTGCTTCTCAGTGAATCAGTCATGAAACTCTCTGAGGAATACTACAATATGATCAGTGTTACTGCTGTGGAATGCCGACTGAATGTTTAATGGATATTTTAGTCTCCTGATCAATGGATGTAACAGGGATGCTCTTGAACTCTCCTTGTTCATTCCTCAGTGGAAAATGTTGGGGAAAGAGCACAAGTTTTATACTCTATCAAATCTTCACACCTCGTAATTCTATTATTGGAGCTTCATTCTTGAGACCAGATAGAAGAATGTTTTATTAATATAGATGCTACATAGCCACTAATAAATCTAACAGGAAACTCAGGAGAAGCAACTTTGCCCAGAAAGTGGTTAAAATTTGAACCAGGAAGAGTGGCTGAAATGATAGCACAGATACTTTTAAGAGGAAGCCAGAGGAGCACATGAGGTAAAGGGGATGGTAGGGTTAAAAAGGGGTAGAAAGAGTCTTGTGTGAAACATAGATAACATCATGAGCCTGTTTCTGTACTGCAAGCTCTGTTTGTTAAGCATTGACTTCAGAATTAAGCACAGTCTCTCCAGAAAAGGCGATTGTTTAGAACAGTTAAAGGAATAAGTTGTCTCAGAGTAAGGGTTATTATTTGTGAATCTTTCAGACCCCGAGTATTTTGTTTGAATTCTGCAGACTGTGAAAAAACTGAGGAAGGCTAAGCTTAAGTTTGTGAGTAGTCAAGGGGAAAGTTCTCATGGGTAACTTTCTTTTGCAATGTGTTCTGAAATTTTTGAAACTGCTATATTTGATATTTTGGTTTATTTTATTTCTTCAATGTAATAAACTTCTGTTTTATTGGTAAAATCTAATCTGTAGTCTGATGTGCTTATGTTTCAGTGAAAGACCACAAGGTTTGACAAAGGGGAAAAAGATCGAGCGAGGCAGGTTTTATTCTGGGGTTTGACTATTCCACTTGCTGAAGCAGCTGGAATCGTAACGGTTCTCATTTCTTGTCCTGCTGTGCTGCATTGGTGATAAATCTGTACGTTTCCTGGCTGTAACCGTACCAGGAAGTTCAAGAGTTCAGTGAAATGATGCTTCATTATTAGCATCAACTTCATCAGGAATACACCACACAGAAAACATTTCCCGAATTCGTAGAATGTCTTCGCGGACAAAGTTGGATCAATGGTTGTTTTAAATTTGTTCTCCACTATGGAAAGTGGAGTGTTTCTCATTCGAACTGTGTATTGTGAAATAGTGGTTAGCTGCTGCTAGTTGTAAGTTATTATTTCATTAACATGAGAGTTCAATATTCCAGCCATTGGACCTTGCATTGTTTTCACTATTATTGTGGTTAACTCATGTGTTTCTGTTTAAAGTGGCATTTGATGAATGCTCGTGGACATTGTGCACAGGGAGTAAGCAATTTAAACTCCTTTAAACACTCTACATAGTCACTTAATTCGTTGCATGGGTAAACCTAATGAGAAAATATATGTACTAATTTATATTTGTATATATAATATTTATACATATAATATTTTATATATTACATATATATAATATTTATATGAATATATTTGTGTTGGTTGCATTACCCGAAACACTACTCGGGTAGTGTCTCCCACCCATCCTCCTCCTCGAAGCAAAAAAAAAGTTTCTGTGCGACAGAAGGTAACTAGTTTATTTTTTATTCTTTATTTTAAACAGTCTCTTTGGGAATTTAGAATAATGGGAACGGAGGTCAGGGCAGTTGAATGCTCCTCCTGCAGAATGTGGGAGGTAAGGGTCACCACGAGTGTCCCTGCTGACGACATCTGCGGGAAGTGCACCCAACTCCAGCTCCTTGAAAACCGCGTTAGGGAACTGGAGCTGGAGCTCACAGGGACTGGCCCCGCAGCCATGTCCCGCTCACAGCGTACTGCCCCCAGCAGCCCTGACCCGCTGACAGGGACCTGCCCCCGCAGCCATGACCCGCTCACAGCGACTTGCACCCCGCAGTCCTGTCCCGCTCACCGCGTACTGCCCCCCGCAGACGTGTCCCGCTCACAGGGCCAGGGCCTGGGCCCTGCAGCCCTGTCCCGCGCACAGCGTACTGGCCCCCGCAGCCGTGTCCCACTCACAGGGACTGGAGCCCGGAGCCCGGAGCCCTCATCGTGACTTGCCCCCGCAGCTCTGACCCGCTCACAGGGACTGGCCCTTGCAGCCATGACCCGGTCACAGCGACTTGTCCCCCGCAGTCCTGTCCCGCAGCCAGGGACTGGCCCCCGCAGCCCTGTCCTACTCACAGCGGATTGGAGCCGCAGCCCTGTCCCGCTCACATGGTATTGCCCCCCGCAGCCGTGTCCCGCTCAGAGGGACGGGCGCCCGCAGCCCTGACCCGCTCACAGCGTACTGCCCCCCGCAGCCGTGTCCTGCTCACAGTGACTTGTCCCCAGCAGTCCTGTCCCGCTCACAGCGTACTGCCCCCGGCAGCCGTGTCCCGCTTACAGGGTCTGGCCCTCGGAGCCCTGACCCGCTCACAGCGTACTGACCCTGCAGCCATGTCCCGCTCACAGCGACTGGCGCCCGCAGCCCTGACACACTAACAGGGACTTGCCCCCGCAGCCCTGACCTGCTCACAGCGTACTGCCCCCCGCAGCCGTGTCCTGCTCACAGAAACTGGCCCAAAAGCCCTGATCTGCTCACAGCGACTGGCCCCCGCTCACAGGGACTGCCCCCCGTAGCTGTGGCTCACTAACAGGGACTGGCCCTCAGCAGTCCTGTCCCGCTCACAGCGCACTGCCCCCCTGCAGCCCTGTCCCGCTCACAACGACTTGCCCCCCGCAGCCCTGACGCGCTCACAGGGACTGTCCCCTGCAGCCCTGAGCCGGTCACAGGGACTGTCCCCCGCACCCCTGACCCGCTCGCAGGGACTGTCCCCCGCACCCCTGACCCGCTGACAGCTAATTGCCACCGAAGCCCTGCCCCGCTCACAGGGACTGTCCCCCGCACCCCTGACCCGCTGACAGCTATTTGCCACCGCACCCCTGACCCGCTCACAGCGATTTGCCCCCGCAGCCCTGACCCGCTCAAAGGGACTGGCCTCCGCAGCCCTGACCCGCTGACAGCGATTTGCCCCCGCAGCCCTGTCCCGCTCACAGGGACTGTCCCCCGCAGCCCTGAGCCGCTCACAGGGACTGTCCCCCGCAGCCCTGAGCCGCTCACAGGGACTGTCCCCCGCAGCCCTGAGCCGCTCACAGGGACTGTCCCCCGCAGCCCTGAGCCGCTCACAGGGACTGTCCCCCGCAGCCCTGAGCCGCTCACAGGGACTGTCCCCCGCAGCCCTGAGCCGCTCACAGGGACTGTCCCCCGCAGCCCTGAGCCGCTCACAGGGACTGTCCCCCGCAGCCCTGAGCCGCTCACAGGGACTGTCCCCCGCAGCCCTGAGCCGCTCACAGGGACTGTCCCCCGCAGCCCTGAGCCGCTCACAGGGACTGTCCCCCGCAGCCCTGAGCCGCTCACAGGGACTGTTCCCCGCAGCCCTGAGCCGCTCACAGGGACTGTCCCCCGCAGCCCTGAGCCGCTCACAGGGACTGTCCCCCGCAGCCCTGAGCCGCTCACAGGGACTGTCCCCCGCAGCCCTGAGCCGCTCACAGGGACTGTCCCCCGCAGCCCTGAGCCGCTCACAGGGACTGTCCCCCGCAGCCCTGAGCCGCTCACAGGGACTGTCCCCCGCAGCCCTGAGCCGCTCACAGGGACTGTTCCCCGCATCCGTGACCCGCTCACAGGGACTGGCCCCCGCAGCCCTGACCCCCTGACAGCTATTTGCCACCGCAGCCCTCACCCGATCACAGGCACTGTCCCCCGCAGCCCTGTCCCGCTGACATGGACTGTCCCCCGCAGCCCTGACCCGCTCACAGGGACTGTCCCCCGCAGCCCTGACCCGCTCACAGGGACTTGCCCCCGCTGCCCTGACCCGCTCACAGGGACTGTCCCCCGCAGCCCTGACCCGCTCACAGGGACTGGCCCCCGCAGCCCTGACCCGCTCACAGGGACTGGCCCCCGCAGCCCTGACCCCCTGACAGCTATTTGCCACCGCAGCCCAGACCCGTTCACAGGGACTGTCCCCCGCAGCCCTGACCCCCTGACAGCTATTTGCCACCGCAGCCCTCACCCGCTCACAGGGAATGGCCCCCGCAGCCCCGTCCCGCTGACAGCTATTTGCCACCGCAGCCCTCGCCCGCTCACAGGGACTGGCCCCCGCAGCCCTGACCCGCTCACAGGGACTGGCCGCCGCAGCCCGACCCGCTCACAGGGACTGGCCCCTGCAGCCCTGTCGTGCTGACAGGGATTTGCCCCCTGCAGCCCTCTCCCGCTCACAGCGACTTGCCCCCCGCAGCCCTTACCCGCTCACAGCGACTTGCCCCCCGCAGCCCTGACCCGCTCTCAGCGACTTACCCCCCGCAGCCCTGTCGCGCTCACAGGGACCGGCCCCCGCAGCCCTGACCCGCTCACAGGGACCGGCCCCCGCAGCCCTGACCCGCTCACAGGGACCGGCCCCCGCAGCCCTGACCCGCTCACAGGGACCGGCCCCCGCAGCCCTGACCCGCTCACAGGGACCTGCCCCCGCAGCCCTGACCCGCTCACAGGGACCGGCCCCCGCAGCCCTGACCCGCTCACAGGGACTTGCCCCCCGCAGCCCTGATGCGCTCACAGGGACTTGCCCCCCGCAGCCCTTACCCGCTCACAGCGACTTGCACCCCGCAGGCCTTACCCGCTCACAGCGACTTGCCCCCCGCAGCCCTGACACGCTCTCAGCGACTTGCCCCCCGCAGCCCTGTCGCGCTCACAGGGACCGGCCCCCGCAGCCCTGACCCGCTCACAGGGACCGGCCCCCGCAGCCCTGACCCGCTCACAGGGACCGGCCCCCGCAGCCCTGACCCGCTCACAGGGACCGGCCCCCGCAGCCCTGACCCGCTCACAGGGACCGGCCCCCGCAGCCCTGACCCGCTCACAGGGACCGGCCCCCGCAGCCCTGACCCGCTCACAGGGACCGGCCCCCGCAGCCCTGACCCGCTCACAGGGACCGGCCCCCGCAGCCCTGACCCGCTCACAGGGACCTGCCCCCGCAGCCCTGACCCGCTCACAGGGACCGGCCCCCGCAGCCCTGACCCGCTCACAGGGACCGGCCCCCGCAGCCCTGACCCGCTCACAGCGTCTTGCCTCCCATCCCTCTTACACAGGTCACCCCTTGCTCAGAAATGGTCCCAATTATCCATGAACCGGAAATCCAGCCCCCTGTGCCAGCTCCTGAACCATGCATTTTCATCTCACCTATCTTTCTCTGACTTAACTCACTAACATGTGGCACTCGTGGTAACCCATAAATTATTACCCTCTCGGTCCTGCCTTTCAGCCTCTTTGCTAACTCCTTGTACACAGTCCGCAGGATGTCATCCCTCTTTCTGCCTATGTCATTGGTACCAACGTGCACAGTGGCCTCTGGCTGCTCACCCTCCCCCTTAAGAATTTCTGGCACCCAATCAGAGATGCCCTTGACCTTGGCAGCAGGGATGCAACACGCAGCCCTGGTGTCTCAAATGTGGCTACAGAATCTATGCCCCCAACGAATGAGTCTCCAACCACGTTCGCTCACTTGGATTTGCCTGACCCTGTCCCACAGCAGGGTGGTTTGTACCATGGACCTGGCTACTGCTGATTGTATAACTGACCCAGTTTAGTTTTAGATCAGTGTTAACCTTGGTTTCGTGGATAGCCAAGCACCTGAGTCGTCTACAATACAGGAGAAATACATTCTTCAGCTCACGGATTCTGTGACAGTCAAGGACAAGCACTGAATTGTTCTAACCTCATTTCCAACACCTGGCCCATAGCCTTGCATGGCTTGGATAGCACTTGCACGTTTAAAAAAAAAATAAATGTAAGGATGATGTGAGGGTAAGGACATGGAATTTTTTTGATGTGGTCATATTCTCTCTTGTTGGAGCTGATTGCTGCTTAGCACTTGTGTGGCGCAAATGTAACTTAACCTTTATCAGGCCAAGCCTGATCGTTGTCCAAGTCTCACTGTATTTTCTCACCGTTGACTTTACTGTTGGGCCTAACCAACATTTTGTACATACCCTGCCTATTCTGAAACTCTATCACTTAATATTAAGTCTAATAAAGACAAGTATCCAATGTGCCTTCCAAACCACTTCAACGACCTGGTCCATTACATTGGGGGATCAACAGGCATGCACATCAAGATCCTGAGATCCCTCTGATCATTGGTGCTTGTGAGGTCCGTATGATTCATCATGGGCTCCAACATCTGTTTGTGCTGTGTCACCTGATCCTTATCCCGTTTGTCCTTACATGAAATAATGTTCACAAACGCTTCTCAAAAATTCTTCCCAATCCTACTTTTTGTAATCATGATACAAGTGAGCATAAAACTTGGAACACGACAGCAACAGGAATGTGCCCTTTGGCCCACCATGTTGGGCCAAACATGACAACAAATGAAATAATCCCTTCTGCCTGTCCTTGATCCATAGTCCTCCATTCCTTACCTATTCGCGCACTTAACTAAAAGTCCCTTTTAAATGCTTTCATCGTATCTGCATCCACTACCACCCCGGGCACTGTATTCCACACTTTTAACATGCTCAGTGTGAAATATTTGCCCCTCACATCTCTTTTGAACTTCCCCCCCTCTCAGCTTAAATGCATGCCCCCTAATAGTGGACACTTCAACTCCGGGGGAGAAATTTTCTGACCGTTAGCTGTGTTTATGTATCTCCTAATTTTATAGACTTCTATCAAGCCTGCCCTCAGCTTCTACTGCTCCAGAGAAAATGAAGAGTTTTTCCAGCTTCCCCCTCTCGTTCATCCCCTCTATTCCAGTCAGCATGCTGGTAAATCTCTTCTGCACCCTGTCCAAAGCCTGCACGTCCTTAGTGTAATGTGGTGGCCAGAATTGAATGCAATACTCTGTGTGGTCTCACCAAAGTCTTGTAAAGCTGCAATGTGACATCCTGACTCTTGCACTGAGTTCCCCTATGAATAAAGGCAAGCATGCGATATGCCTTCTTGACCACCCTATCTACTTGTGTGGCTACTGTCAGGGAGTTATGGTCTAGGACCCCAAGATCCCTCTGGACATCACTGCTGTTTGGGGTCCTGCCATTAACTGTGTATCCCTTTCCGTAACACTTGGTCTCCTAAAATGCAACACCTCATGCCTGCCCAGATTAAATTCCATCGGCCATTTCTCCGCTCGTGTTTGCAATTGGTCTGTATCTTGCTGTGTCCTTTGACAACCTTCCATGCTGTCCACAAGTCCACTGGTCCTTATATCATCTGCAAACTTAGTGATCCCCCATCTGCATTTGCAACCAAGTCATTTACACATATCACAAACAGCAGAAATCACATCGATGCGGAACACCACTCGTCACTGAGCTGCAGCCAGAAAAACAGCTTTCCACCACTGAGACGGCAAGAACTGCAGATGCTGGAATCAGAGTTAACCAAGTGTGGAGCTGGAGGAACGCAGCAGGTCAGGCAGCATCAGAGGAACAGGAAAGCTGACATTGTTGATGCTGCCTGGCCTGCTGTGTTCCTCCAGCCCTATACTGTGTAATCTTTGTCAGCCTTCCACCGCTACCGTCTGCCTTATATGGGCAGGCCAAGTCACCATGGATCTCATGGATCTTAATCTTCTGGATGAGCATACCATGAGGGACCTTATTGAAAACCTTCGTAAAATCCATGTATATGTTATCAACTGTTCGATCCGAATTGATCACCCTTGTCACCTCCGTGAAAACTTCAACTGACTTGGTAAGACATAACCTGCCTTGCATAATACCATGCTGGCTGTCCCTTATTAGCCCATACTTTTGAGACATGAGACACTCACCAGTCTGTAGTTTCCTGGAAAGTCCCTGTTTTCCTGCTTGAACAGAGGAATGACTTTATCCACTCACCAGTCTCCGCAACCCCTCCAGTGCCTGGCAAGGATATCAGATCCTGTTGAAAGTGGTGTGTTGATGCATTTGTGTCATGATTGTGTTTTGTTTCAGCCCTAACATTGAAAGCAGTGTAAGAATGTCTTTGTGCAGCAGGCGAGGTATGAGACTGAGCCTTCATACAATTGCAAGATGTTGAAACTTTGCCATTATTTATGAAAACAGTGATAAATTTCCATGATCAACATTTCTGTTACACTGCAATGATTATCCCGTGGCATGTAAAATCAGAAAGATACGATAAAATGAGACTGGGTCATATGCAGGGAGAATGTTTGCCTTTCATGTCTATAGAAGTAGTGAAATATTTCCGTGAATCTAAAAGTCACTTTTCCGTTCATTGAAGGACACAATCATCGCCTTGGAAGCTTCATCACGATACTACTTTGCATTTCTGAAGAGGGAAGAAGAATCAATGTGCAAATTCAATTCCATGGTTTTGGAAGTCCCATTGAGAACACGATTCATTTGCGCCGGCATAATGCTCTGACCGAGAAAGAATTGAAGGTGAGTTTGTAGTTTGGAAGATCGCAGCAATTTATGCATCAACTTCTTCATCGATAATGTTCCATTGCTTTCAAACTGCATTTTCCACTCTGCAAGATAATAACTGTTAGAACAAGCAACAGCATCGGTAGATGGTCTATGGGGAATGCAATGTTACAAAACCCGATCCATTCAACAACATATTTCAGATATGTCAACAAATTAAATATTCCAGCACAGGATAAAACAAGGAAGATGAGAGTGAGGAGGCAATAGCTCTGATGACAAAAGAACAGAAATTTACCTTTATCCATTCGAGCAAAAAAGCAGGCACGCAAATAAATAATCATCTAACAATGCCCATGTGCAACGGAGGCTACAGGGGGACTAAAAATGCCGAATTGTTGTCATGCGTATTGCTGAAAGGATGATTGAAACAGAATCTGTGGTAAATTTGTTGAAATACAGATGATGCATCTCAGGATGTTGGAGGAAGAACATTTATGGACTGAGGCAAATTGTATTGCCCTTTTCAGGAGTTATTGGGTTCATAATGAATTGAAACACTTCCTTCTGTGCTGAAAGCTTTAGTTTAGTTGCAGCTGGATGACAATTTCTGTTCCTGGTAGTATTTCGCAAACTGTTAAAAGTGAATGTCACTGCACAGAATTCCAAACATGACTCCAATCAGTAGAGAAAATATCCAAGGTGTGTGATGAGTTGTATCCTCTCATGTTGAACAGCGCAGCGACAGATACAATGGAGGCACTGATGATAATGTTCCAAGAATCCTTAGATTGTGGAAAATTCGCAGAGGATTGAAAGATGGTGAACATAACACCATTATTACAAAGATACTTGGACAAAATAGTAAGCAAG
Source organism: Stegostoma tigrinum (assembly GCF_030684315.1). Classification (NCBI taxonomy): domain Eukaryota; kingdom Metazoa; phylum Chordata; class Chondrichthyes; order Orectolobiformes; family Stegostomatidae; genus Stegostoma; species Stegostoma tigrinum. The sequence goes on along the minus strand of NW_026728129.1, from coordinate 199,160 downwards.
TATTGCCAATTTAGGTCAACCTGGGTAGATGTTCATGCCGGCAATGAAAGATGAAATAACAGGGTACTGAGTGTGCTATAACATCCTACAGAGTGAACATCCTTTCATAACGGGGAAATAATACTTGACAAACTTGCTACAGTGCTTTGAGAAGGAAACAAACATTACTGATGAAGGACCACCAGTTGATGTCGTACATTGAGATTTCAACAAAGCATTTGATAAGGTACAGCTCGTAAGGTGTCTCGAAGGAAAAGAGCCCGTGTGTTCAACGGTAGTATGTTCGGATGGACAGAGGACTGCATCGTTAATAGAAGTAGAGTTGTAGCAGCAAGATGGTAACTGACAAGTCATGTACAGCCACAGAGCGAATGCTGCGGAGGCCGTACACCTCAAGTTGACTGGGTTGATTTCGGAAATGGCGGAGGGGATTGCTATGCTTAGGAAAGTTGGGCAGGCAGGGACTACGTTCATTGGCGTTTTTAAGATTGAAAACAATCTTATTTTTTCAACATTTAAGATTCTTAAGAGGCTTGATAGTGTATATCCGTAGAGATTACTCCCATTTGTGAAAGATTTTACGACCAGAGGCCACATTTTCAAATTGGTTGCCCATTAATTCAGGGAAGAATTACTTCTTTCAGGTTGCAGCAATTTATTGAACACTTTAGCCAAGAAGGTTTTAGAGGTAATGCCATTAATCATATGCTAGGCTCTAACGGCCAGGTTAATTTTTAAATCAAGAAACAATGATAATGAGAAAAGGGTCGAGGCCTGAAACGTCAGCTTTTGTGCTCCTGAGATGCTGCTTGGCCTGCTGTGTTCATCCAGCTTCACACTTTGTTATCTTGGATTCTCCAGCATCTGAGCTTCCCATTATCAGTGATAATGAGAAAAGGGTAGTCTTTACAGTGGAAGATACTTCAAGGATCCCCTTATTACTAAAGAACACAGGGAGGAATTAAACACATCACTACCACACCATCACTACCATGAGAAAAGTAGCAGTAGACAATCTAATGGAGTGAAAGCAGATTGGACTCTTTGCCGTGATGGTTTACTTTCTAAGATTCTAAACAATGAGCTTCAGAGTCGGTGTCTGCTTTGACTGTAATTTCCCAAAAAGGTTTAGATTCCAGAGAAGCATCTGAGGGCTGGAAAACTGCTGATGTGACATCCCTGTTTAAAAAGGAGAGAGGCAAAAAGAAGATAACTACAACCGAACCAGCCTAACATCTATTGTTGGAAATGTGTGGCAATCAACTATGAAGAAAATAGTAGCAGAACATTTGGAAAATCAGAATCTAATCAAACAGAATCACCATAGCCTGATGAAAGAGAAATTATGTCTGGCTAATTTGTTTGGGTTTTTGGAGGAAGTTTTGGGAGGAGAATTAACAGAGGAAAACCAGTAAATGTGTTGTGTTTGGACTTGGAGAAAGCATTGAGAATGTACTCAAAAGTAATAAGCTAAGAGCTGAGGTTTTGAAGGTAGTATATTGCTATGGATCAGTATACTTTGCACGTTCTGGAAGGAGAGATCACATCTCGAGTGAAATGCACCTAGTGAATATATATTTTGGGGAACTTGGTGGCAATCCGGTAAGTCAGTGCAGAGGGTAAGAGGTGCCATTTGCTTGCTTTTTTTGCCTGATAGTTCGTAAGCATTTTTTTTGAGACAGGGTGAATTGAAGCCAGAATCAGGGACCGAGAGGGTGAACCAGGTTCATTGGTTGGTGATCGCTACTGGTTTAAGAATCTATTATCGGTAGCTTTCAGATTGAAAGTAAATCGGAGAAATATTTACAGGCTACAAACTAAAAGACCAGAATGTTTTCAAATCAAATTAAGAGCGAAGTAATTGAAATGGAGATGCCAGGCCAGATGATGATTTGTACCTACATGACGGGCGAGTGGTCAGGCCCCATACTCCAGCTTAGGGTTGATGAACTGGAATCTCAGTTTTTACCAATCAACAAATCATGTGGGGGAGAGTTACCGGGGAATGCTGTGCTTCAGGAGGCAGTCACACACCTTAGATTAACTAGCTGAAACTTGGTCAGTGGCCAATGACAAAGAACAGGGCAGGTGGAAGGTTTCAGGATGTAGTGGAGAAGGAACCTTGGCCTTTGATCTTATCGAACAGGTTTGAGATTCTTTCTTTGTGTGTGGATGAGAGTGCAGGGTATAGGGAAGATGAGTAAACTGACTGTAGCACTGTGGTACAGGGGGACATTGAAGAGGGAATAAAAAGTGAAATGTAGTTATAATCAGAGGTAGTATAGTTAGGGGAATGAACACTGTTCGTTGTGACCAGGATCGAGAGTCTCGAAAGTAGTGTTGCCTGCCTGGTGCCCAGGTTCAGGAGATTCCATCTCGGCTACAAAGGAACTTGAAGTGGGAGGAGTAGAAATCCAGCTATCGTGGTCCACACAGGTACCATTGATATGGAAGAAAGAGGAAAGAGGTTCTCCTGAGGGATTATGAGCACGGAGGTGCTGAGGTGAGAAAGCAGAACCAGAATGGTAATAATCTCTGGATTATTATCTGAGCAATTTGGCACGGTGTGAACATAATTATAGATGTACATTGTTCCAATGGTGGCATGGCAGAAATGTGTTTGAATTCATGGGACATTGGCATCGGTATGGGGAAGGAGGGAGTCGTTCGAAGGAGGGAGGCTCAACGAGAATCATATTGGGACAAGTATCCTCGCAAAATACAGAGCTAGGTCTGGGGCTAGGGCGTTAAAATAAAAAGTGTGGAGTGGGTGAGCTCAGTTGCATGGAAAATTGTGGAAAAAGTTAGAAGCTGGTAAGTGCTCAGCAAAGTTTCCAGAGCAAGTAATGGGACAAAAAGTTTGGAAATGGTCAGGAGTCTCACTTCAGCTGCAGCAGATAAGAAGGGTGGCTGTAAATGCCAGACTGAAGATCTTGTATTGAATTGCAGGGAGTGTATGAAACAAAGTGAATGAGTTTGTGGTGCAGATTGAAATTGACAGATACATCACTCTGGGTATCACAGAGAGGTGGTTGTTAGGGGATAAGTGTTGGGAACGAAATAGCCAATGATTCATGTCCGATAGAAAGAACAGGCAAATGAACAGAGATAACAAAGTGTGGAGCTGGATGAGCACAGCAGGCCAAGCAGCATCTCAGGAGCGTAAAAGCTGACGTTTTGTGCCGAGACCCTTCTACTTCTGTGTGTTCATCCTGCTGTGTTCATCCAGATCCACACTTTGTTATCTTGGATTCTGAAGCATCTGCAGTTCCCATTATCTCCGATACAAATGGACAGAGATGCCAGGGTTGGCTTGTCAGTAAGAAATGAAGGAACCAAATGAAGGAACGCGCTGAAGGAACCAAAGCTCTTGTGCTTGTTTATTAATGACTTGGAGGAAAGCGGTGCATGTGCTGTGGCTAAATTTGTAGATGACTGAAAAAATATTTAGAAAGACAAGGCATGGCCCAGAAACAGAGATTTACCAGGATGTTACTTGAATCGGAATGTATTAGCTATAAGGAGGGTTTGGTGGAAATGCTGTGTCATGATACATGTAATGAGATCAACCATGATCTCACCAAATGATGGAGGAATATTCAATGGGCCAAATGACTTTTTTTGTGAGTCTTCTTGTTTGACAATGCATTCATGAAGGTGTTTTTTTTTTCTCTCTTGGATAAGATGTGGAAATGAAATGTATACGAGATGATGGGAACTGCAGATGCTGGAGAATCCATGACAACAAAATGTGAGGCTGGATGAACACAGCAGGCCAAGCAGCATCTCAGGAGCACAAAAGTGCTCCTGAGATGCTGCTTGGCCTGCTGTGTTCATCCAGCCTCACATTTTGTTGTCATGAAATGTATACACTTCCTTTTCATCTGGGAATAAATAATTGTTCTGAACGATTTCCATTGACTAATAGCAATCTGACAAGCTTCGCAATGTAAAGAGATTTTTAGCTTCTTTTTAATTGTAAAGGTATTCTTTGGAATTAATTTGGCATATATTATTTGCATCTCAGGAAGTATGTTCATCACTGCATCTCAAAAAGTGCTCTGTTGTATGACAGTAGCTTTTTAAAGATCACTTCAATGGTTGTGATTTTGAGTTGCCATAACACACATTAAATTACACTGTTGGCCAATCTGTCCATGATTATTTCATTATCTTATGCTTCAAACAGACAAGGAAATATTGGTGATGCAATGAAGTGTTTGACTCTCAAATATAATTGCTGTTATAGTTTCCACTTGGAAGAAAGATTCACATCAAATTGACTGGTCAAGGAAATGGGACACTGACTGTGAGTACTTTGAATGTTCGACTTATTCCTAAAATGAAAGTTATGACCTTGATGATTTCTCTTTCATGCAGATATGAAGAGACTCTTTTAAAATATCCTCTTGGTTAGTGGTTCAGGCATAAAAGTGCAATATGTATATTTATGTATATACATGTACATGCGTCATCTGAAAAGATAATGAGTATAAATCACTTGTGACAAGGTGAGAATGAGTTATCCAGATAGTAAGAACTGCCAATGTTGGTGTCTGAGATAACACATTGTGGAGCTGGAGGAACACAGCAGGGCAGGCAGCATCAGAGGCTGAGGAAAGTTGAGGTTTTGGGTCAGGACCCTTCCTGAGAAATGGAGGGTGGAAGGGAGCTCAGAAACAAATAGTTTTGAGGGGGAGGAGGTGGTAGGGAAGGTAGGTGGGATGGTGATAAGTGAGTACTATCCAGATTGGAACAGATTTTCCCCAGGGGGTATTGAGTACGAATTCCAAATCACTCTCAAAATCTTAGTGACTGTTAACATTGATGTTTTTTGTCTGTGTGTTTCAGTAATTGCATGACAGTTGAATGGTTCGTTGAGAGTGAGGAACCTATGGACTCTCACACACCAAGATGGAATTTAGTTCGAAGAGTGACTTCAAAATAGTTGCTTGCTTTTAAAATCTTGACCGTTTTTGCTGTCCAGTTGAATGAATTTAGCTTCATACTGCTTCAATAGGAATTAGTGTTTAATAGGAACATATTTGTGAAACTTACAGTTCCGTAAGTTTTAGCATAAACTGGTCCAGCCTTTCGGTGCTTGCAAAAAGGCTCACCTCTCCATTAATACCGAAGGAAAATTGGAGTTTAAAAGTAAGTTCACCCGTTGTCAGGGAATGAAATGTTAATGTTGACTCAAATAATTTTTAAAAAAGTCATATATTTGTGTAACACTGAACTCAAATTAAAATTTGGATATGCTAGTTTTACAGATGGTTGGATATTGAATTCATTTTAAATGAGGGTGAAGATCACTTTAAATCCAGCATATTTGTGAAGAAAAGAAATAGCATATCAAATAAAATTAACTGCATGACTCTTCATAGCCCTATATGTAGAATTTCATTCTGAACTATGAGACAGTTGTGACCCCATACTACCTCAGTGCTCATGGCAAGAGTAAGACTCCTGTTTGACGTGCTGTGCACTGCATGGAATGGCGGCAACATCAGATTCATTGATGCTTGAGAATCAAAAGAATATGACAATAAGATTTAAAATCAAAATCTCATTGAACACTTCAAGGAATGTATTACAGGAAGAGGGGGAAAGCATGTATGACTAATAGAAGGTGGTGGCGCAGATCACATAGACCTGTGTGCTAAAACTTATGACAAATTTCACATTGAATGGAACAGTTTAAACAGGCTGGAGGAAGCAGACATGCCAGCCCAAACTTTCTGAATTTGAGCATTCTGTTCATAAACATCAGCAAAATTGTTGGAAACATGTTTATTCTTTCTCTTTTATTGCACAGAACCATACGATTAGACTGTTTTGATGAGAAATTTAAAGATTACGTGTCCCATCCGTTTGACTCACAGTTTGGTACCATAGGTTGGTACGATCTTCGTTGGAGAAGGAAAAGGGATGTTCCAGATACAGAAAACCGTCAAACCATTTACAACAAAGTCCATTTCTGGTTAGTATTAATTAATGCAGTTAACATTTTTAGCTCGACATGATTGCACAATGGAGTCAATAAGAAAATTCCATCTGATATTCCACATAAATTTTAAGTGGATATTAAAGCAGCTCATTTCTTTTTCACGCTGTATGCTGCTTTTAAGAATGCTTGTCTTATTGTCGAAATGTTTAGCTTTGACTCCATGGCTTCTTCCATTAGCTTACATTGAAACACATGTTTCTTCAGCCAAAAATGCACATTTACCCGGTGTAGCTTGACCAACCTTCCCCTGTGGTCGTTCCCCTGAAATCCCCTGCGGTAGCTCCCCTGAAAAACAACTATACCATTTTGGATACTGTTCCGGGGACGACTTCGCAGGGGTATGCAGTAGGGTGCAGGTCTCTGGCACAGAGTCTGTCCCTCTTGCACAGAAGGGGAGCAGGGATAGGAAGAGAGTGATAGTCATTGGGGACTCAATAGTTGGAGGGACTGATAGAAGATTTGCCGGGAACGAAAGAGACTCACGATTGGTGTGTTGCCGACCAGGTGCCAGGGTCTGTGATGTCTCGGATCGTGTGTTTAGGGTCCTGAGGGGAGAGGCTGACCAGCCCCAAGTCGTGATATACATAGGCACCAACGGCATAGGTAGAAAGAGGGATAGGGATGTCAGGCAGGATTTGAGGGAGCTAGGGTGGAAGCCGAGAGCTAGAACAAGCAGAGTGGTCATCTCTGGTTTGTCACCCGTACCACGTGATAGCGAGGCAAAGAACAGGGAGAGATTTCAGCTGAAGACGTGGCTGCAGGGATGGTGCAGGTGGGAGGGCTTCAGGTACATGGACAATTGGGGCTCGTTCTGGGGAAGGTGGGACCTGTACAAACAGGACGGTCTCCACTTGAATGAGAGGGGCACGAATATCCTGGGTGGGAAATTGGCTAGTGCCATTCGGTTGGATTTAAACTAGCTCAGAAGGGGGATGGGAAACTGAGGTGTAGTCCCAGTACACAGGAGGATGAGCGTAGGGAGGACATGGTCAGGACCTCACTGTCACAGGAGTGTGCTGGCAGACAGCAAGCTGGATTGAAGTGTGACGACTTTAATGCCGGGAGTATCCGGAATAATGTAGGTGAGGTTGCAGCTTGGATAGGTACCTGGGACTTCGATGTTGTGGCCATTTCGGAGGCATGGATAGAGGAGGGTCAGGAATGGATGTTGCAGGTTCTTGTGTTTAGATCTTTCATTAAGGTCTGGGAAGGTGGTAAAAGAGGGGGAGGTGTGGCTTTGTTGGTCAAGGACAGTATAACGGCGGCTGAAAGAACCTTTGAGGACTTGTCTACTGTGGTGGTATGGGCTGAGGTTGCCAAGGAAGGTTTGTCGACTGAGCCAGTGTGGGTGGACGTTCGGAACAGCAAGGCAGCAGTCACTTCACTGGGGGTTTTCTACGGACCCCAAATAGCGGTTGGGAGATCGAAGAACTCATTGGCCGGCAGATTGTTGAAAAGTGCAAACGTAGCAGGGTTGTTGTTATGGGTGACTTCAACTTTCCCAATATAGATTGAAACCTCCTGAGTGCAGATGGTTTGGATGGAGCCGTTTTTGTCAGGTGTGTTCAGGAGGGTTTCCTGACTCAGTATGTGGACAGGCCGAGGGGGGAGGCCATTTTGGATTTGGTGCTCGGCGATGAGCCAGGACAGGTGTCAGATCTCGTGGTGGGAGAACACTTTGGCGACAGTGACCGCAAGAGCCTCACATTTACCATAGCCATGGAAAGTGAAAGGAGCAGTTACCAGGGGAAGATATTTCACTGGGGTCAAGGAAACTATGATGCTATCAGACAGGAGTTGGGAAGTAGAGATTGGGAGCAATTGTTCCACAGAAAGGGCGCAGCAGACATGTGGAGGCTGTTCAAGGAGCAGTTGTTGCGAGTGATGTATAAATTTGTTCCTCTGAGACAGATAAGAAGGGGTAAGATTCAGGAGCCTTGGATGACGGGTACAGAGGTGCTTCTTGTCAAAAAGAAAAGGCAGCGTACGTAAGGTGGAGGAAGTGAGGGTCTGGCACAGCTTTAGAGTATTACAGGCCTGCTCGGAAGGAGCTCAAAAGATATTGCCTGTACAATTGTTACCTGTTACAACCTTTGCGTCCACGCTTGCTCATTCAATGGTGTCAAGATGCCAGCAGTGCATGTACCTTCTCCATCCCCTAATGCCGTCAGCTCACACAAGACATAGTCCTTACTTAAAATCTTCTGATCAACCAACGTTCATTGTAATGGACATTTTAGTTGTCTGTCATGAAACGAAAACTGATTCTGACTGGCATGACCTGCACTGCAAATGAATATAATCTGCGAAACGAGATTCCTTATGGGCTTGCAGCCGCTACAAATAATTGCTTTTCAAAGACGTTGCATACATACATTTTTTTCTCCTGTCACCTTAGATTATTTTTTTGTTTATGCATGTTGTGTGGGTTTCCAGTCAGGCCCATAAACTCAGGTTGATGCAGTCACTGTTACAACACGGTATTGAAGGAGAATTTGTGATCTTTGGAGTTTCATTCCAGTGTCTGAAGGAGTGCACCATCAAGCCACTTCAGAGCACTACTGGCGACGAATTGTTGCAAGTTTTCAAGTGTTACCGATGGTCACATAAAATATGGCCTTTTTGTTGTTGCGCTATTCATCTTAACTGCACCATATCTAGTATTTCGACTTGGAAACTATTTCAATTTTTTTGATTTACTTATTCAAAATCATTTATGATTGTTGTCATGATATCTACAATATGTTATTTTGATTGGACATAGAGGATTGGATCTGTCTTAATGGAAATAATGTATGCGCTTATAAAACCCCTTCTGGGCAAGGTAGTTGCTCAGTGGTTAGAGCTGCGCATGCACTGGGGAGCCAATTGAGATTCCAGTCTTGGGTAACTATCTGTGTGGAATTGACACGTCCTCCCCGCGTCTGCGAGGGGCTTCTGCCAGGTGCTGCAGTTTCCTCCCATTGTTCAAAGATGTGCAGGTCCTTATATGTGATTTGTGAAGCATTTCTTAAATGTTTCAATCCTGCCAGCATCCAGTGCCTTGGACAAAATAACTGGAGATGAATAAAAGATACTGTGCCTTTTGACACCATTTCCTGCTGGATTTTCATCAATCCTGCTTTATATCGGTGACAACTTCCATGACCTTTTTTGATGCTATGTCTGAATTGACAGTCTAGTTCCAAATATTTGTTGTGCAGTATTTCAAGGTCTCTGTTACAGCATACCCATGAATGTCCACTTCAAAAGATACTTCCATATCATAGAATCCCTACGGTGTGGAAACAAGCCCCTTTTGACCCAAGAAGTCCACGGCCACGCTCCAAAGAGCATCTCACCCTGACTCATCCCCCGACCCTTTCCTCAGTGACCGTACGTTTCCCATGACTAACACACCTAATCTACACATCCCTAAACACAATGGGCAAGTTTGGCATGGCCCATACACCGAGCCTGCACATCTTTGGACTGTGGGAGGAAACCAGAGCACCCAGCAGGAACCCATGCAGGCATGGGCAGAATGTACAAACTCCGCACAGAAAATCGTCCAACGGTGGGATCGAACCTGGGTCCCTGGCGCTGTGAGTCAGCAGTGCTAACCACTGAGCCACCGTGCTGCCCTTGGAGTTAGACAGAGCTTGCTTGTTCCTGGGTGGCCTCAAACTGCCAACCTCCACTTAGTGGCAAAAGTGCTGACCAACTGCACTCATCTTCACTGGTTTTTGCTTTGTATCATTGAATTCAATTCTTCAAACTCTATGATAAATATTTAAATTTCCATTGATATGTGAGCGTTGTTTTTAGTACGTAGTATTGGTTTATTATGTTTCATTGGTACATAATGAATATTGTATGTATATGCAAATGGGCAAGTTGGTAACGATGCAGTCCGCAGACCTGGAGGATAATAACACTGTCCTTCAATCGCCCACGATGCCCTCTGCAAATTGATAGAAAACAAAAATTTCTAAAAAATTCATCTCTCCTCCCGTCAGTCGATCAAAATTAATTCAGGATTTTGTACAGGCCAATAAGCGTAAGATTACACGAGCCTAAACAAAACTACTGGCTCATATTAGTTCAGGAAAGTGAAAGGGCAACAATAGAGGTCGTAGGAACTGCAGATGCTGGAGAATCTGAGATAAGAAGGTGTAAAGCTGGATGAACACAGCAGGCCAAGCAGTATCATCCGGCTGTACACCTTGTTGTCTCAGATTCTCCAGCGCCAATTTTCTGAAGTAGGGTCTCGTTCCGAAACATCAGCTTTCTTGCTTCTCTGATGCTCCTTGACCTGCTGTGTTCATCCAGCTCTCCACCTTGGGCAACAATAGAGTATGTTTTAAGTCACTAGATATGTTACGTGGGTTTGTCTTCCTTAGGGTGGACAATGGGATGCAGTGACTGAGGACAATGGGATGCAGTGACTGAGGGCAATGGGATGCAGTGACTGAGGGCAATGGGATGCAGTGACTGAGGACAATGGGATGCAGTGACTGAGGACAATGGGATGCAGCGACTGAGGACAATGGGATGCAGCGACTGAGGGCAATGGGATGCACTGACTGAGGGCAATGGGATGCAGTGATTGAGGACAATGGGATGCAGTGACTGAGGGGAATGTGATGCAGTGACTGAGTGAACTGGGATGCAGTGACTGGGAATTGGGACGCTGTGGCTGAGTGAAATGGGACGCAGTGACTGATGGAAAGGAGATGCAGTGACTGATTGAAATGGGATTGCCGTGACTGTGGAAAGGAGAAGCAGTGACTGAGGAAATGGGACGCGGTGACGGATGGAAATGGGATGCTCTGACTGAGTGTAAAGTGAAGCTTTGAGTGAAATGGGATGCAGTGGCTGTGTGAAATGGGATGCAGTGGCTGTGTGAAATGGGATGCAGTGACTGGTGGTAATGAGATGCTCTGACTTAGGGAAAGGAAATGCAGTGTCTGTGGGAAATGGGATGCTGCGACTGAGGGTGATGGGATGCAGTGACTGATGGAAATGGATGCAGTGACTGAGTGAAATGGGAGGCGGTGACTGAGTGAAATGCGATGCAGTGACTGAGGTACTGGGAAGGAGTGACTGAGTTAATAGGGATGCAGTGCCCGTGCGGGCTTGGGGTGCAGTGACTTAGGGAAATGGGATACAGTGCCTGAGTGAAATGTGACGCACGGACTGAGTGAAATGGGATGCAGTGACAGAGTGGAATGGGATGCAGTAACTGCGTGAAATGGGATGCAGTGAATGAGTGAAATGAGATGCAGTGTCTGATGGAAATGTGATGCAGTGACAGAGTGACATGAGCTGCAGTGACTGATGGAAATGGGATGCAGTGACTGAGCGACATGAGCTGCAGTGTCTGATGGAAATGTGACGCAGTAACTGAGGGAAATGGGATGCAGTGACTGAGGGACATGGGATGCAGTGACTGAGGGACATGGGATGCAGTGACTGAGGGAAAGGAGATGCAGTGACTGTGGGAAATGGCATACTGTGACTCAGGGTAATGGGATGCAGTGACTGAGGGGAATGGGATGCAGTGAGTGTGGGAAACTGAATACAGCGTCTGAGAGATACGGGAAACAGTGACTGAGGGAAATGTGATGCAGTGACTGAGGGAAATGTGATGCAGTGACTGAGGAAAATGTGATGCAGTGACTGAGGGAAATGGGATGCAGTGACTGAGGGGAATGGGATGCAGTGAGTCTGGGAAATTGAATGCAGCGTCTGAGAGATACGGGAAACAGTGACTGATGAAAATGTGATGCAGTGATTGAGTGAAATGTGATGCAGTGATTGAGTGAAATGTGATGCAGTGACTGAGTGAAATGTGATGCAGTGACTGAGTGAAATGGGCTGCAGTGACTGTTGGAAATGGGATGCAGTGATTGAGTGAAGTGGGATGCAGTGACTGAGTGAAATGAGATGCAGTGACTGAGGAAAATGGGATGCAGTCTGTGAGTGAAATGTGTTGCAGTCACTGAGTGAAAGGGGATGCAGTGACTGAGTGAAATGCGATGCAGTGACTGAGTGAAATGCGATGCAGTGACTGTTGGAAATGGGATGCACTGTCTGAGGGAAATGGGATGCAGTGACTGACGGAAATGGGATGCAGTCAGTGAGTGAAATGAGATGCAGTGACTGAATGAAGTGGGATGCAGTGACTGAGGGACATGGGATGCAGTGACTGAGGGACATGGGATGCAGTGACTGAGGGACATGGGATGCAGTCACTGAGGGACATGGGATGCAGTGACTGAGGGACATGGGATGCAGTGACTGTGGGAAATGGCATACTGTGACTCAGGGTAATGGGATGCAGTGACTGAGGGGAATGGGATGCAGTGAGTGTGGGAAATTGAATACAGCGTCTGAGAGATACGGGAAACAGTGACTGATGGAAATGGGATGCAGTGAATGTGGGACATGGGATGCAGTGACTGAGGGAAATGGGATGCAGTGACTGAGGGAAATGGGATGCAGTGACTGAGGGAAATGAGATGCCAAGACTGAGTGAACTGGGATGCAGTGACTGATGGAAATGGTATGCAGTGACTGAGGGAAATGGGATGCACTGACTGAGGGACATGGGATGCACTGACTGAGGGACATGGGATGCACTGACTGAGGGACATGGGATGCACTGACTGAGGCACATGGGATGCAGTGACAGAGGTACTGGGAAGGAGTGACTGAGTTAATAGGGAATCAGTGCCCGAGCGGGCTTGGGGTGCAGTGACTGAGGGAAATGAGATGCCAAGACTGATGGAAATGGGATGCAGTGACTGATGGAAATGGGATGCAGTGACTGAGGGAAATGGGATGCAGTGACTGAGGGAAATGGGATGCAGTGTCTGTTTGAAATGGGATCCTGCGACTGAAGTTAATGGGATGCAGTGACTGAGTGAAATGGGATGCAGTGACTGAGGGTAATGGGTTGCAGTCACTGAGTGAAATGGGATGCTGTGACACTGTGGAATGGGATGCAGTGACTCAGTGGAATGTGAAGCATTGACTGAGGGAAAGGAGATGCAGTGAATGTGGGAAATGGGATCCTCTGGCTGAGGGTAATGTGATGCAGTGACTGAGGGTAACGCGATGCAGTGACTGTGGTTAATGGAATGCAGTGAATGAGGGATAGGAGATGCAATGACTGTGGGAAATGGGATGCAATGACTGAGGGAAATGGGATGCAGTGACTGATGGAAATCAGATGCAGTGTCTGAGGGAAATGGGATGCAGTGTCTGAGGGAAATGGGATGCAGTGACTGAGCGTACTGGGATGCAGTGACTGAGCGTACTGGGATGCAGTGACTGAGCGTACTGGGATGCAGTGACTGAGCGTACTGGGATGCAGTGACTGAGCGTACTGGGATGCAGTGACTGAGCGTACTGGGATGCAGTGACTGAGCGTATTGGGATGCAGTGACTGAGGGTAATGGGATGTAGTGACTGATGGTAATGGGATGCAGTGACTGAGGTGAAATGGGCTGCAGAGACTGAGTGAAATGACATGCAGTGATTGAGGAACGGAGATTCAGTGACTGTGGGAAATGGGATGCACTGACTGATGGAAATGGGATGCAGTGACTGAGGACAATGGGATGCAGTGACTGAGTGAACTGTGATTCAGTCACTGAGTGAACTGTGATTCAGTCACTGAGTGAACTGTGATGCAGTGGCTGAGTGAAATGAGACTCAGTGACTGAGTGAAATGAGATGCAGTGACTGAGGGAAATGAGATGCCGAGACTGATGGAAATGGGATGCAGTGACTGATGGAAATGGGATGCAGTGACTGAGGGAAATGGGATGCAGTGACTGAGGGAAATGGGATGCAGTGACTGAGGGAAATGGGATGCAGTGTCTGTTTGAAATGGGATGCTGTGACACTGTGGACTGGGATGCAGTGACTCAGTGGAATGTGAAGCATTGTCTGAGGGAAAGGAGATGCAGTGAATGTGGGAAATGGGATGCTCTGGCTGAGGGTAATGTGATGCAGTGACTGAGGGTAACGCGATGCAGTGACTGTGGTTAATGGAATACAGTGAATGAGGGATAGGAGATGCAATGACTGTGGGAAATGGGATGCAATGACTGAGGGAAATGGGATGCAGTGACTGATGGAAATCAGATGCAGTGTCTGAGGGAAATGGGATGCAGTGTCTGAGGGAAATGGGATGCAGTGACTGAGCGTACTGGGATGCAGTGACTGAGCGTACTGGGATGCAGTGACTGAGCGTACTGGGATGCAGTGACTGAGCGTACTGGGATGCAGTGACTGAGCGTACTGGGATGCAGTGACTGAGCGTACTGGGATGCAGTGACTGAGCGTACTGGGATGCAGTGACTGAGGAAAATGGGATGTAGTGACTGAGGTGAAATGGGCTGCAGAGACTGAGTGAAATGACATGCAGTGATTGAGGAACGGAGATTCAGTGACTGTGGGAAATGGGATGCACTGACTGATGGAAATGGGATGCAGTGACTGAGGACAATGGGATGCAGTGACTGAGTGAACTGTGATTCAGTCACTGAGTGAACTGTGATTCAGTCACTGAGTGAACTGTGATGCAGTGGCTGAGTGAAATGAGACGCAGTGACTGAGTGAAATGAGACGCAGTGACTGAGTGAAATGAGACGCAGTGACTGAGTGAAATGAGACGCAGTGACTGAGGGAAATGGGATGCAGTGACTGAGGGACATGGGATGCAGTGACTGAGGGGAATGCATGCAGTGAGTGTGGGAAATTGAATACAGCGTCTGAGAGATAGGGGAAACAGTGGCTGATGGAAATGGGATGCAGTGAATGTGGGACATGGGATGCAGTGATTGAGTGAAATGTGATGCAGTGACTGAGTGAAATGCGATGCAGTGACTGAGTGAAATGGGATGCAGTGTCTGTTTGAAATGGGATCCTGCGACTGAAGTTAATGGGATGCAGTGACTGAGTGAAATGGGCTGCAGTGACTGAGGGTAATGGGTTGCAGTCACTGAGTGAAATGGGATGCTGTGACACTGTGGAATGGGATGCAGTGACTCAGTGGAATGTGAAGCATTGACTGAGGGAAAGGAGATGCAGTGAATGTGGGAAATTGGATGCTCTGGCTGAGGGTAATGTGATGCAGTGACTGAGGGTAACGCGATGCAGTGACTGTGGTTAATGGAATGCAGTGAATGAGGGATAGGAGATGCAATGACTGTGGGAAATGGGATGCAATGACTGAGGGAAATGGGATGCAGTGACTGATGGAAATCAGATGCAGTGTCTGAGGGAAATGGGATGCAGTGACTGAGCGTACTGGGA
Source organism: Stegostoma tigrinum (assembly GCF_030684315.1). NCBI lineage: Eukaryota > Metazoa > Chordata > Chondrichthyes > Orectolobiformes > Stegostomatidae > Stegostoma > Stegostoma tigrinum. The sequence goes on along the minus strand of NW_026728129.1, from coordinate 183,841 downwards.
TGCAGTGACTGAGCGTACTGGGATGCAGTGACTGATGGTAATGGGATGCAGTGACTGAGGTGAAATGGGCTGCAGAGACTGAGTGAAATGACATGCAGTGATTGAGGAACGGAGATGCAGTGACTGTGGGAAATGGGATGCACTGACTGATGGAAATGGGATGCAGTGACTGAGGACAATGGGATGCAGTGACTGAGTGAACTGTGATTCAGTCACTGAGTGAAGTATGATTCAGTCACTGAGTGAACTGTGATGCAGTGGCTGAGTGGAATGGGATGCAGTGACTGAGTGAAATGAGATGCAGTGACTGAGTGAAATGAGATGCAGTGACTGAGGGACATGGGATGCAGTGACTGAGGGACATGGGATGCAGTGACTGAGGGACATGGGATGCAGTGACTGAGGGACATGGGATGCAGTGACTGAGGTACTGGGAAGGAGTGACTGAGTTAATAGGGAATCAGTGCCCGAGCGGGCTTGGGGTGCAGTGACTGAGGGAAATGTGAGACAGTGCCTGACCGAAAAGGGACGCACTGACTGAGTGAAATGGGATGCAGTGATTGAGTGAAATGACATGCAGTGACTGTGGGACATGGGATGCAGTGACTGAGGGACATGGGATGCAGTGACTGAGTGAAATGGGATGCAGTGACTGAGTGAAATGGGATGCAGTGACTGAGGGACGTGGGATGCAGTGACTGAGGGACGTGGGATGCAGTGACTGAGGGACGTGGGATGCAGTGACTGAGGGACGTGGGATGCAGTGACTGAGGGACGTGGGATGCAGTGACTGAGGGAAATGGGATGCAGTGACTGAGGGAAATGAGATGCCAAGACTGAGTGAACTGGGATGCAGTGACTGAAGGAAATGGTATGCACTGTCTGTTGGAAATGGGATCCTGCGACTGAAGGTAATGGGATGCAGTGACTGAGGGTAATGGGATGCAGTGACTGAGGGTAATGGGATGCAGTGACTGAGGGTAATGGGATGCAGTGACTGAGTGAAATGGGATGCAGTGACTGATTGAAATGTGATGCAGTGACTGAGGGTAATGGGATGCAGTGACTGAGTGAAATGGGATGCAGCGAATGAGGACAATGGGATGCAGTGACTGAGGACAATGGGATGCAGTGACTGAGTGAAATGGGATGCAGTGACTGAGGACAATGGGATGCAGTGACTGAGGGGAATGTGATGCAGTGACTGAGGGAAATGGGATGCAGTGACTGGGAATTGGGACGCAGTGACTGAGTGAAATGGGACGCAGTGACTGAGTGAAATGGGACGCAGTGACTGATGGAAAGGAGATGCAGTGACTGATTGAAATGGGATGCAGTGACTGAGTGAAATGGGATTGCCGTGACTGTGGAAAGGAGAAGAAGTGACTGAGGAATTGGGACGCGGTGACGGATGGAAATGGGATGCTCTGACTGAGTGTAAAGTGAAGCTGTGAGTGAAATGGGATGCCGTGGCTGTGTGAAATGGGATGCAGTGGCTGTGTGAAATGGGATGCAGTGACTGGTGGAAATGAGATGCACTGACTTGGGGAAAGGAAATGCAGTGTCTGTGGGAAATGGGATGCTGCGACTGAGGGTGATGGGATGTAGTGACTGAGTGAAATGCGATGCAGTGACTGAGGTACTGGGAAGGAGTGACTGAGTTAATAGGGATGCAGTGCCCGTGCGGGCTTGGGGTGCAGTGACTTAGGGAAATGGGATATAGTGCCTGAGTGAAATGTGACGCACTGACTGAGTGAAATCGGATGCAGTGACTGAGTGGAATGGGATGCAGTGACTGTGGGACGTGGGATGCAGTGACTGTGGGACGTGGGATGCAGTGACTGTGGGACGTGGGATGCAGTGACTGTGGGACGTGGGATGCAGTGACTGAGGGAAATGGGATGCAGTGACTGAGGGAAATGGGATGCAGTGACTGAGGGAAATGGGATGCAGTGACCGAGTGAAATGAGATGCAGTGACTGAGCGAAATGGGATGCACTATTTTTGGGAAGTAGGATGCAATCACTGATTGAAATGAGATGCAGAGACTGTGGGAAAGGAGATGCTGTGACGATGGGAAATGGGATGCAGTGACTGTGTGAAATGGGATGCAGTGACTCAGTGAAATGTGATTCAGTCACTGAGTGAAATATGAATCACTCACTGAGTGTACTGTGATTCAGTCACTGACTGAACTGTGATGCAGTCACTGAGTGAAATGGGATGCAGTCACTGAGTGAAATGGGATGCAGTGGCTGAGGGAAATGTGATGCAGTGACTGAGTGAAATGGGATGCAGTGACTGAGGGAAATGGGATGCAGTGACAGAGTGACATGAGCTGCAGTGTCTGATGGAAATGTGATGCAGTACCTGAGGGAAATGGGATGCAGTGACTGAGGTAGTGGGAATGAGTGACTGAGTTCATGGGGATGCAGTGCCCGAGCGGACTTGCGGTGCAGTGAGTGAGGGAGATGGGATACAGTGCCTTAGTGAAATGAGATGCAGTGACTGAGGGAAATGGGATGCAGTGACTGAGTGAAATGTGATGCAGTGACTGAGTGACATGGGATGCAGTGACTGAGTGACATGGGATGCAGTGACTGAGTGACATGGGATGCAGTGACTGAGTGACATGGGAAGCACTGACAGAGTGAAATGCGATGCAGAGACTGAAGGAAAGGAGATGCTCTGACTATGGGAAATGGGATGCAGTGAGTGTGGGAAATTGAATGCAGCGCCTGTGAGATACGGGAAACAGTGACTGATGGAAATGGAATGCAGTGACTATGGTGAAGGTGATGCAGTGACTGAGTGAAATGGGATGCAGTGACTGTGTGAAATGTGATGCCGTGTCTGAGTGAAATGTGATGCAGTGACTGAGTCAAATGGGATGCAGTGACTGAGGGACATGAGATGCAGTGACTGAGTGAAATGGGACGCTTTGACTGAGGGAAATGGGACGCTTTGACTGAGGGAAATGGGACGCTTTGACTGAGGGAATTGGGACGCTTTGACTGAGGGAAATGGGATGCAGTGCCTGAGTGAAATGGGATGCAGTGCCTGAGTGAAATGGGATGCAGTGCCTGAGTGAAATGGGATGCAGTGACTGAGTGAAATGGGATGTAATCACTAAATGAAATGTGTTGCAGTCACTGAGTGAAATGGGATGCATTGCTGATTGAAATGGGCTGCAGTGACTGAGAGAAATGGGCTGCAGTGACTGAGAGAAATGGGCTGCAGTCACTGAGTGAAATCTGTTGTAGTCACTGAGTGAAATGTGATGCATCACTGAGTTGAATGGGATGCAGTGACTGAGGGATATGAGATGCAGTCACTGAGTGAAATGAGATGCAGTCACTGAGTGAAATGTGTTGCAGTCACTGAGTGAAATGTGATGCATCACTGAGTGGAATGGGATGCAGGGACTGAGTGAAATGAGATGCAGTGACTGAGGGAAAAGGGATTCAGTATTTTTGGGAAGTAGGATGCAATCACTGAGTGAAATGCGATCCAGAGACTGTGGGAAAGGAGATGCTGTGACTGTGGGAAATGGGATGCAGTGAGTGTGGGAAATTGAATGCAGCGTGTGTGAGATACGGGGAACAGTGAGTGATGAAAATGGGATGCAGTGACTATGGTGAAGGAGATGCAGTGATTGAGTGAAATGGGATGCAGTGACAGAGTGAAATGGGATGCAGTGTCTGCGTGAAATGCAGTGCAGTGACTGCGTGAAATGCGGTGCAGTGACTGCGTGAAATGGGATGCAGTGACTGCTTCAAATGGGATGCATCACTGAGTGAAATGGGATGCAGTGACTGAGTGAAATGGGATGCAGTGTCTGCGGGAAATGGGATGTAGTGACTGAGTGAAATGGGATGCATCACTGAGTGAAATGGGATGCATCACTGAGTGTAATGGGATGCAGTCTCTGAGTGAAATGGGATGCATCACTGAGTGAAATGGGATGCAGTGACTTAGGGAAATGGGATGAAGTGTCTGAGTGAAATGTGATGCAGTGACTGAGTGAAATGGGATGCAGTCTCTGAGTGAAATGGGATGCAGTGGCTGAGGGAAATGTGATGCAGTGACTGAGTGAAATGGGATGCAGTGACTGAGGGAAATGTGATGCAGTGACTGAGGGAAATGTGATGCAGTGACTGAGTGAAATGGGATGCAGTGACTGAGTGAAATGGGATGCAGTGACTGAGGGAAATGGGATGCAGTGACTGAGTGAAATGGGATGCAGTGACTGACTGAAATGGGATGCAGTGACTGAGGGACGTGGGATGCAGTGAATGAGGGACGTCGGATGCAGTGACTGAGTGAAATGGGATTGCCGTGACTGTGGAAATGGGATGCAGTGACTGAGGAAATGGGATGCAGTGACTGAGGGAAATGGGAAGCAGTGACTGAGGGAAATGGGATGCAGTAACTGAGCGAAATGAGATGCCGAGACTGAGTGAACTGGGATGCAGTGACTGATGGAAGTGGTATGCAGTGACTGACGGAAATGGGATGCAGTGTCTGTTGGAAATGGGGTCCTGCGACTGAAGGTAATGGGATGCAGTGACTGAGGGTAATGGGATGCAGTGACTGAGGGTAATGGGATGCAGTGACTGAGTGAAATGGGATGCAGTGACTGAGTGAAATGGGATGCAGTGACTGAGGGGAATCGGATGCAGTGAATGAGGACAATGGGATGCAGTGACTGAGGACAATGGGATGTGGTGACTGAGAGGAATGTGATGCAGTGACTGAGGGAAATGTGATGCAGTGACTGAGGGAAAGGGGATGCAGTGACTGGTAATTGGGATGCAGTGACTATGGAAAATGGGACGCAGTGACTGATGGAAAGGAGATGCAGTGACTGAGTGAAATGGGATGCAGTGACTGAGTGAAATGGGATGCAGTGACTGTGGAAAGGAGATGCAGTGATGAGGAAATGGGACGCGGTGACGGATCGTAATGGGATGCTCTGACTGAGTGTGAAGTGAAGCATTGAGTGAAATGGGATGCAGTGGCTGTGTGAGATGGGATGCAGTGTCTGAGTGAGATGGGATGCAGTGTCTGAGTGAGATGGGATGTAGTGTCTGAGTGAGATGGGATGCAGTGTCTGAGTGAAATGGGATGCAGTTAATGAGTGAAATGAGATGCAGTGACTGATGGAAATTGAATGCAGTGACAGAGTGACATGAGCTGCAGTGCCTGATGGAATTGCGATGCAGTTACTGTGGGACATGGGGTGCAGTGGCTGAGGTCCTGGGAAGGAGTGACTGAGTTAATAGGGATTCAGTGCCCGAACGGGCTTGGGGTACAGTGACTGAGGGAAATGGGATACAGTGGCTGAGAGAAATGAGACGCACTGTCTTAGTGAAATGGGATGCAGTGAGTGAGGGACATGGGATGCAGTGAGTGAGGGACATGGGATGCAGTGAGTGAGGGACATGGGATGCACTGACTGAGGGAAGTGGGATGCAGTGACTGAGGGAAATCGGATGCAGTGACTGTTGTAAATGGGTTGCAGTGACCGATTGAAATGAGATGCAGTGACTGAGGGAAATGGGACGCAGTATTTGTGGGAAGTAGGATGCAATCACTGATTGAAATGAGATGCAGAGAATGAGGGAAAGGAGATGCTGTGTCTATGCGAAATGGGATGCAGTGAGTGTGGGAAATTGAATGCAGCGTCTGTGAGATACGGGCACCAGTGACTGATGGAAATGGGATGCAGTGACTGTGGTGAAGGAGATGCCGTGATTGAGTGAAATAGGATGCAGTGACTGAGTGAAATGTGATGCAGTGACTGAGTGAAATGGGATGCAGTGACTGCGTGAAATGCGATGCAGTGACTGCGTGAAATGCGATGCAGTGACTGCGTGAAATGCGATGCAGTGACTGCGTGAAATGCGATGCAGTGACTGCGTGAAATGCGATGCAGTGACTGCGTGAAATGGGATGCAGTGACTGCTTCAAATGGGATGCAGTGACTGAGTGAAATGGGATGCAGTCACTGAGTGAAATGGGATGCATTACTGATTGAAACGGGCTGCAGTGACTGAGAGAAATGGGACGCAATGACTGAGGGAAATGGGACGCTTTGACTGAGGGAAATGGGACGCTTTGACTGAGGGAATTGGGACGCTTTGACTGAGGGAAATGGGATGCAGTGCCTGAGTGAAATGGGATGCAGTGACTGAGTGAAATGGGATGCAGTGACTGAGTGAAATGGGATGCAGTGACTGAGTGAAATGTGTTGCAGTCACTGAGTGAAATGGGATGCATTACTGATTGAAATGGGCTGCAGTGACTGAGAGAAATGGGCTGCAGTGACTGAGAGAAATGGGCTGCAGTGATTGAGAGAAATGGGCTGCAGTCACTGAGTGAAATCTGTTGTAGTCACTGACTGAAATGTGATGCATCACTGAGTTGAATGGGATGCAGTGACTGATGGATATGAGATGCAGGGACTGAGTGAAATGAAATGCAGTCACTGAGTGAAATGAAATGCAGTCACTGAGTGAAATGTGTTGCAGTCACTGAGTGAAATGTGATGCATCACTGAGTGGAATGGGATGCAGTGACTGAGGGATATGAGATGCAGGGACTGAGTGAAATGAGATGCAGTGACTGAGGGAAAAGGGATTCAGTATTTTTGGGAAGTAGGATGCAATCACTGAGTGAAATGCGATCCAGAGACTGTGGGAAAGGAGATGCTGTGACTGTGGGAAATGGGATGCAGTGAGTGTGGGAAATTGAATGCAGCGTGTGTGAGATACGGGGAACAGTGAGTGATGAAAATGGGATGCAGTGACTATGGTGAAGGAGATGCAGTGATTGAGTGAAATGCGGTGCAGTGACTGCGTGAAATGCGGTGCAGTGACTGCGTGAAATGCGGTGCAGTGACTGCGTGAAGTGGGATGCAGTGACTGCTTCAAATGGGATGCATCACTGAGTGAAATGGGATGCAGTGACTGAGTGAAATGGGATGAAGTGACTGAGTGAAATGCGATGCAGTGAATGAGTGAAATGAGATGCACTGACTGATGGAAATTGGATGCAGTGACAGAGTGACATGAGCTGCAGTGACTGAGTGAAATGAGATGCATTGTTTGATGGAAATATGATGCAGTAACTGACGGAAATGAGATGCAGTGACTGAGGGAAATGGGATGCAGTGACCAAGGGAAATGGGATGCAGTGACCGAGTGAAATGAGATGCAGTGACTGAGCGAAATGGGATGCAGTATTTTTGGGAAGTAGGATGCAATCACTGATTGAAATGAGATGCAGAGACTGTGGGAAAGGAGTTGCTGAGTCTATGGGAAATGGGATACAGTGAGTGTCGGAAATTGAATGCAGCGTCTGTGTGATACGGGAACCAGTGACTGATGGAAATGGGATGCAGTGACTGTGGTGAAGGAGATGCAGTGATGGAGTGAATTGGGATGCAGTGACTGAGTGAAATGGGATGCAGTGACTGAGTGAAATGGGATGCAGTGACTGAGTGAAATGGGATGCAGTGACTGAGTGAAATGGGATGCAGTGACTGAGTGAAATGCGATGCAGTGACTGCGTGAAATGCGATGCAGTGACTGCGTGAAATGCGATGCAGTGACTGCTTCAAATGGGATGCAGTGACTGAGTGAAATGGGATGCAGTGTCTGCGGGAAATGGGATGCAGTCACTGAGTGAAATGGGATGCATTACTGATTGAAATGGGCTGCAGTGACTGAGAGAAATGGGCTGCAGTGACTGAGAGAAATGGGCTGCAGTCACTGAGTGAAATCTTTTGTAGTCACTGACTGAAATGTGATGCATCACTGAGTTGAATGGGATGCAGTGACTGAGGGATATGAGATGCAGGGACTGAGTGAAATGAGATGCATTCACTGAGTGAAATGTGTTGCAGTCACTGAGTGAAATGTGATGCATCACTGAGTTGAATGGGATGCAGTGACTGAGGGATATGAGATGCAGGGACTGAGTGAAATGAGATGCAGTGACTGAGGGAAAAGGGATTCAGTATTTTTGGGAAGTAGGATGCAATCACTGAGTGAAATGCGATCCAGAGACTGTGGGAAAGGAGATGCTGTGACTGTGGGAAATGGGATGCAGTGAGTGTGGGAAATTGAATGCAGCGTGTGTGAGATACGGGGAACAGTGAGTGATGAAAATGGGATGCAGTGACTATGGTGAAGGAGATGCAGTGATTGAGTGAAATGGGATGCAGTGACAGAGTGAAATGGGATGCAGTGTCTGCGTGAAATGCAGTGCAGTGACTGCGTGAAATGCGGTGCAGTGACTGCGTGAAATGGGATGCAGTGACTGCTTCAAATGGGATGCATCACTGAGTGAAATGGGATGCATCACTGAGTGAAATGAGATGCAGTGACTGAGTGAAATGGGATGTAGTGACTGATTGAAATTGGATGAAGTGACTGAGTGAAATGTGATGCAGTGACTGAGTGAAATGTGATGCAGTGACTGAGTGAACTGCAATGCAGTGACTGAGTGAAATGCGATGCAGTGAATGAGTGAAATGAGATGCACTGACTGATGGAAATTGGATGCAGTGACAGAGTGACATGAGCTGCAGTGACTGAGTGAAATGAGATGCATTGTTTGATGAAAATATGATGCAGTAACTGACGGAAATGAGATGGAGTGACTGAGTGAAATGGGCTGCAGTGACTGCGTGAAATGGGTTGCAGTGACTGAGAGAAATGGGCTGCAGTCACTGTGTGAAATCTGTTGCTGTCTCTGAGTGAAATGTGATGCATCACTGAGTTGAATGGGATTCAGGGACTGAGTGAAATGAGATGCAGTGACTGAGGGAAAGGAGATGCTGACACTATGGGAAATGGTATGCAGTGAGTGTGGGAAATTGAAAGCAGCGTCTGTGAGATACGGGGAACAGTGAGTGATGAAAATGGGATGCAGTGACTGTGGTGAAGGAGATGCAGTGATTGAGTGAAATGGGATGCAGTGACTGAGTGAAATGGGATGCAGTGACTGCTTCAAATGGGATGCAGTGACTGAGTGCAATGGGATTCAGTGACTGAGTGAAATGGGATGCATCACTGAGTGAAATGGGATGCAGTGACTGACGGAAATGGGATGCAGTGACAGATGGAAATGGGATGCAGTGACTGAGTGAAATGGGATGAAGTGTCTGAGTGAAATGGGATGAAGTGTCTGAGTGAAATGGGGTGAATTGACTGAGTGAAATGGGATGCAGTCAGTGAGTGAAATGGGATGCAGTCAGTGAGTGAAATGGGATGCAGTCAGTGAGTGAAATGTGTTGCAGTCACTGAGTGAAATGTGTTGCAGTCACTGAGTGAAATGTGTTGCAGTCACTGAGTGAAAGGGGATGCAGTGACTGAGTGAAATGCGATGCAGTGACTGAGTGAAATGGGATGCAGTGACTGTTGGAAATGGGATGCAGTGACTGAGGGAAATGGGATGCAGTGACTGAGGGAAATGAGATGCAGTGACCGAGGGAAATGAGATGCAGTGACCGAGGGAAATAGGATGCAGTGACCGAGGGAAATAGGATGCAGTGACCGAGGGAAATGGGATGCAGTGACTGAGCGAAATGGGATGCAGTATTTTTGGGAAGTAGTATGCAACCACTGATTGAAATGAGATGCAGAGACTGTGGGAAAGGAGATGCTGTGTCTTTGGGAAATGGGATACAGTGAGTGTCGGAAATTGAATGCAGTGTCTGTGAGATACGGGAACCAGTGACTGATGGAAATGGGATGCTGTGACTGTGGAGAAGGAGATGCAATGATGGAGTGAATTGGGATGCAGTGACTGAGTGAAATGTGATGCAGTGACTGAGTGAAATGTGATGCAGTGACTGAGTGAAATGGGATGCAGTGATTGTGTGAAATGGGATGCAGTGACTGCGTGAAATGGGATGCAGTGACTGCGTGAAATGGGATGCAGTGACTGCGTGAAATGGGACGCAGTGACTGCGTGAAATGGGACGCAGTGACTGCGTGAAATGGGACGCAGTGACTGCGTGAAATGGGACGCAGTGACTCAGTGAAATGTGATTCAGTCACTGAGTGAAATGTGATTCCGTCACTGAGTGAAATATGATGCACTCACTGAGTGTACTATGATTCAGTCACTGAGTGAACTGTGATGCAATGGCTGAGTGAAATTGGATGCAATGGCTGAGTGAAATGAGATGCAGTGACTGAGTGAAATGGAATGCCGTGACTGAGGGAAATGGGATGCCGTGACTGAGGGAAATGGGATGCAGTGAATGAGGGACTTGGGATGCAGTGACACACGGACATGGGATGCAGTGACACATGGACATGGGATGCAGTGACCTGAGGGAATTGGGATGCAGTGACTGAGTGAAATGAGATGCATTGTTTGATGGAAATATGATGCAGTAACTGACGGAAATGAGATGCAGTGACTGAGGGAAATGGGATGCAGTGACCAAGGGAAATGGGATGCAGTGACCGAGTGAAATGAGATGCAGTGACTGAGCGAAATGGGATGCAGTATTTTTGGGAAGGAGGATGCAATCACTGATTGAAATGAGATGCAGAGACTGTGGGAAAGGAGAAGCTGTGACGATGGGAAATGGGATGCAGTGACTGTGTGAAATGGGCTGCAGTGACTCAGTGAAATGTGATTCAGTCACTGAGTGAAATGTGATTCCGTCACTGAGTGAAATATGATGCACTCACTGAGTGTACTGTGATTCAGTCACTGAGTGAACTGTGATGCAGTCACTGAGTGAAATGGGATGCAGTGGCTGAGGGAAATGTGATGCAGTGACTGATTGAAATGGGATGCAGTGACTGAGGGAAATGGGATGCACTGACAGAGTGACATGAGCTGCAGTGTCTGATGGAAATGTGATGCAGTACCTGAGGGAAATGGGATGCAGTTACTGAGGAAGTGGGAATGAGTGACTGAGTTCATGGGGATGCAGTGCCCGAGCGGACTTGCGGTGCAGTGATTGAGGGAGATGGGATACAGTGCCTTAGTGAAATGGGATGCAGTGACTGAGGGAAATGGGATGCAGTGACTGAGTGAAATGAGATGCAGTGACTGAGTGAAATGAGATGCAGTGACTAAGGGAAATGGGATGCAGTGACTGAGGGAAATGGGTGCAGTGACTGAGTGAAATGAGATGCAGTGACTGAGGGAAAGGAGATGCTGTGACGATGGGAAATGGGATGCACTGAGTGTGGGAAATTGAATGCAGCGTCTGTGAGATACGGGAAACAGTGACTGATCGAAATTGGACGCAGTGACTGTGGGGAAGGAGATGCAGTCATTGAGTGAAATGGGATGCAGTGACTGAGTAAAATACGATGCAGTGACTGAGTGAAATGTGATGCAGTGACTGCTTGAAATGGGATGCTGTGACTGTGGCGAAGGAGATGCAGTGACTGAGTGAAATGGGATGCAGTGACTGAGTTAAATGGGATGCAGTGACTGAGGGAAATGGGATGCAGTGACAGAGTGACATGAGCTGCAGTATCTGATGGAAATGTGATGCAGAACCTGAGGGAAATGGGATTCAGTGACTGAGGTAACAGGAAGGAGTGACTGAGTTCATCGGGGTGCAATGCCCGAGCGGACTCGGGGTGCAGTGAGTGACGGAAGTGGGATACAGTGCCTGAGCGAAATGGGACGCACTGACTGAGTGAAATGGGATGCAGTGACTGAGGGACATGGGATGCATTGACTGAGGGACATGGGATGCATTGACTGAGGGAAATGGGATGCAGTGACTGTGGGAAATGGGATGCAGTGACTGAGTGAAATGAGATGCAGTGACTGAGGGAAAGGAGTCGCTGTGATTCTGGGAAATTGGATGCAGTGAGTGTCGGAAATTGAATGCAGCGCCTGTGAGATACGGGAAACTGTGACTGATGGAAATGGGATGCAGTGACTATGGTGAAGGAGATCCAGTGACTGAGTGAAATGGGATGCAGTGACTGAGTAAAATGTGATGCAGTGACTGAGTAAAATGTGATGCAGTGACTGAGTGAAATGGGATGCAGTGACTGAGTGAAATGGGATGCAGTGACTGAGGGAAATGGGATGCAGTGACCGAGTGAAATGAGATGCAGTGACTGAGGGAAATGGGATGCAGTGACTTAAGGAAAGGAAATGCAGTGTCTGTGGGAAATGGGAAGCTGCGACTGAGGGAAATGGGATGGAGTGACTGACGGAAATGGGATGCAGTGACTGAGCGAAATGGGTTGCAGTGACTGAGTGAAATGAGATGCAGTGACTGAGTGAAATGGGATGCAGTGACTGAGTGAAATGGGATGCAGTGACTGAGTGAAATGGGTTGCAGTGACTGAGTGAAATGGGATGCAGTGACTGAGTGAAATGGGATGCACTGACTGAGGGAAATGGGATGCACTGACTGAGTGAAATGAGATGCATTGTTTGATGGAAATATGATGCAGTAACTGACGGAAATGGGATGCAGTGACTGAGGGAATTGGATGCAGTGACCAAGTGAAATGAGATGCAGTGACTGAGCGAAATCGGATGCAGTATTTGTGGGAAGTAGGTTGCAATCACTGATTGAAGTGAGATGCAGAGTCTGAGGGAAGGGAGATGCTGTGTCTATGGGAAATGGGATACAGTGAGTGTCGGAAATTGAATGCAGCGCCTGTGAGATACGGGAACCAGTGACGGATGGAAATGGGATGCAGTGACTGAGGGAAATGGGATGCAGTGACTGAGTGTGATGGGATGCAGTGTCTGAGTGAGATGGGATGCAGTGTCTGATTGAAATGGGATGCAGTTAATGAGTGAAATGAGATGCAGTGACTTATGGAAATTGGATGCAGTTACTGTGGGACATGGGATTCAGTGACTGAGGTCCTGGGAAGGAGTGACTGAGTTAATAGGGATGCAGTGCCCGAGCCGGCTTGGAGTACAGTGACTGAGGGAAATGGGATACAGTGGCTGAGAGAAATGGGATGCACTGTCTTAGTGAAATGGGATGCAGTGGCTGAGTGAAATGGGATGCAGTAACTGGTGGAAATGGGATGCAGTGACTGATCGAAATGGGATGCGGTGACTGAGGTGAGGGAGATGCAGTGATGGAGTGAATTGGGATGCAGTGACTGAGTGAAATGTGATGCAGTGACTGAGTGAAATGTGATGCAGTGACTGAGTGTAATGGGATGCAGTGACTGAGCGAAATGGGTTGCAGTGACTGAGTGAAATGGGTTGCAGTGACTGAGTGAAATGGGATGCATTGACTGAGGAAAATGGGATGCAGTGACTGAGGGAAATGGGTGCAGTGACTGAGTGAAATGAGATGCAGTGACTGAGGGAAAGGAGATGCTGTGACGATGGGAAATGGGATGCAGTGAGTGTGGGAAATTGAATGCAGCGTCTGTGAGATAATGGAAACAGTGACTGATGGAAATGGGATGCAGTGACTATGGTGAAGGAGATGCAGTGACTGAGTGAAATGGGATGCAGTGACTAAGTGAAATGAGATGCCTTGTTTGATGGAAATATGATGCAGTAACTGATGGAAATGAGATGCAGTGACTGAGTGAAAAGCGATGCAGTGACTGAGTGAAATGGGATGCACTGACTGAGTTAATATGGATACAGTGCCCGAGCCGGCTTGGAGTACAGTGACTGAGGGAAATGTGATACAGTGGCTGAGAGAAATGGGATGCACTGTCTTAGTGAAATGGGATGCCGTGACTGAGGGAAATGGGATGCAGTGACTGAGTGAAAGGAGATGCACTGTCTGATGGAAATGTGATGCAGTGACAGAGGTACTGGGAAGGAGCGACTGAGTTAATAGGGAATCCATGCCCGAGCGGGCTTGGGGTGCAGTGACTGAGGGAAATGGGATGCAGTGACCGAGTGAAATGAGATGCAGTGACTGAGCAAAATGGGATGCACTATTTTTGGGAAGTAGGATGCAATCACTGATTGAAATGAGATGCAGAGACTGTGGGAAAGAAGATGCTGTGATGGTGGGAAATGGGATGCAGTGACTGTGTGAAATGGGATGCAGTGACTCAGTGAAATGTGATTCAGTCACTGAGTGAAATGTGATTCCGTCACTGAGTGAAATATGATGCACTCACTGAGTACACTGTGATTCAGTCACTGAGTGAACTGTGATGCAGTCACTGGGTGAACTGTGATGCAGTCACTGAGTGAAATGGGATGCAGTGGCTGAGGGAAATGTGATGCAGTGACTGAGTGAAATGGGATGCAGTGACTGAGTAAAATACAATGCAGTGACTGAGTGAAATATGATGCAGTGACTGCGTGAAATGGGATGCAGTGACTGTGGTGAAGGAGATGCAGTGACTGAGGGAAATGGGATACAGTGACTGAGTGAAATGGGATGCAGTGATTGAGTGAAATGGGATGCAGTGACTGAGGGACATGGGAAGCAGTGACTGAGGGACATGGGAAGCAGTGACTGAGGGACATGGGAAGCAGTGACTGAGGGACATGGGATGCAGTGACTGAGGGAAATGGGATGCAGTGACTGAGTGAAAGGAGATGCACTGTCTGATGGAAATGTGATGCAGTGACAGAGTGACATGAGCTGCAGTGACAGAGGTACTGGGAAGGAGTGACTGAGTTAATAGGGAATCAGTGCCCGAGCGGGCTTGGGGTGCAGTGACTGAGGGAAATGGGATGCAGTGACCGAGTGAAATGAGATGCAGTGACTGAGCAAAATGGGATGCACTATTTTTGTGAAGTAGGATGCAATCACTGATTGAAATGAGATGCAGAGACTGTGGGAAAGAAGATGCTGTGATGGTGGGAAATGGGATGCAGTGACTGTGTGAAATGGGATGCAGTGACTCAGTGAAATGTGATTCAGTCACTGAGTGAAATGTGATTCCGTCTCTGAGTGAAATATGATGCACTCACTGAGTGCACTGTGATTCAGTCACTGAGTGAACTGTGATGCAGTCACTGGGTGAACTATGATGCAGTCACTGAGTGAAATGTGATGTGATGCAGTGGCTGAGGGAAATGGGATGCAATGACTGAGGGAAATGGGATGCAGTGACCGAGTGAAATGAGATGCTGTGACTGAGGGACATGTGATGCAGTGACTGAGGGACATGGGATGCAGTGACACACGGACATGGGATGCACTGTCACAGGGACATGGGATGCAGTGACTGAGAGAATTGGTATGCAATGACTGAGGGAAATGGGATGCAGTGACCGAGTGAAATGAGATGCTGTGACTGAGGGAAATGGGATGCAGTGACTGCGTGAAATGGGATGCAGTGAATTAGTGAAATGAGATGTAGTGACTGATGGAAATGTGATGCAGTTACTGTGGGATGCAGTGACTGAGTGAATAGTGATGCAGTACCCGAGCGGGCTTGGGGTGCAGTGACTGAGGGAAATGGGATACAGTGCCTGAGTGCAATGTGATGCAGTAATTGAGGGAAATAGGATGCAGTGACTGAGGTACTGGGAAGGAGTGACTGAGGGAAATGGGATGCAGTGACTGAGGGAAATGGGATGCAACCACTGAGTGAAATGCGATGCAGAGATTGAGGAAAAGGAGATGCTGTCACGATGGGAAATGTGGATGCAGTGAGTGTGGGAAATTGAATGCAGCGTCTGTGAGATACGGGAAACAGTGACTGATCGAAATTGGACGCAACGACTGTGGGGAAGGAGATGCAGTCATTGAGTGAAATGGGATGCAGTGACTGAGTAAAATACGATGCAGTGACTGAGTGAAATGTGATGCAGTGACTGCTTGAAGTGGGATGCTGTGACTGTGGCGAAGGAGATGCAGTGACTGAGTGAAATGGGATGCAGTGACTGAGTTAAATGGGATGCAGTGACTGAGGGAAAAGGGATGCAGTGACAGAGTGACATGAGCTGCAGTATCTGATGGAAATGTGATGCAGAACCTGAGGGAAATGGGATTCAGTGACTGAGGTAACAGGAAGGAGTGACTGAGTTCATCGGGGTGCAATGCCCGAGCGGACTCGGGGTGCAGTGAGTGACGGAAATGGGATACAGTGCCTGAGCGAAATGGGACGCACTGACTGAGGGACATGGGATGCAATGACTGAGGGAAATGGGATGCAATGACTGTGGGAAATGGGATGCAGTGACTGAGTGAAATGAGATGCAGTGACTGAGGGAAAGGAGTCGCTGTGATTCTGGGAAATGGGATGCAGTGAGTGTCGGAAATTGAATGCAGCGCCTGTGAGATACGGGAAACTGTGACTGATGGAAATGGGATGCAGTGACTATGGTGAAGGAGATCCAGTGACTGAGTGAAATGGGATGCAGTGACTGAGTAAAATGTGATGCAGTGACTGAGTGAAATGGGATGCAGTGACTGAGGGAAATGGGATGCAGTGACCGAGTGAAATGAGATGCAGTGACTGAGGGAAATGGGATGCAGTGACTTAAGGAAAGGAAATGCAGTGTCTGTGGGAAATGGGATGCTGCGACTGAGGGAAATGGGATGCAGTGACTGACGGAAATGGGATGCAGTGACTGAGCGAAATGGGTTGCAGTGACTGAGTGAAATGGGTTGCAGTGACTGAGTGAAATGGGATGCACTGACTGAGGGAAATGGGATGCACTGACTGAGTGAAATGAGATGCATTGTTTGATGGAAATATGATGCAGTAACTGACGGAAATGAGATGCAGTGACTGAGGGAAATGGGATGCAGTGACTGAGGGAAATGGGATGCAGTGACTGAGGGAAATGGGATGCAGTGACCAAGTGAAATGAGATGCAGTGACTGAGCGAAATCGGATGCAGTATTTGTGGGAAGTAGGATGCAATCACTGATTGAAGTGAGATGCAGAGTCTGAGGGAAGGCTGTGTCTATGGGAAATGGGATACAGTGAGTGTCGGAAATTGAATGCAGCGCCTGTGAGATACGGGAACCAGTGACGAATGGAAATGGGATGCAGTGACTGAGGGAAATGGGATGCAGTGTCTGAGTGAGATGGGATGCAGTGTCTGAGTGAGATGGGATGCAGTGTCTGAGTGAGATGGGATGCAGTGTCTGAGTGAGATGGGATGCAGTGTCTGAGTGAGATGGGATGCAGTGTCTGATTGAAATGGGATGCAGTTAATGAGTGAAATGAGATGCAGTGACTGATGGAAATTGGATGCAGTTACTGTGGGACATGGGATTCAGTGACTGAGGTCCTGGGAAGGAGTGACCGAGTTAATAGGGATGCAGTGCCCGAGCCGGCTTGGAGTACAGTGACTGAGGGAAATGGGATACAGTGGCTGAGAGAAATGGGATGCAGTGGCTGAGTGAAATGGGATGCAGTAACTGGTGGAAATGGGAAGCACTGACTGAGTGAAATGCGATGCAGTGACTGAGTGAAATGAGATGCCTTGTTTGATGTAAATATGATGCAGTAACTGACGGAAATGAGATGCAGTGACAGAGTGAAATGGGATGCAGTGCCTGAGGGACATGGGATGCAGTGACTGAGGGACATGGGATGCAGTGACTGAAGGACATGGGATGCAGTGACTGAGGGACATGGGATGCAGTGACTCAGGGACATGTGATGCAGTGACTGAGGGACATGGGATGCATTGACACACGGACATGGGATGCACTGTCACACGGACATGGGATGCAGTGACTGAGAGAATTGGGATGCAATGACTGAGGGAAATGGGATGCAGTGACCGAGTGAAATGAGATGCTGTGACTGAGGGAAATGGGATGCAGTGACTGCGTGAAATGGGATGCAGTGAATTAGTGAAATGAGATGTAGTGACTGATGGAAATGTGATGCAGTTATTGTGGGACATGGGATGCAGTGACTGAGTGAATAGTGATGCAGTGCCCGAGCGGGCTTGGGGTGCAGTGACTGAGGGAAATGGGATACAGTGCCTGAGTGCAATGGGATGCAGTGACTGACGGAAATGGGATGCAGTGACTGAGGGAAATGGGATGCAATCATGGAGTGAAATGCGATGCTGAGACTGAGGGAAAGGAGATGCTGTCACGATGGGAAATGGGATGCAGTGAGTGTGGGAAATTGAATGCAGCGTCTGTGAGATACAGGGAACAGTGGGAGATGAAAATGGGATGCAGTGACTATGGTGAAGGAGATGCAGTGACTGAGTGAAATGTGATACAGTGACTGTGTGAAATGTGATGCAGTGTCTGAGGGACATGTGATGCAGTGACCGAGTGAAATGTGATGCAGTGACCGAGTGTAATGGGATGCAGTGACTGAGTGTAATGGGATGCAGTGACTGAGTGTAATGGGATGCAGTGACTGAGTGTAATGGGATGCAGTGACTGAGTGCAATTGGATGCAGTGACTGCGTGAAATGGGATGCAGTGACTGTGTGAAATGGGACGCAGTGACTCAGTGAAATGTGATTCACTCACTGAGTGAAAGGTGATTCCGTCACTGAGTGAAATATGATGCACTCACTGAGTGTACTGTGATTCAGTCACTGTGTGAACTGTGATTCAGTCCCTGTGTGAACTGTGATGCAGTCACTGAGTGAAATGGGATGCAGTGACTGAGTGAAATGAGATGCAGTGACTGAGTGAAATGCGATGCAGTGACTGAGTGAAATGCGATGCAGTGAATGAGTGAAATGAGATGCACTGACTGATGGAAATTGGATGCAGTGACAGAGCGACATGAGCTGCAGTGACTGAGTGAAATGGGATGCAGTGACTTAAGGAAAGGAAATGCAGTGTCTGTGGGAAATGGAATGCTGCGACTGAGGGAAATGGGATGGAGTGACTGACGGAAATGGGATGCAGTGACTGAGCGAAATGGGTGGCAGTGACGAGTGAAATGGGTTGCACTGACTGAGGGAAGTGCGATGCAGTGACTGAGGAAAATGGGATGCAGTGACTGAGGGAAATGGGATGCAGTGAATGAGGGACATGGGATGCAGTGACACATGGACATGGGATGCAGTGACCTGAGGGAATTGGGATGCCGTGACTGAGTGAAATGAGATGCATTGTTTGATGGAAATATGATGCAGTAACTGACGGAAATGAGATGCAGTGACTGACGGAAATGGGATGCAGTGACTAAGGGAAATGGGATGCAGTGACTGAGTGTGATGGGATGCAGTGTCTGAGTGAGATGGGATGCAGTGTCTGATTGAAATGGGATGCAGTTAATGAGTGAAATGAGATGCAGTGACTTATGGAAATTGGATGCAGTTACTGTGGGACATGGGATTCAGTGACTGAGGTCCTGGGAAGGAGTGACTGAGTTAATAGGGATGCAGTGCCCGAGCCGGCTTGGAGTACAGTGACTGAGGGAAATGGGATACAGTGGCTGAGAGAAATGGGATGCACTGTCTTAGTGAAATGGGATGCAGTGGCTGAGTGAAATGGGATGCAGTAACTGGTGGAAATGGGATGCAGTGACTGATCGAAATGGGATGCGGTGACTGAGGTGAGGGAGATGCAGTGATGGAGTGAATTGGGATGCAGTGACTGAGTGAAATGTGATGCAGTGACTGAGTGAAATGTGATGCAGTGACTGAGTGTAATGGGATGCAGTGACTGAGCGAAATGGGTTGCAGTGACTGAGTGAAATGGGTTGCAGTGACTGAGTGAAATGGGATGCATTGACTGAGGAAAATGGGATGCAGTGACTGAGGGAAATGGGTGCAGTGACTGAGTGAAATGAGATGCAGTGACTGAGGGAAAGGAGATGCTGTGACGATGGGAAATGGGATGCAGTGAGTGTGGGAAATTGAATGCAGCGTCTGTGAGATAATGGAAACAGTGACTGATGGAAATGGGATGCAGTGACTATGGTGAAGGAGATGCAGTGACTGAGTGAAATGGGATGCAGTGACTAAGTGAAATGAGATGCCTTGTTTGATGGAAATATGATGCAGTAACTGATGGAAATGAGATGCAGTGACTGAGTGAAAAGCGATGCAGTGACTGAGTGAAATGGGATGCACTGACTGAGTTAATATGGATACAGTGCCCGAGCCGGCTTGGAGTACAGTGACTGAGGGAAATGTGATACAGTGGCTGAGAGAAATGGGATGCACTGTCTTAGTGAAATGGGATGCCGTGACTGAGGGAAATGGGATGCAGTGACTGAGTGAAAGGAGATGCACTGTCTGATGGAAATGTGATGCAGTGACAGAGGTACTGGGAAGGAGCGACTGAGTTAATAGGGAATCCATGCCCGAGCGGGCTTGGGGTGCAGTGACTGAGGGAAATGGGATGCAGTGACCGAGTGAAATGAGATGCAGTGACTGAGCAAAATGGGATGCACTATTTTTGGGAAGTAGGATGCAATCACTGATTGAAATGAGATGCAGAGACTGTGGGAAAGAAGATGCTGTGATGGTGGGAAATGGGATGCAGTGACTGTGTGAAATGGGATGCAGTGACTCAGTGAAATGTGATTCAGTCACTGAGTGAAATGTGATTCCGTCACTGAGTGAAATATGATGCACTCACTGAGTACACTGTGATTCAGTCACTGGGTGAACTGTGATGCAGTCACTGGGTGAACTGTGATGCAGTCACTGAGTGAAATGGGATGCAGTGGCTGAGGGAAATGTGATGCAGTGACTGAGTGAAATGGGATGCAGTGACTGAGTAAAATACAATGCAGTGACTGAGTGAAATATGATGCAGTGACTGCGTGAAATGGGATGCAGTGACTGTGGTGAAGGAGATGCAGTGACTGAGGGAAATGGGATACAGTGACTGAGTGAAATGGGATGCAGTGACTGAGGGACATGGGAAGCAGTGACTGAGGGACATGGGAAGCAGTGACTGAGGGACATGGGAAGCAGTGACTGAGGGACATGGGATGCAGTGACTGAGGGAAATGGGATGCAGTGACTGAGTGAAAGGAGATGCACTGTCTGATGGAAATGTGATGCAGTGACAGAGTGACATGAGCTGCAGTGACAGAGGTACTGGGAAGGAGTGACTGAGTTAATAGGGAATCAGTGCCCGAGCGGGCTTGGGGTGCAGTGACTGAGGGAAATGGGATGCAGTGACCGAGTGAAATGAGATGCAGTGACTGAGCAAAATGGGATGCACTATTTTTGTGAAGTAGGATGCAATCACTGATTGAAATGAGATGCAGAGACTGTGGGAAAGAAGATGCTGTGATGGTGGGAAATGGGATGCAGTGACTGTGTGAAATGGGATGCAGTGACTCAGTGAAATGTGATTCAGTCACTGAGTGAAATGTGATTCCGTCTCTGAGTGAAATATGATGCACTCACTGAGTGCACTGTGATTCAGTCACTGAGTGAACTGTGATGCAGTCACTGGGTGAACTATGATGCAGTCACTGAGTGAAATGTGATGTGATGCAGTGGCTGAGGGAAATGGGATGCAATGACTGAGGGAAATGGGATGCAATGACTGAGGGAAATGGGATGCAGTGACCGAGTGAAATGAGATGCTGTGACTGAGGGACATGTGATGCAGTGACTGAGGGACATGGGATGCAGTGACACACGGACATGGGATGCACTGTCACAGGGACATGGGATGCAGTGACTGAGAGAATTGGTATGCAATGACTGAGGGAAATGGGATGCAGTGACCGAGTGAAATGAGATGCTGTGACTGAGGGAAATGGGATGCAGTGACTGCGTGAAATGGGATGCAGTGAATTAGTGAAATGAGATGTAGTGACTGATGGAAATGTGATGCAGTTACTGTGGGATGCAGTGACTGAGTGAATAGTGATGCAGTACCCGAGCGGGCTTGGGGTGCAGTGACTGAGGGAAATGGGATACAGTGCCTGAGTGCAATGTGATGCAGTAATTGAGGGAAATAGGATGCAGTGACTGAGGTACTGGGAAGGAGTGACTGAGGGAAATGGGATGCAGTGACTGAGGGAAATGGGATGCAACCACTGAGTGAAATGCGATGCAGAGATTGAGGAAAAGGAGATGCTGTCACGATGGGAAATGTGGATGCAGTGAGTGTGGGAAATTGAATGCAGCGTCTGTGAGATACGGGAAACAGTGACTGATCGAAATTGGACGCAGCGACTGTGGGGAAGGAGATGCAGTCATTGAGTGAAATGGGATGCAGTGACTGAGTAAAATACGATGCAGTGACTGAGTGAAATGTGATGCAGTGACTGCTTGAAGTGGGATGCTGTGACTGTGGCGAAGGAGATGCAGTGACTGAGTGAAATGGGATGCAGTGACTGAGTTAAATGGGATGCAGTGACTGAGGGAAAAGGGATGCAGTGACAGAGTGACATGAGCTGCAGTATCTGATGGAAATGTGATGCAGAACCTGAGGGAAATGGGATTCAGTGACTGAGGTAACAGGAAGGAGTGACTGAGTTCATCGGGGTGCAATGCCCGAGCGGACTCGGGGTGCAGTGAGTGACGGAAATGGGATACAGTGCCTGAGCGAAATGGGACGCACTGACTGAGTGAAATGGGATGCAGTGACTGAGGGACATGGGATGCATTGACTGAGGGAAATGGGATGCAATGACTGAGGCAAATGGGATGCAATGACTGTGGGAAATGGGATGCAGTGACTGAGTGAAATGAGATGCAGTGACTGAGGGAAAGGAGTCGCTGTGATTCTGGGAAATGGGATGCAGTGAGTGTCGGAAATTGAATGCAGCGCCTGTGAGATACGGGAAACTGTGACTGATGGAAATGGGATGCAGTGACTATGGTGAAGGAGATCCAGTGACTGAGTGAAATGGGATGCAGTGACTGAGTAAAATGTGATGCAGTGACTGAGTGAAATGGGATGCAGTGACTGAGGGAAATGGGATGCAGTGACCGAGTGAAATGAGATGCAGTGACTGAGGGAAATGGGATGCAGTGACTTAAGGAAAGGAAATGCAGTGTCTGTGGGAAATGGGATGCTGCGACTGAGGGAAATGGGATGGAGTGACTGACGGAAATGGGATGCAGTGACTGAGTGAAATGGGTTGCAGTGACTGAGTGAAATGGGTTGCAGTGACTGAGTGAAATGGGATGCACTGACTGAGGGAAATGGGATGCACTGACTGAGTGAAATGAGATGCATTGTTTGATGGAAATATGATGCAGTAACTGACGGAAATGAGATGCAGTGACTGAGGGAAATGGGATGCAGTGACTGAGGGAAATGGGATGCAGTGACCAAGTGAAATGAGATGCAGTGACTGAGCGAAATCGGATGCAGTATTTGTGGGAAGTAGGATGCAATCACTGATTGAAGTGAGATGCAGAGTCTGAGGGAAGGCTGTGTCTATGGGAAATGGGATACAGTGAGTGTCGGAAATTGAATGCAGCGCCTGTGAGATACGGGAACCAGTGACGAATGGAAATGGGATGCAGTGACTGAGGGAAATGGGATGCAGTGTCTGAGTGAGATGGGATGCAGTGTCTGAGTGAGATGGGATGCAGTGTCTGATTGAAATGGGATGCAGTTAATGAGTGAAATGAGATGCAGTGACTGATGGAAATTGGATGCAGTTACTGTGGGACATGGGATTCAGTGACTGAGGTCCTGGGAAGGAGTGACCGAGTTAATAGGGATGCAGTGCCCGAGCCGGCTTGGAGTACAGTGACTGAGGGAAATGGGATACAGTGGCTGAGAGAAATGGGATGCAGTGGCTGAGTGAAATGGGATGCAGTAACTGGTGGAAATGGGAAGCACTGACTGAGTGAAATGCGATGCAGTGACTCAGTGAAATGAGATGCCTTGTTTGATGTAAATATGATGCAGTAACTGACGGAAATGAGATGCAGTGACAGAGTGAAATGGGATGCAGTGCCTGAGGGACATGGGATGCAGTGACTGAGGGACATGGGATGCAGTGACTGAAGGACATGGGATGCAGTGACTGAGGGACATGGGATGCAGTGACTGAGGGACATGGGATGCATTGACACACGGACATGGGATGCACTGTCACACGGACATGGGATGCAGTGACTGAGAGAATTGGGATGCAATGACTGAGGGAAATGGGATGCAGTGACCGAGTGAAATGAGATGCTGTGACTGAGGGAAATGGGATGCAGTGACTGCGTGAAATGGGATGCAGTGAATTAGTGAAATGAGATGTAGTGACTGATGGAAATGTGATGCAGTTATTGTGGGACATGGGATGCAGTGACTGAGTGAATAGTGATGCAGTGCCCGAGCGGGCTTGGGGTGCAGTGACTGAGGGAAATGAGATACAGTGCCTGAGTGCAATGGGATGCAGTGACTGACGGAAATGGGATGCAGTGACTGAGGGAAATGGGATGCAATCATGGAGTGAAATGCGATGCTGAGACTGAGGGAAAGGAGATGCTGTCACGATGGGAAATGGGATGCAGTGAGTGTGGGAAATTGAATGCAGCGTCTGTGAGATACAGGGAACAGTGGGAGATGAAAATGGGATGCAGTGACTATGGTGAAGGAGATGCAGTGACTGAGTGAAATGGGATACAGTGACTGTGTGAAATGTGATGCAGTGTCTGAGGGACATGTGATGCAGTGACCGAGTGAAATGTGATGCAGTGACCGAGTGTAATGGGATGCAGTGACTGAGTGTAATGGGATGCAGTGACTGAGTGTAATGGGATGCAGTGACTGACTGCAATTGGATGCAGTGACTGCGTGAAATGGGATGCAGTGACTGCGTGAAATGGGACGCAGTGACTCAGTGAAATGTGATTCACTCACTGAGTGAAAGGTGATTCCGTCACTGAGTGAAATATGATGCACTCACTGAGTGTACTGTGATTCAGTCACTGTGTGAACTGTGATTCAGTCCCTGTGTGAACTGTGATGCAGTCACTGAGTGAAATGGGATGCAGTGACTGAGTGAAATGGGATGCAGTGACTGAGTGAAATGGGATGCAGTGACTGAGTGAAA
The DNA here is from genome assembly GCF_030684315.1 of Stegostoma tigrinum. Classification (NCBI taxonomy): domain Eukaryota; kingdom Metazoa; phylum Chordata; class Chondrichthyes; order Orectolobiformes; family Stegostomatidae; genus Stegostoma; species Stegostoma tigrinum. The sequence goes on along the minus strand of NW_026728129.1, from coordinate 158,963 downwards.
TGGGATGCAGTGACTGAGTGAAATGCGATGCAGTGACTGAGTGAAATGCGATGCAGTGAATGAGTGAAATGAGATGCACTGACTGATGGAAATGCGATGCAGTGAATGAGTGAAATGAGATGCACTGACTGATGGAAATTGGATGCAGTGACAGAGCGACATGAGCTGCAGTGACTGAGTGAAATGGGATGCAGTGACTTAAGGAAAGGAAATGCAGTGTCTGTGGGAAATGGAATGCTGCGACTGAGGGAAATGGGATGGAGTGACTGACGGAAATGGGATGCAGTGACTGAGCGAAATGGGTGGCAGTGACGAGTGAAATGGGTTGCAGTGACTGAGTTTAATGGGATGCACTGACTGAGGGAAGTGCGATGCAGTGACTGAGGAAAATGGGATGCAGTGACTGAGGGAAATGGGATGCAGTGAATGAGGGACATGGGATGCAGTGACACATGGACATGGGATGCAGTGACCTGAGGGAATTGGGATGCCGTGACTGAGTGAAATGAGATGCATTGTTTGATGGAAATATGATGCAGTAACTGACGGAAATGAGATGCAGTGACTGACGGAAATGGGATGCAGTGACTAAGGGAAATGGGATGCAGTGACCGAGTGAAATGAGATGCAGTGACTGAGCAAAATGGGAGGCACTATTTTTGGGAAGGAGGATGCAATCACTGATTGAAATGAGATGCAGAGACTGTGGGAAAGGAGATGCTGTGACGGTGGGAAATGGGATGCAGTGACTCAGTGAAATGTGATTCAGTCACTGAGTGAAATGTGATTCCGTCACTGAGTGAAATATGATGCACTCACTGAGTGTACTGTGATTCAGTCACTGAGTGTACTGTGATTCAGTCACTGAGTGAACTGTGATGCAGTCACTGAGTGAACTGTGATGCAGTCACTGAGTGAAATGGGATGCAGTGGCTGAGGGAAATGTGATGCAGTGACTGAGTGAAATGGAATGCAGTATTTGTGGGAAGAAGGATGCAATCACTGAGTGAAATGAGATGATGAGACTGAGGGCAAGGAGATGGTGTGACTATGGGAAATGGGATGCACTGAGTGTGGGAAATTGAATGCAGCGTGTGTGAGATACGGGAAACAGTGACTGATGGAAATGGGATGCAGTAACTGTGTTGAAGGAGATGCAGTGACTGAGTGAAATGGGATGCAGTGACTGCGTGAAATGCGATGCAGTGACTGAGTGAAATGTGATTCAGTCACTGAGTGAAATGTGATTCAGTCACTGAGTGAATTGGGATGCATCACTGAGTGAAATGGGATGCAGTGACTGATGGAAATTGGATGCAGTGACAGAGTGACATGAGGTGCAGTGACTGATTGAAATGTGATGCAGTGACTGAGGGAAATGGGATGCAGTGACTGTGGTACTGGGAAGGAGTGACTGAGTGAAATGCGATGCAGTGACTGAGTGAAATGAGATGCACTGACTGATGGAAATTGGACGCAGTGACAGAGCGACATGAGCTGCAGTGACTGAGTGAAATGAGAAGCTTAGAATGCACTGTCTGTGAGATACGAAAACAGTGACTGATGGAAATGGGATGCACTGACTGTGGTGAAGGGGATGCAGTGACTGAGTGAAATGTGATGCAGCGACTGAGTGAAATGTGATGCAGTGACTGCGTGAAATGCGACACAGTGACTGCGTGAAATGCGATGCAGTGACTGCGTGAAATGCGATGCAGTGACTGCGTGAAATGGGATGCAGTGACGACGTGAAATGGGACGCAGTGACTGAGTGTAATGTGATTTAGTCACTGAGTGAAATGTGATTCCGTCACTGAGTGAAATATGATGCACTCACTGAGTGTACTGTGATTCATTCACTGAGTGAACTGTGATGCAGTTACTGAGTGAAATGGGATTCAGTGGCTGAATGAAATGAGATGCAGTGACTGAGTGAAATGAGATGCAGTGACTGAATGAAATGAGATGGAGTGACTGAGTGAAATGGGCTGCAGTGACTGCGTGAAATGGGCTGCAGTGACTGAGAGAAATGGGCTGCAGTCACTGAGTGAAATCTGTTGCTGTCTCTGAGTGAAATGTGATGCATCACTGAGTTGAATGGGATGCAGGGACTGAGTGAAATGAGATGCACTGACTGAGGGAAAAGGGATTCAGTATTTTTGGGAAGTAGGATGCAATCACTGAGTGAAATGCGATGCAGAGATTGAGGGAAAGGAGATGCTGTGACTATGGGAAATGGTATGCAGTGAGTGTGGGAAATTGAAAGCAGCGTCTGTGAGATACGGGGAACAGTGAGTGATGAAAATGGGATGCAGTGACTGTGGTGAAGGAGATGCAGTGATTGAGTGAAATGGGATGCAGTGACTGAGTGAAATGGGATGCAGTGTCTGCGTGAAATGTGGTGCAGTGACTGCGTGAAATGCGGTACAGTGACTGCGTGAAATGGGATGCATCACTGAGTGAAATGGGATGCAGTGACAGATGGAAATGGGATGCAGTGACTGAGTGAAATGGGATGAAGTGACTGTGTGAAATGGGATGAAGTGACTGAGTGAAATGTGATGCAGTGATTGAGTGAAATGCGATGCAGTGAATGAGTGAAATGAGATGCACTGACTGATGGAAATTGGATGCAGTGACAGAGTGACATGAGCTGCAGTGACTGAGTGAAATGAGATGCATTGTTTGATGGAAGTATGATGCAGTAACTGACGGAAATGAGATGCAGTGACTGAGGGAAATGGGATGCAGTGACTTAGGGAAATGGGATGCAGTGACCGAGTGAAATGAGATGCAGTGACTCAGCGAAATGGGATGCAGTGACTCAGTGAAATGTGATTCAGTCACTGAGTGAAATGTGATTCCGTCACTGAGTGAAATATGATGCACTCACTGAGTGTACTGTGATTCAGTCACTGAGTGAACTGTGATGCAGTCACTGAGTGAACTGTGATGCAGTCACTGAGTGAACTGTGATGCAGTCACTGAGTGAAATGGGATGCAGTGGCTGAGGGAAATGTGATGCAGTGACTGAGTGAAATGGGATGCAGTATTTGTGGGAAGAAGGATGCAATCACTGAGTGAAATGAGATGATGAGACTGAGGGCAAGGAAATGGTGTGACTATGGGAAATGGGATGCACTGAGTGTGGGAAATTGAATGCAGCGTGTGTGAGATACGGGAAACAGTGACTGATGGAAATGGGATGCAGTAACTGTGTTGAAGGAGATGCAGTGACTGAGTGAAATGGGATGCAGTGACTGCGTGAAATGCGATGCAGTCTCTGAGTGAAATGGGATGCAGTCTCTGAGTGAAATGGGATGCAGTCTCTGAGCGAAATGTGTTGCAGTCACTGAGTGAAATGGGATGCAGTCTCTGAGCGAAATGTGTTGCAGTCACTGACTGAAATTGGACGCATCACTGAGTGAAATGGGACGCAGTGACTGAGGGAAATGGGATGCAGTGACTGAGTGAAATGGGACGCAGTGACCTGACGGAAATGCGATGCAGTGACTGAGTGAAATGAGATGCCTTGTTTGATGGAAATATGATGCAGTAACTGACGAAAATGAGATGCAGTGACAGAGTGAAATGGGATGCAGTGACTGAGGGACATGGGATGCAGTGACTGAGGGACATGGGATGCAGTGACTGAGGGACATGGGATGCAGTGACTGAGGGACATGGGATGCAGTGACTGAGGGAAATGGGATGCAGTGACTGAGGGAAATGAGATGCAGTGTCTGAGGGACATGTGATGCAGTGACTGAGGGACATGGGATGCAGTGACACACGGACATGGGATGCACTGTCACACGGACATGGGATGCAGTGACTGAGAGAATTGGGATGCAATGACTGAGGGAAATGGGATGCAGTGACCGAGTGAAATGAGATGCTGTGACTGAGGGAAATGGGATGCAGTGACTGCGTGAAATGGGATGCAGTGAATTAGTGAAATGAGATGTAGTGAATTAGTGAATTGAGATGTAGTGACTGATGGAAATGTGATGCAGTTACTGTGGGACATGGGATGCAGTGACTGAGTGAATAGTGATGCAGTGCCCGAGCGGGCTTGGAGTGCAGTGACTGAGTGCAATGTGATGCAGTGCCTGAGTGCAATGTGATGCAGTAATTGAGGGAAATGGGAAGGAGTGACTGAGGTACTGGGAAGGAGTGACTGAGGTACTGGGAAGGAGTGACTGAGGTACTGGGAAGGAGTGACTGAGGGAAATGGGATGCAGTGACTGACGGAAATGGGATGCAGTGACTAAGTGAAATGGGAAGCACTGACAGAGTGAAATGCGATGCAGTGACTGCGTGAAATGAGATGCCTTGTTTGATGGAAATATGATGCAGTAACTGACGGAAATGAGATGCAGTGACAGAGTGAAATGGGATGCAGTGACTGAGGGAAATGGGATGGAGTGACTGAGTTAATAGGGATGCAGTGCCCGAGGCGGCTTGGAGTACAGTGACTGAGGGAAATGGGATACAGTGGCTGAGAGAAATGGGATGCAGTAACTGGTGGAAATGGGATGCAGTGACTGATCGAAATGGGATGCGGTGACAGAGGTGAGGGAGATGCAGTGATGGTGTGAATTGGGATGCAGTGACTGAGTGAAATGTGATGCAGTGACTGAGTGAAATGTGATGCAGTGACTGAGTGAAATGTGTTGCAGTGGCTGAGTGAAATGGGATGCAGTGACTGAGTGAAATGGGATGCAGTGACTGAGTGAAATGAGATGCAGTGACTGAGTGAAATGGGAAGCACTGACTGAGTGAAATGCGATGCAGTGACTCAGTGAAATGAGATGCCTTGTTTGATGGAAATATGATGCAGTAACTGACGGAAATGAGATGCAGTGACAGAGTGAAATGGGATGCAGTGACTGAGGGACATGGGATGCAGTGACTGAGGGACATGGGATGCAGTGACTGAGGGACATGGGATGCACTGTCACACGGACATCGGATGCAGTGACTGAGAGAATTGGGATGCAATGACTGAGGGAAATGGGATGCAGTGACCGAGTGAAATGAGATGCTGTGACTGAGGGAAATGGGATGCAGTGACTGCGTGAAATGGGATGCAGTGAATTAGTGAAATGAGATGTAGTGAATTAGTGAAATGAGATGTAGTGACTGATGGAAATGTGATGCAGTTACTGTGGGACATGGGATGCAGTGACTGAGTGAATAGTGATGCAGTGCCCGAGCGGGCTTGGGGTGCAGTGACTGAGGAAAATGGGATACAGTGCGTGAGTGCAATGTGATGCAGTAATTGAGGGAAATAGGATGCAGTGACTGAGATACTGGGAAGGAGTGACTGAGGGAAATGGGATGCAGTGACTGACGGAAATGGGATGCAGTGACTAAGTGAAATGGGAAGCACTGACAGAGTGAAATGCGATACAGTGATTGAGTGAAATGAGATGCCTTGTTTGATGGAAATATGATGCAGCAACTGTCGGAAATGAGATGCAGTGACAGAGTGAAAAGCGATGCAGTGACTGAGTGAAATGGGATGCAGTGACTGAGTTAATAGGGATGCAGTGCCCGAGCAGGCTTGGAGTACAGTGACTGACTGAAATGGGATACAGTGGCTGAGAGAAATGGGATGCACTGTCTTAGTGAAATGGGATGCAGTGACTGAGTGAAATGGGATGCAGTGAATGAGGGACATGGGATGCAGTGACACATGGACATGGGATGCAGTGACCTGAGGGAATTTGGATGCAGTGACTGAGTGAAATGAGATGCATTGTTTGATGGAAATATGATGCAGTAACTGACGGAAATGAGATGCAGTGACTGAGGGAAATGGGATGCAGTGACTAAGGGAAATGGGATGCAGTGACCGAGTGAAATGAGATGCAGTGACTGAGCAAAATGGGATGCGCTGTTTTTGGGAAGGAGGATGCAATCACTGATTGAAATGAGATGCAGAGACTGTGGGAAAGGAGATGCTGTGACGGTGGGAAATGGGATGCAGTGACTCAGTGTACTGTGATTCAGTCACTGAGTGAACTGTGATGCAGTCACTGAGTGAACTGTGATGCAGTCACTGAGTGAAATGGGATGCAGTGGCTGAGGGAAATGTGATGCAGTGACTGAGTGAAATGGGATGCTGTATTTGTGGGAAGAAGGATGCAATCACTGAGTGAAATGAGATGATGAGACTGAGGGCAAGGAGATGGTGTGACTATGGGAAATGGGATGCACTGAGTGTGGGAAATTGAATGCAGCGTGTGTGAGATACGGGAAACAGTGACTGATGGAAATGGGATGCAGCAACTGTGTTGAAGGAGATGCAGTGACTGAGTGAAATGGGATGCAGTGACTGCGTGAAATGCGATGCAGTCTCTGAGTTAAATGGGATGCAGTCTCTGAGTGAAATGGGATGCAGTCTCTGAGCGAAATGTGTTGCAGTCACTGACTGAAATTGGACGCATCACTGAGTGAAATGGGACGCAGTGACTGAGGGAAATGGGATGCAGTGACTGAGTGAAATGGGACGCAGTGACCTGAGGGAAATGCGATGCAGTGACTGAGTGAAATGAGATGCCTTGTTTGATGGAAATATGATGCAGTAACTGACGAAAATGAGATGCAGTGACAGAGTGAAATGGGATGCAGTGACTGAGGGACATGGGATGCAGTGACTGAGGGACATGGGATGCAGTGACTGAGGGACATGGGATGCAGTGACTGAGGGACATGGGATGCAGTGACTGAGGGACATGGGATGCAGTGACTGAGGGAAATGGGATGCAGTGTCTGAGGGACATGGGATGCAGTGACTGAGGGACATGGGATGCAGTGACACACGGACATGGGATGCACTGTCACACGGACATGGGATGCAGTGACTGAGAGAATTGGGATGCAATGACTGAGGGAAATGGGATGCAGTGACCGAGTGAAATGAGATGCAGTGACTGAGGGAAATGGGATGCAGTGACTGCGTGAAATGGGATGCAGTGAATTAGTGAAATGAGATGTAGTGAATTAGTGAAATGAGATGTAGTGACTGATGGAAATGTGCTGCAGTTACTGTGGGACATGGGATGCAGTGACTGAGTGAATAGTGATGCAGTGCCCGAGCGGGCTTGGGGTGCAGTGACTGAGGGAAATGTGATACAGTGCCTGAGTGCAATGTGATGCAGTAATTGAGGGAAATAGGATGCAGTGACTGAGGTACTGGGAAGGAGTGACTGAGGGAAATGGGATGCAGTGACTGACGGAAATGGGATGCAGTGACTAAGTGAAATGGGAAGCACTGACAGAGTGAAATGCGATGCAGTGACTGCGTGAAATGAGATGCCTTGTTTGATGGAAATATGATGCAGTAACTGACGGAAATGAGATGCAGTGACAGAGTGAAATGGGATGCAGTGACTGAGTGAAATGGGATGCAGTGACTGAGTGAATAGGGATGCAGAGCCCGAGCCGGCTTGGAGTACAGTGACTGAGGGAAATGGGATACAGTGGCTGAGAGAAATGGGATGCACTGTCTGAGTGAAATGGGATGCAGTGGCTGAGTGAAATGGGATGCAGTAACTGGTGGAAATGGGATGCAGTGACTGATCGAAATGGGATGCGGTGACTGAGGTGAGGGAGATGCAGTGATGGAGTGAAATGTGATGCAGTGACTGAGTGAAATGTGATGCAGTGACTGAGTGAAATGTGATGCAGTGACTGAGTGCAATGGGATGCAGTGACTGAGTGCAATGGGATGCAGTGACTGAGTGCAATGGGATGCAGTGACTGAGTGCAATGGGATGCAGTGACTGAGTGCAATGGGATGCAGTGACTGAGTGCAATGGGATGCAGTGACTGAGTGCAATGGGATGCAGTGACTGAGTGCAATGGGATGCAGTGACTGAGTGCAATGGGATGCAGTGACTGAGTGCAATGGGATGCAGTGACTGAGTGCAATGGGATGCAGTGACTGCGTGAAATGGGACGCAGTGACTGCGTGAAATGGGACGCAGTGACTCAGTGAAATGTGATTCACTCACTTTGTGAAAGGTGATTCCGTCACTGAGTGAAATATGATGCACTCACTGAGTGTACTGTGATTCAGTCACTGTGTGAACTGTGATTCAGTCACTGTGTGAACTGTGATGCAGTCACTGAGTGAAATGGGATGCAGTGACTGAGTGAAATGGGATGCAGTGACTGAGTGAAATGAGATGCAGTGACTGAGTGAAATGAGATGCAGTGACTGACTGAAATGCGATGCAGTGACTGAGGTACTGGGAAGGAGTGACTGAGTTAACAGGGATGCAGTGCCCGAGCGGGCTTGGGGTGCAGTGACTGAGTGAAATGGGATGCAGTGACTTAAGGGAAGGAAATGCAGTGTCTGTGGGAAATGGAATGCTGCGACTGAGGGAAATGGGATGCAGTGACTGACGGAAATGGGATGCAGTGACTGAGCGAAATGGGTGGCAGTGACGAGTGAAATGGGTTGCAGTGACTGAGTGAAATGGGATGCACTGACTGAGGGAAGTGCGATGCAGTGACTGAGGAAAATGGGATGCAGTGACTGAGGGAAATGGGATGCAGTGACTGAGTGAAATGAGATGCAGTGACTGAGCGAAATGGGATGCATTATTTTTGTGAAGTAGGATACAATCACTGATTGAAATGAGATGCAGAGACTGAGGGAAAGGAGATGCTGTGACGATGGGAAATGGGATGCAGTGAGTGTGGGAAATTGAATGCAGCGTCTGTGAGATAAGGGAAACAGTGAGTGATGGAAATGGGATGCAGTGACTATGGTGAAGGAGATGCAGTGATTGAGTGAATTGGGATGCAGTGACTGAGTAAAATACAATGACTGAGTGAAATGTGATGCAGTGACTGCGTGAAATGGGATGCAGTCTCTGAGTGAAATGTGATGCAGTGACTGACTGAAATGGGATGCAGTCTCTGAGTGAAATGGGATGCAGTCTCTGAGTGAAATGGGATGCAGTCTCTGAGCGAAATGTGTTGCAGTCACTGAGTGAAATGGGATGCAGTCTCTGAGCGAAATGTGTTGCAGTCACTGACTGAAATTGGACGCATCACTGAGTGAAATGGGACGCAGTGACTGAGGGAAATGGGATGCAGTGACTGAGTGAAATGGGAAGCACTGACTGAGTGAAATGCGATGCAGTGACTCAGTGAAATGAGATGCCTTGTTTGATGGAAATATGATGCAGTAACTGACGGAAATGAGATGCAGTGACAGAGTGAAATGGGATGCAGTGACTGAGGGACATGGGATGCAGTGACTGAGGGACATGGGATGCAGTGACTGAGGGACATGGGATGCAGTGACTGAGGGAAATGGGATGCAGTGACTGAGGGACATGTGATGCAGTGACTGAGGGACATGGGATGCAGTGACACACGGACATGGGATGCACTGTCACACGGACATGGGATGCAGTGTCTGAGAGAATTGGGATGCAATGACTGAGGGAAATGGGATGCAGTGACCGAGTGAAATGAGATGCTGTGACTGAGGGAAATGGGATGCAGTGACTGCGTGAAATGGGATGCAGTGAATTAGTGAAATGAGATGTAGTGAATTAGTGAAATGAGATGCAGTGACTGATGGAAATGTGATGCAGTTACTGTGGGACATGGGATGCAGTGACTGAGTGAATAGTGATGCAGTGCCCGAGCGGGCTTGGGGTGCAGTGACTGAGGGAAATGGAATACAGTGCCTGAGTGCAATGTGATGCAGTAATTGAGGGAAATAGGATGCAGTGACTGAGGTACTGGGAAGGAGTGACTGAGGGAAATGGGATGCAGTGACTGACGGAAATGGGATTCAGTGACTAAGTGAAATGGGAAGCACTGACAGAGTGAAATGCGATGCAGTGACTGCGTGAAATGAGATGCCTTGTTTGATGGAAATATGATGCAGTAACTGACGGAAATGGGATGCAGTGACTGAGTGAAATGGGATGCAGTGACTGAGTTAACAGGGATGCAGGGCCCGAGCCGGCTTGGGGTACAGTGACTGAGGGAAATGGGATACAGTGGCTGAGAGAAATGGGATGCACTGTCTTAGTGAAATGGGATGCAGTGGCTGAGTGAAATGGGATGCAGTAACTGGTGGAAATGGGATGCAGTGACTGATCGAAATGGGATGCGGTGACAGAGGTGAGGGAGATGCAGTGATGGAGTGAATTGGGATGCAGTGACTGAGTGAAATGTGATGCAGTGACTGAGTGAAATGTGATGCAGTGACTGAATGTAATGGGATGCAGTGACTGAGTGCAATGGGATGCAGTGACTGAGTGCAATGGGATGCAGTGACTGAGTGCAATGTGATGCAGTGACTGAATGTAATGGGATGCAGTGACTGAGTGCAATGGGATGCAGTGACTGAGTGCAATGGGATGCAGTGACTGCGTGAAATGGGATGCAGTGACTGCGTGAAATGGGATGCAGTGACTGCGTGAAATGGGATGCAGTGACTGCGTGAAATGGGATGCAGTGACTGCGTGAAATGGGATGCAGTGACTGCGTGAAATGGGATGCAGTGACTGCGTGAAATGGGACGCAGTGACTCAGTGAAATGTGTATCACTCACTGAGTGAAAGGTGATTCCATCACTGAGTGAAATATGATGCACTCACTGAGTGTACTGTGATTCAGTCACTGAGTGAACTGTGATTCAGTCACTGTGTGAACTGTGATGCAGTCACTGAGTGAAATGGGATGCAGTGGCTGAGTGAAATGGGATGCAGTGACTGAGTGAAATGGGATGCAGTGACTGAGTGAAATGAGATGCAGTGACTGACTGAAATGCGATGCAGTGACTGAGGTACTGGGAAGGAGTGACTGAGTTAATAGGGATGCAGTGCCCGAGCGGGCTTGGGGTGCAGTGACTGAGTGAAATGGGATGCAGTGACTTAAGGAAAGGAAATGCAGCATCTGTGGGAAATGGAATGCTGCGACTGAGGGAAATGGGATGGAGTGACTGACGGAAATGGGATGCAGTGACTGAGCGAAATGGGTGGCAGTGACGAGTGAAATGGGTTGCACTGACTGAGGGAAGTGCGATGCAGTGACTGAGGAAAATGGGATGCAGTGACTGAGGGAAATGGGATGCAGTGACTGAGTGAAATGAGATGCAGTGACTGAGCGAAATGGGATGCACTATTTTTGGGAAGTAGGATGCAATCACTGATTGAAATGAGATGCAGAGACTGAGGGAAAGGAGATGCTGTGATGATGTGAAATGGGATGCAGTGAGTGTGGGAAATTGAATGCAGCGTCTGTGAGATAAGGGAAACAGTGAGTGATGGAAATGGGATGCAGTGACTATGGTGAAGGAGATGCAGTGATTGAGTGAATTGGGATGCAGTGACTGAGTAAAATACAATGCAGTGACTGCGTGAAATGTGATGCAGTGACTGCGTGAAATGTGATGCAGTGACTGCGTGAAATGAGATGCAGTGTCTGAGGGACATGTGATGCAGTGACTGAGGGACATGTGATGCAGTGATTGAGGGACATGGGATGCAGTGACACACGGACATGGGATGCACTGTCATATGGACATGGGATGCAGTGACTGAGAGAATTGGGATGCAATGACTGAGGGAAATGGGATGCAGTGACCGAGTGAAATGAGATGCTGTGACTGAGGGAAATGGGATGCAGTGACTGCGTGAAATGGGATGCAGTGAATTAGTGAAATGAGATGTAGTGAATTAGTGAAATGAGATGTAGTGACTGATGGAAATGTGATGCAGTTACTGTGGGACATGGGATGCAGTGACTGAGTGAATAGTGATGCAGTGCCCGAGCGGGCTTGGGGTGCAGTGACTGAGGGAAATGGGATACAGTGCGTGAGTGCAATGTGATGCAGTAATTGAGGGAAATAGGATGCAGTGACTGAGGTACTGGGAAGGAGTGACTGAGGGAAATGGGATGCAGTGACTGACGGAAATGGGATGCAGTGACGAAGTGAAATGGGATGCAGTGACTGTGGTGAAGGAGATGCACTGACTGAGGGAAATGGGATGCAGTGACTGAGTGAAATGGGATGCAGTGATTGAGCAAAATGGGATGCAGTGACTGAGGGACATGGGATGCAGTGACTGAGTGAAATGGGATGCAGTCTCTGAGTGAAATGGGATGCTGTCTCAGAGTGAAATGGGATGCAGTCTCTGAGCGAAATGTGTTGCAGTCACTGAGTGAAATGTGATGCAGTGACTGAGTGAAATGGGATGCTGTGACTGAGTGAAATGGGATGCAGTGACTGAGTGAAATGGGATGCAGTCTCTGAACGAAATGTGTTGCAGTCACTGAGTGAAATTGGACGCATCACTGAGTGAAATGGGATGCAGTGACTGAGGGAAATGGGTTGCAGTGACTGATTGAAAAGGGAAGCACTGACTGAGTGAAATGCGATGCAGTGACTCAGTGAAATGAGATGCCTTGTTTGATGGAAATATGATGCAGTAACTGACGGAAATGAGATGCAGTGACAGAGTGAAATGGGATGCAGTGACTGAGGGACATGGGATGCAGTGACTGAGGGACATGTGATGCAGTGACTGAGGGACATGGGATGCAGTGACACACGGACATGGGATGCACTGCCACACGGACATGGGATGCAGTGACTTTGAGAATTGGGATGCAATGACTGAGGGAAATGGGATGCAGTGACCGAGTGAAATGAGATGCTGTGACCGAGGGAAATGGGATGCAGTGACTGCGTGAAATGGGATGCAGTGAATTAGTGAAATGAGATGTAGTGAATTAGTGAAATGAGATGTAGTGACTGATGGAAATGTGATGCAGTTACTGTGGGACATGGGATGCAGTGACTGAGTGAATAGTGATGCAGTGCCCGAGCGGGCTTGGGGTGCAGTGACTGAGGTAAATGGGATACAGTGCCTGAGTGCAATGTGATGCAGTAATTGAGGGAAATAGGATGCAGTGACTGAGGTACTGGGAAGGAGTGACTGAGGGAAATGGGATGCAGTGACTGACGGAAATGGGATGCAGTGACTAAGTGAAATGGGAAGAACTGACAGAGTGAAATGCGATGCAGTGACAGCGTGAAATGAGATGCCTTGTTTGATGGAAATATGATGCAGTAACTGACGGAAATGAGATGCAGTGACAGAGTGAAATGGGATGCAGTGACTGAGTGAAATGGGATGCAGTGACTGAGTTAATAGGGAGGCAGTGCCCGAGCCGGCTTGGAGTACAGTGACTGAGTGAAATGGGATGCAGTGACTGAGTGAAATGAGATGCAGTGACTGAGTGAAATGAGATGCAGTGACTGACTGAAATGCGATGCAGTGACTGAGGTACTGGGAAGGAGTGACTGAGTTAATAGGGATGCAGTGCCCGAGCGGGCTTGGGGTGCAGTGACTGAGTGAAATGGGATGCAGTGACTTAAGGAAAGGAAATGCAGCATCTGTGGGAAATGGAATGCTGCGACTGAGTGCAATGGGATGCAGTGACTGAGTGCAATGGGATGCAGTGACTGAATGTAATGGGATGCAGTGACTGAGTGCAATGGGGTGCAGTGACTGAGTGCAATGGGGTGCAGTGACTGAGTGCAATGGGATGCAGTGACTGAATGTAATGGGATGCAGTGACTGAATGTAATGGGATGCAGTGACTGAGTGCAATGGGATGCAGTGACTGAGTGCAATGGGATGCAGTGACTGAGTGCAATGGGATGCAGTGACTGAGTGCAATGGGATGCAGTGACTGCGTGAAATGGGATGCAGTGACTGCGTGAAATGGGATGCAGTGACTGCGTGAAATGGGATGCAGTGACTGCGTGAAATGGGACGCAGTGACTGCGTGAAATGGGACGCAGTGACTCAGTGAAATGTGTATCACTCACTGAGTGAAAGGTGATTCCATCACTGAGTGAAATATGATGCACTCACTGAGTGTACTGTGATTCAGTCACTGAGTGAACTGTGATTCAGTCACTGTGTGAACTGTGATGCAGTCACTGAGTGAAATGGGATGCAGTGGCTGAGTGAAATGGGATGCAGTGACTGAGTGAAATGGGATGCAGTGACTGAGTGAAATGGGATGCAGTGACTGAGTGAAATGAGATGCAGTGACTGAGTGAAATGAGATGCAGTGACTGACTGAAATGCGATGCAGTGACTGAGGTACTGGGAAGGAGTGACTGAGTTAATAGGGATGCAGTGCCCGAGCGGGCTTGGGGTGCAGTGACTGAATGAAATGGGATGCAGTGACTTAAGGAAAGGAAATGCAGCATCTGTGGGAAATGGAATGCTGCGACTGAGGGAAATGGGATGGAGTGACTGACGGAAATGGGATGCAGTGACTGAGCGAAATGGGTGGCAGTGACGAGTGAAATGGGTTGCACTGACTGAGGGAAGTGCGATGCAGTGACTGAGGAAAATGGGATGCAGTGACTGAGGGAAATGGGATGCAGTGACTGAGTGAAATGAGATGCAGTGACTGAGCGAAATGGGATGCACTATTTTTGGGAAGTAGGATGCAATCACTGATTGAAATGAGATGCAGAGACTGAGGGAAAGGAGATGCTGTGATGATGGGAAATGGGATGCAGTGAGTGTGGGAAATTGAATGCAGCGTCTGTGAGATAAGGGAAACAGTGAGTGATGGAATTGGGATGCAGTGACTATGGTGAAGGAGATGCAGTGATTGAGTGAATTGGGATGCAGTGACTGAGTAAAATACAATGCAGTGACTGAGTGAAATGTGATGCAGTGACTGCGTGAAATGAGATGCAGTGTCTGAGGGACATGTGATGCAGTGACTGAGGGACATGTGATGCAGTGATTGAGGGACATGGGATGCAGTGACACACGGACATGGGATGCACTGTCATATGGACATGGGATGCAGTGACTGAGAGAATTGGGATGCAATGACTGAGGGAAATGGGATGCAGTGACCGAGTGAAATGAGATGCTGTGACTGAGGGAAATGGGATGCAGTGACTGCGTGAAATGGGATGCAGTGAATTAGTGAAATGAGATGTAGTGAATTAGTGAAATGAGATGTAGTGACTGATGGAAATGTGATGCAGTTACTGTGGGACATGGGATGCAGTGACTGAGTGAATAGTGATGCAGTGCCCGAGCGGGCTTGGGGTGCAGTGACTGAGGGAAATGGGATACAGTGCCTGAGTGCAATGTGATGCAGTAATTGAGGGAAATAGGATGCAGTGACTGAGGTACTGGGAAGGAGTGACTGAGGGAAATGGGATGCAGTGACTGAGGGAAATGGGATGCAGTGACTGACGGAAATGGGATGCAGTGACTGACGGAAATGGGATGCAGTGACGAAGTGAAATGGGATGCAGTGCCTGTGGTGAAGGAGATGCACTGACTGAGGGAAATGGGATGCAGTGACTGAGTGAAATGGGATGCAGTGATTGAGCAAAATGGGATGCAGTGACTGAGGGACATGGGATGCAGTGACTGAGTGAAATGGGATGCAGTCTCTGAGTGAAATGGGATGCTGTCTCTGAGTGAAATGGGATGCAGTCTCTGAGCGAAATGTGTTGCAGTCACTGAGTGAAATTGGACTCATCACTGAGTGAAATGGGATGCAGTGACTGAGGGAAATGGGTTGCAGTGACTGATTGAAAAGGGAAGCACTGACTGAGTGAAATGCGATGCAGTGACTCAGTGAAATGAGATGCCTTGTTTGATGGAAATATGATGCAGTAACTGACGGAAATGAGATGCAGTGACAGAGTGAAATGGGATGCAGTGACTGAGGGACATGGGATGCAGTGACTGAGGGACATGTGATGCAGTGACTGAGGGACATGGGATGCACTGCCACACGGACATGGGATGCACTGCCACACGGACATGGGATGCAGTGACTTTGAGAATTGGGATGCAATGACTGAGGGAAATGGGATGCAGTGACCGAGTGAAATGAGATGCTGTGACCGAGGGAAATGGGATGCAGTGACTGCGTGAAATGGGATGCAGTGAATTAGTGAAATGAGATGTAGTGAATTAGTGAAATGAGATGTAGTGACTGATGGAAATGTGATGCAGTTACTGTGGGACATGGGATGCAGTGACTGAGTGAATAGTGATGCAGTGCCCGAGCGTGCTTGGGGTGCAGTGACTGAGGTAAATGGGATACAGTGCCTGAGTGCAATGTGATGCAGTAATTGAGGGAAATAGGATGCAGTGACTGAGGTACTGGGAAGGAGTGACTGAGGGAAATGGGATGCAGTGACTGACGGAAATGGGATGCAGTGACTAAGTGAAATGGGAAGAACTGACAGAGTGAAATGCGATGCAGTGACAGCGTGAAATGAGATGCCTTGTTTGATGGAAATATGATGCAGTAACTGACGGAAATGAGATGCAGTGACAGAGTGAAATGGGATGCAGTGACTGAGTGAAATGGGATGCAGTGACTGAGTTAATAGGGAGGCAGTGCCCGAGCCGGCTTGGAGTACAGTGACTGAGGGAAATGGGATACAGTGGCTGAGAGAAATGGGATGCACTGTCTTAGTGAAATGGGATGCAGTGGCTGAGTGAAATGGGATGCAGTAACTGGTGGAAATGGGATGCAGTGACTGATCGAAATGGGATGCGGTGACTGAGGTGAGGGAGATGCAGTGATGGAGTGAATTGGGATGCAGTGACTGAGTGAAATGTGATGCAGTGACTGAGTGAAATGTGATGCAGTGACTGAGTGAAATGTGATGCAGTGACTGAGTGTAATGGGATGCAGTGACTGAGTGTAATGGGATGCAGTGACTGAGTGCAATGGGATGCAGTGACTGCGTGAAATGGGATGCAGTGACTGCGTGAAATGGGACGCACTGACTCAGTGAAATGTGAATCACTCACTGAGTGAAAGGTGATTCCGTCACTGAGTGAAATATGGTGCACTCACTGAGTGTACTGTGATTCAGTCACTGAGTGAACTGTGATTCAGTCACTGAGTGAACTGTGATGCAGTGACTGAGTGTAATGTGATGCAGTGACTGAGTGTAATGGGATGCAGTGACTGAGTGTAATGGGATGCAGTGGCTGAGTGAAATGGGATGCAGTGATTGAGTGAAATGGGATGCAGTGACTGCGTGAAATGCGATGCAGTGACTGAGTGAAATGTGATTCAGTCACTGACTGAATTGGGATGCAGTCACTAAGTGAAATGGGATGCATCACTGAGTGAAATGGGATGCAGTGCCTGATTGAAATGGGATGCAGTGACAGCGTGATATGAGGTGCACTGACTGAGTGAAATGAGATGCAGTGCCTGATTGAAATGTGATGCAGTGAGTGAGGGAAATGGGATGCAGTGACTGAGTGAAATGAGATGCACTGACTGATGGAAATGGGATTCAGTGACAGAGCGACATGAGCTGCAGTGACTGAGTGAAATGAGAAGCTGAGAATGCACTGTCTGTGAGATACGAAAACAGTGACTGATGGAAATGGGATGCAGTGACTGTGGTGAAGGGGATGCAGCGACTGAGTGAAATGGGATGCAGTGACTGACTGAAATGCGATGCAGTGACTGTGTGAAATGGGATGCAGTGACTGATGGAAATGGGATGCAGTGACTGCGTGAAATGTGATGTAGTGGCAGAGTTTAATGGGATGCAGTGACTGAGTGAAAAGGGATGCAGTGACTGCGTGAAATGGGACGCAGTGACTCAGTGAAATGTGATTCCGTCACTGAGTGAAATGTGATTACGTCACTGAGTGAACTGTGATGCAGTCACTGAGTCAAATAGGATACAGTGGCTGAGTGAAATGGGATGCAGTGACTGAGGGACATGGGATGCTGTGACTTAGGGACATGGGATGCTGTGACTTAGGGACATGGGATGCTGTGACTTAGGGACATGGGATGCAGTGACTGAGGGACATGGAATGCAGTGACACACGGACATGGAATGCAGTGACACACGGACATGGGATGCAGTGACTGGGTGAAATGGGATGCAGTGACTGAGGGAAATGGGATGCAGTGACTGAGGGACATGAGCTGCAGTGACAGAGGTACTGGGAAGGAGTTTCTGAGTTAATAGGGAATCAGTGCCCGAGCGGGCATGGGGTGCAGTGACTGAGGGAAATGGGATACAGTGCCTGACCGAAAAGGGACGCACTGACTGAGTGAAATGGGATGCAGTGACTGAGGGACATGGGATGCAGTGACACACGGACATGGGATGCAGTGACACACGGACATGGGATGCAGTGACTGAGGGAATTATTATGCAGTGACTGCGTGAAATGGGATGCAGTGACTGAGTGAAATGCGATGCAGTCACTGAGTGCAATGTGATGCAGTGACTGAGTGAAATGTGATGCAGTGAATGATGGAAATTGGATGCAGTGACAGAGTGACATGAGCTGCAGTGTCTGATGGAAATGTGATGCAGTGTCTGATGGAAATGGGATGCAGTGACTGAGGGAAATGGGATGCAGTGACTGATGGAAATGGGATGCAGTGAGTGTGGGAAATTGAATTCATCGTCTGTGAGATACGGGAAACAGTGACTGAAAGAATTTTGATGCAGTGACTGTGGTGAAGGAGATGCAGTGATTGAGTAAATGGGATGCAGTGACTGAGTGAAATGTGATGCAGTGACTGAGTGAAATGTGATGCAGTGATTGAGTGAAATGGGATGCAGTGACTGAGGGAAATGGGATGCAGTGACTGAGGGAAATGGGATGCAGTGACCGAGTGAAATGAGATGCAGTGACTGAGCGAAATGGGTTGCAGTATTTTTGGGAAGTAGGATGCAATCACTGATTGAAATGAGATGCAGAGACTGTGGGAAAGGAGATGCTGTGACGGTGGGAAATGGGATGCAGTGACTCAGTGAAATGTGATTCAGTCACTGAGTGAACTGTGATGCAGTCACTGAGTGAACTGTGATGCAGTCACTGAGTGAACTGTGATGCAGTCACTGAGTGAAATGGGATGCAGTGGCTGAGGGAAATGTGATGCAGTGACTGAGTGAAATGGGATGCTGTATTTGTGGGAAGAAGGATGCAATCACTGAGTGAAATGAGATGATGAGACTGAGGGCAAGGAGATGGTGTGACTATGGGAAATGGGATGCACTGAGTGTGGGAAATTGAATGCAGCGTGTGTGAGATACGGGAAACAGTGACTGATGGAAATGGGATGCAGCAACTGTGTTGAAGGAGATGCAGTGACTGAGTGAAATGGGATGCAGTGACTGCGTGAAATGCGATGCAGTCTCTGAGCGAAATGTGTTGCAGTCACTGACTGAAATTGGACGCATCACTGAGTGAAATGGGACGCAGTGACTGAGGGAAATGGGATGCAGTGACTGAGTGAAATGGGACGCAGTGACCTGAGGGAAATGCGATGCAGTGACTGAATGAAATGAGATGCCTTGTTTGATGGAAATATGATGCAGTAACTGACGAAAATGAGATGCAGTGACAGAGTGAAATGGGATGCAGTGACTGAGTGAAATGGGATGCAGTGACTGAGTTAATAGGGATGCAGAGCCCGAGCCGGCTTGGAGTACAGTGACTGAGGGAAATGGGATACAGTGGCTGAGAGAAATGGGATGCACTGTCTTAGTGAAATGGGATGCAGTGGCTGAGTGAAATGGGGTGCAGTAACTGGTGGAAATGGGATGCAGTGACTGATCGAAATGGGATGCGGTGACTGAGGTGAGGGAGATGCAGTGATGGAGTGAATTGGGATGCAGTGACTGAGTGAAATGTGATGCAGTGACTGAGTGTAATGGGATGCAGTGACTGAGTGTAATGGGATGCAGTGACTGAGTGTAATGGGATGCAGTGACTGAGTGCAATGGGATGCAGTGACTGAGTGCAATGGGATGCAGTGACTGAGTGCAATGGGATGCAGTGACTGAGTGCAATGGGATGCAGTGACTGAGTGCAATGGGATGCAGTGACTGAGTGCAATGGGATGCAGTGACTGCGTGCAATGGGATGCAGTGACTGCGTGAAATGGGATGCAGTGACTGCGTGAAATGGGACGCAGTGACTGCGTGAAATGGGACGCAGTGACTGCGTGAAATGGGACGCAGTGACTGCGTGAAATGGGACGCAGTGACTCAGTGAAATGTGATTCACTCACTTTGTGAAAGGTGATTCCGTCACTGAGTGAAATATGATGCACTCACTGAGTGTACTGTGATTCAGTCACTGTGTGAACTGTGATTCAGTCACTGTGTGAACTGTGATGCAGTCACTGAGTGAAATGGGATGCAGTCACTGAGTGAAATGGGATGCAGTGACTGAGTGAAATGGGATGCAGTGACTGAGTGAAATGGGATGCAGTGACTGAGTGAAATGGGATGCTGTGACTGAGTGAAATGAGATGCAGTGACTGACGTACTGGGAAGGAGTGACTGAGTTAACAGGGATGCAGTGCCCGAGCGGGCTTGGGGTGCAGTGACTGAGTGAAATGGGATGCAGTGACTTAAGGGAAGGAAATGCAGTGTCTGTGGGAAATGGAATGCTGCGACTGAGGGAAATGAGATGGAGTGACTGACGGAAATGGGATGCAGTGACTGAGCGAAATGGGTGGCAGTGACGAGTGAAATGGGTTGCAGTGACTGAGTGAAATGGGATGCACTGACTGAGGGAAGTGCGATGCAGTGACTGAGGAAAATGGGATGCACTGACTGAGGGAAATGGGATTCAGTGACTGAGTGAAATGAGATGCAGTGACTGAGCGAAATGAGATGCATTATTTTTGTGAAGTAGGATACAATCACTGATTGAAATGAGATGCAGAGACTGAGGGAAAGGAGATGCTGTGACGATGGGAAATGGGATGCAGTGAGTGTGGGAAATTGAATGCAGCGTCTGTGAGATAAGGGAAACAGTGAGTGATGGAAATGGGATGCAGTGACTATGGTGAAGGAGATGCAGTGATTGAGTGAATTGGGATGCAGTGACTGAGTAAAATACAATGACTGAGTGAAATGTGATGCAGTGACTGCGTGAAATGGGATGCAGTCTCTGAGTGAAATGGGATGCAGTCTCTGAGTGAAATGGGATGCAGTCTCTGAGCGAAATGTGTTGCAGTCACTGAGTGAAATGGGATGCAGTCTCTGAGCGAAATGTGTTGCAGTCACTGACTGAAATTGGACGCATCACTGAGTGAAATGGGACGCAGTGACTGAGGGAAATGGGATGCAGTGACTGAGTGAAATGGGAAGCACTGACTGAGTGAAATGCGATGCAGTGACTCAGTGAAATGAGATGCCTTGTTTGATGGAAATATGATGCAGTAACTGACGGAAATGAGATGCAGTGACAGAGTGAAATGGGATGCAGTGACTGAGGGACATGGGATGCAGTGACTGAGGGACATGGGATGCAGTGACTGAGGGAAATGGGATGCAGTGACTGAGGGACATGTGATGCAGTGACTGAGGGACATGGGATGCAGTGACACACGGACATGGGATGCACTGTCACACGGACATGGGATGCAGTGTCTGAGAGAATTGGGATGCAATGACTGAGGGAAATGGGATGCAGTGACCGAGTGAAATGAGATGCTGTGACTGAGGGAAATGGGATGCAGTGACTGCGTGAAATGGGATGCAGTGAATTAGTGAAATGAGATGTAGTGAATTAGTGAAATGAGATGCAGTGACTGATGGAAATGTGATGCAGTTACTGTGGGACATGGGATGCAGTGACTGAGTGAATAGTGATGCAGTGCCCGAGCGGGCTTGGGGTGCAGTGACTGAGGGAAATGGGATACAGTGCCTGAGTGCAATGTGATGCAGTAATTGAGGGAAATAGGATGCAGTGACTGAGGTACTGGGAAGGAGTGACTGAGGGAAATGGGATGCAGTGACTAAGTGAAATGGGAAGCACTGACAGAGTGAAATGCGATGCAGTGACTGCGTGAAATGAGATGCCTTGTTTGATGGAAATATGATGCAGTAACTGACGGAAATGAGATGCAGTGACAGAGTGAAATGGGATGCAGTGACTGTGGTGAAGGAGATGCACTGACTGAGGGAAATGGGATGCAGTGACTGAGTGAAATGGGATGCAGTGATTGAGCAAAATGGGATGCAGTGACTGAGGGACATGGGATGCAGTGACTGAGTGAAATGGGATGCAGTCTCTGAGTGAAATGGGATGCAGTCTCTGAGTGAAATGGGATGCAGTCTCTGAGTGAAATGGGATGCAGTCTCTGAGCGAAATGTGTTGCAGTCACTGAGTGAAATGTGATGCAGTGACTGAGTGAAATGGGATGCAGTGACTGAGTGAAATGGGATGCAGTGACTGAGTGAAATGGGATGCAGTCTCTGAACGAAATGTGTTGCAGTCACTGAGTGAAATTGGACGCATCACTGAGTGAAATGGGATGCAGTGACTGAGGGAAATGGGTTGCAGTGACTGATTGAAAAGGGAAGCACTGACTGAGTGAAATGCGATGCAGTGACTCAGTGAAATGAGATGCCTTGTTTGATGGAAATATGATGCAGTAACTGACGGAAATGAGATGCAGTGACAGAGTGAAATGGGATGCAGTGACTGAGGGACATGGGATGCAGTGACTGAGGGACATGTGATGCAGTGACTGAGGGACATGGGATGCAGTGACACACGGACATGGGATGCACTGCCACACGGACATGGGATGCAGTGACTTTGAGAATTGGGATGCAATGACTGAGGGAAATGGGATGCAGTGACCGAGTGAAATGAGATGCTGTGACCGAGGGAAATGGGATGCAGTGACTGCGTGAAATGGGATGCAGTGAATTAGTGAAATGAGATGTAGTGAATTAGTGAAATGAGATGTAGTGACTGATGGAAATGTGATGCAGTTACTGTGGGACATGGGATGCAGTGACTGAGTGAATAGTGATGCAGTGCCCGAGCGTGCTTGGGGTGCAGTGACTGAGGTAAATGGGATACAGTGCCTGAGTGCAATGTGATGCAGTAATTGAGGGAAATAGGATGCAGTGACTGAGGTACTGGGAAGGAGTGACTGAGGGAAATGGGATGCAGTGACTGACGGAAATGGGATGCAGTGACTAAGTGAAATGGGAAGCACTGACAGAGTGAAATGCGATGCAGTGACTGCGTGAAATGAGATGCCTTGTTTGATGGAAATATGATGCAGTAACTGACGGAAATGAGATGCAGTGACAGAGTGAAAAGCGATGCAGTGACTGAGTGAAATGGGATGCAGTGACTGAGTTAATAGGGAGGCAGTGCCCGAGCCGGCTTGGAGTACAGTGACTGAGGGAAATGGGATACAGTGGCTGAGAGAAATGGGATGCACTGTCTTAGTGAAATGGGATGCAGTGGCTGAGTGAAATGGGATGCAGTAACTGGTGGAAATGGGATGCAGTGACTGATCGAAATGGGATGCGGTGACTGAGGTGAGGGAGATGCAGTGATGGAGTGAATTGGGATGCAGTGACTGAGTGAAATGTGATGCAGTGACTGAGTGTAATGGGATGCAGTGACTGAGTGTAATGGGATGCAGTGACTGAGTGTAATGGGATGCAGTGACTGAGTGTAATGGGATGCAGTGACTGAATGCAATGGGATGCAGTGACTGCGTGAAATGGGATGCAGTGACTGCGTGAAATGGGACGCACTGACTCAGTGAAATGTGAATCACTCACTGAGTGAAAGGTGATTCCGTCACTGAGTGAAATATGATGCACTCACTGAGTGTACTGTGATTCAGTCACTGAGTGAACTGTGATTCAGTCACTGAGTGTAATGAGATGCAGTCACTGAGTGAAATAGGATGCAGTGGCTGAGTGAAATGGGATGCAGTGATTGAGTGAAATGGGATGCAGTGACTGCGTGAAATGCGATGCAGTGACTGAGTGAAATGTGATTCAGTCACTGACTGAATTGGGATGCAGTCACTAAGTGAAATAGGATGCATCACTGAGTGAAATGGGATGCAGTGCCTGATTGAAATGGGATGCAGTGACAGCGTGATATGAGGTGCACTGACTGAGTGAAATGAGATGCAGTGCCTGATTGAAATGTGATGAAGTGAGTGAGGGAAATGGGATGCAGTGACTGAGTGAAATGAGATGCACTGACTGATGGAAATGGGATTCAGTGACAGAGCGACATGAGCTGCAGTGACTGAGTGAAATGAGAAGCTGAGAATGCACTGTCTGTGAGATACGAAAACAGTGACTGATGGAAATGGGATGCAGTGACTGTGGTGAAGGGGATGCAGCGACTGAGTGAAATGGGATGCAGTGACTGACTGAAATGCGATGCAGTGACTGTGTGAAATGGGATGCAGTGACTGATGGAAATGGGATGCAGTGACTGCGTGAAATGTGATGTAGTGGCAGAGTTTAATGGGATGCAGTGTCTGAGTGAAAAGGGATGCAGTGACTGCGTGAAATGGGACGCAGTGACTCAGTGAAATGTGATTCCGTCACTGAGTGAAATGTGATTACGTCACTGAGTGAACTGTGATGCAGTCACTGAGTCAAATAGGATACAGTGGCTGAGTGAAATGGGATGCAGTGACTGAGGGACATGGGATGCTGTGACTTAGGGACATGGGATGCTGTGACTTAGGGACATGGGATGCAGTGACTGAGGGACATGGAATGCAGTGACACACGGACATGGGATGCAGTGACTGGGTGAAATGGGATGCAGTGACTGAGGGAAATGGGATGCAGTGACTGAGGGACATGAGCTGCAGTGACAGAGGTACTGGGAAGGAGTTTCTGAGTTAATAGGGAATCAGTGCCCGAGCGGGCATGGGGTGCAGTGACTGAGGGAAATGGGATACAGTGCCTGACCGAAAAGGGACGCACTGACTGAGTGAAATGGGATGCAGTGACTGAGGGATATGGGATGCAGTGACTGAGGGACATGGGATGCAGTGACACACGGACATGGGATGCAGTGACACACGGACATGGGATGCAGTGACTGAGGGAATTATTATGCAGTGACTGCGTGAAATGGGATGCAGTGACTGAGTGAAATGCGATGCAGTCACTGAGTGCAATGTGATGCAGTGACTGAGTGAAATGTGATGCAGTGAATGATGGAAATTGGATGCAGTGACAGAGTGACATGAGCTGCAGTGTCTGATGGAAATGTGATGCAGTGTCTGATGGAAATGTGATGCAGTGACTGAGGGAAATGGGATGCAGTGACTGATGGAAATGGGATGCAGTGAGTGTGGGAAATTGAATTCATCGTCTGTGAGATACGGGAAACAGTGACTGAAAGAATTTTGATGCAGTGACTGTGGTGAAGGAGATGCAGTGATTGAGTAAATGGGATGCAGTGACTGAGTGAAATGTGATGCAGTGACTGAGTGAAATGTGATGCAGTGATTGAGTGAAATGGGATGCAGTGACTGAGGGAAATGGGATGCAGTGACTGAGGGAAATGGGATGCAGTGACCGAGTGAAATGAGATGCAGTGACTGAGCGAAATGGGTTGCAGTATTTTTGGGAAGTAGGATGCAATCACTGATTGAAATGAGATGCAGAGACTGTGGGAAAGGAGATGCTGTGACGGTGGGAAATGGGATGCAGTGACTCAGTGAAATGTGATTCAGTCACTGAGTGAACTGTGATGCAGTCACTGAGTGAACTGTGATGCAGTCACTGAGTGAACTGTGATGCAGTCACTGAGTGAACTGTGATGCAGTCACTGAGTGAACTGTGATGCAGTCACTGAGTGAAATGGGATGCAGTGGCTGAGGGAAATGTGATGCAGTGACTGAGTGAAATGGGATGCTGTATTTGTGGGAAGAAGGATGCAATCACTGAGTGAAATGAGATGATGAGACTGAGGGCAAGGAGATGGTGTGACTATGGGAAATGGGATGCACTGAGTGTGGGAAATTGAATGCAGCGTGTGTGAGATACGGGAAACAGTGACTGATGGAAATGGGATGCAGCAACTGTGTTGAAGGAGATGCAGTGACTGAGTGAAATGGGATGCAGTGACAGCGTGAAATGCGATGCAGTCTCTGAGTTAAATGGGATGCAGTCTCTGAGTGAAATGGGATGCAGTCTCTGAGCGAAATGTGTTGCAGTCACTGACTGAAATTGGACGCATCACTGAGTGAAATGGGACGCAGTGACTGAGGGAAATGGGATGCAGTGACTGAGTGAAATGGGACGCAGTGACCTGAGGGAAATGCGATGCAGTGACTGAGTGAAATGAGATGCCTTGTTTGATGGAAATATGATGCAGTAACTGACGAAAATGAGATGCAGTGACAGAGTGAAATGGGATGCAGTGACTGAGTGAAATGGGATGCAGTGACTGAGTTAATAGGGATGCAGAGCCCGAGCCGGCTTGGAGTACAGTGACTGAGGGAAATGGAATACAGTGGCTGAGAGAAATGGGATGCACTGTCTTAGTGAAATGGGATGCAGTGGCTGAGTGAAATGGGATGCAGTAACTGGTGGAAATGGGATGCAGTGACTGATCGAAATGGGATGCGGTGACTGAGGTGAGGGAGATGCAGTGATGGAGTGAATTGGGATGCAGTGACTGAGTGAAATGTGATGCAGTGACTGAGTGTAATGGGATGCAGTGACTGAGTGTAATGGGATGCAGTGACTGAGTGTAATGGGATGCAGTGACTGAGTGCAATGGGATGCAGTGACTGAGTGCAATGGGATGCAGTGACTGAGTGCAATGGGATGCAGTGACTGAGTGCAATGGGATGCAGTGACTGAGTGCAATGGGATGCAGTGACTGAGTGCAATGGGATGCAGTGACTGCGTGAAATGGGATGCAGTGACTGCGTGAAATGGGATGCAGTGACTGCGTGAAATGGGATGCAGTGACTGCGTGAAATGGGATGCAGTGACTGCGTGAAATGGGATGCAGTGACTGCGTGAAATGGGATGCAGTGACTGCGTGAAATGGGACGCAGTGACTCAGTGAAATGTGATTCACTCACTTTGTGAAAGGTGATTCCGTCACTGAGTGAAATATGATGCACTCACTGAGTGTACTGTGATTCAGTCACTGTGTGAACTGTGATTCAGTCACTGTGTGAACTGAGATGCAGTGACTGAGTGAAATGGGATGCAGTGACTGAGTGAAATGGGATGCAGTGACTGAGTGAAATGGGATGCAGTGACTGAGTGAAATGGGATGCTGTGACTGAGTGAAATGAGATGCAGTGACTGAGTGAAATGAGATGCAGTGACTGACTGAAATGCGATGCAGTGACTGAGGTACTGGGAAGGAGTGACTGAGTTAACAGGGATGCAGTGCCCGAGCGGGCTTGGGGAGCAGTGACTGAGTGAAATGGGATGCAGTGACTTAAGGGAAGGAAATGCAGTGTCTGTGGGAAATGGAATGCTGCGACTGAGGGAAATGAGATGGAGTGACTGACGGAAATGGGATGCAGTGACTGAGCGAAATGGGTGGCAGTGACGAGTGAAATGGGTTGCAGTGACTGAGTGAAATGGGATGCACTGACTGAGGGAAGTGCGATGCAGTGACTGAGGAAAATGGGATGCAGTGACTGAGGGAAATGGGATTCAGTGACTGAGTGAAATGAGATGCAGTGACTGAGCGAAATGGGATGCATTATTTTTGTGAAGTAGGATACAATCACTGATTGAAATGAGATGCAGAGACTGAGGGAAAGGAGATGCTGTGACGATGGGAAATGGGATGCAGTGAGTGTGGGAAATTGAATGCAGCGTCTGTGAGATAAGGGAAACAGTGAGTGATGGAAATGGGATGCAGTGACTATGGTGAAGGAGATGCAGTGATTGAGTGAATTGGGATGCAGTGACTGAGTAAAATACAATGACTGAGTGAAATGTGATGCAGTGACTGCGTGAAATGGGATGCAGTCTCTGAGTGAAATGGGATGCAGTCTCTGAGTGAAATGGGATGCAGTCTCTGAGTGAAATGGGATGCAGTCTCTGAGTGAAATGGGATGCAGTCTCTGAGCGAAATGTGTTGCAGTCACTGACTGAAATTGGACGCATCACTGAGTGAAATGGGACGCAGTGACTGAGGGAAATGGGATGCAGTGACTGAGTGAAATGGGAAGCACTGACTGAGTGAAATGCGATGCAGTGACTCAGTGAAATGAGATGCCTTGTTTGATGGAAATATGATGCAGTAACTGACGGAAATGAGATGCAGTGACAGAGTGAAATGGGATGCAGTGACTGAGGGACATGGGATGCAGTGACTGAGGGACATGGGATGCAGTGACTGAGGGACATGTGATGCAGTGACTGAGGGACATGGGATGCAGTGACACACGGACATGGGATGCACTGTCACACGGACATGGGATGCAGTGTCTGAGAGAATTGGGATGCAATGACTGAGGGAAATGGGATGCAGTGACCGAGTGAAATGAGATGCTGTGACTGAGGGAAATGGGATGCAGTGACTGCGTGAAATGGGATGCAGTGAATTAGTGAAATGAGATGTAGTGAATTAGTGAAATGAGATGCAGTGACTGATGGAAATGTGATGCAGTTACTGTGGGACATGGGATGCAGTGACTGAGTGAATAGTGATGCAGTGCCCGAGCGGGCTTGGGGTGCAGTGACTGAGGGAAATGGGATACAGTGCGTGAGTGCAATGTGATGCAGTAATTGAGGGAAATAGGATGCAGTGACTGAGGTACTGGGAAGGAGTGACTGAGGGAAATGGGATGCAGTGACTAAGTGAAATGGGAAGCACTGACAGAGTGAAATGCGATGCAGTGACTGCGTGAAATGAGATGCCTTGTTTGATGGAAATATGATGCAGTAACTGACGGAAATGAGATGCAGTGACTGAGTGAAATGGGATGCAGTGACTGAGTGAAATGGGATGCAGTGACTGAGTTAATAGGGATGCAGTCCCCGAGCCGGCTTGGAGTACAGTGACTGTGGGAAATGGGATACAGTGGCTGAGAGAAATGGGATGCGGTGACTGAGGTGAGGGAGATGCAGTGATGGAGTGAATTGGGATGCAGTGACTGAGTGAAATGTGATGCAGTGACTGAGTGAAATGTGATGCAGTGACTGAGTGAAATGTGATGCAGTGACTGAGTGTAATGGGATGCAGTGACTGAGTGTAATGGGATGCAGTGACTGAGTGCAATGGGATGCAGTGACTGCGTGAAATGGGATGCAGTGACTGCGTGAAATGGGACGCACTGACTCAGTGAAATGTGAATCACTCACTGAGTGAAAGGTGATTCCGTCACTGAGTGAAATATGATGCACTCACTGAGTGAACTGTGATTCAGTCACTGAGTGAACTGTGATTCAGTCACTGAGTGTAATGAGATGCAGTCACTGAGTGAAATAGGATGCAGTGGCTGAGTGAAATGGGATGCAGTGATTGAGTGAAATGGGATGCAGTGACTGCGTGAAATGCGATGCAGTGACTGAGTGAAATGTGATTCAGTCACTGACTGAATTGGGATGCAGTCACTAAGTGAAATGGGATGCATCACTGAGTGAAATGGGATGCAGTGCCTGATTGAAATGGGATGCAGTGACAGCGTGATATGAGGTGCACTGACTGAGTGAAATGAGATGCAGTGCCTGATTGAAATGTGATGCAGTGAGTGAGGGAAATGGGATGCAGTGACTGAGTGAAATGAGATGCACTGACTGATGGAAATGGGATTCAGTGACAGAGCGACATGAGCTGCAGTGACTGAGTGAAATGAGAAGCTGAGAATGCACTGTCTGTGAGGTACGAAAACAGTGACTGATGGAAATGGGATGCAGTGACTGTGGTGAAGGGGATGCAGCGACTGAGTGAAATGGGATGCAGTGACTGACTGAAATGCGATGCAGTGACTGTGTGAAATGGGATGCAGTGACTGTGTGAAATGGGATGCAGTGACTGAGTGAAAAGGGATGCAGTGACTGCGTGAAATGGGACGCAGTGACTCAGTGAAATGTGATTCCGTCACTGAGTGAAATGTGATTACGTCACTGAGTGAACTGTGATGCAGTCACTGAGTCAAATAGGATACAGTGGCTGAGTGAAATGGGATGCAGTGACTGAGGGACATGGGATGCTGTGACTGAGGGACATGGGATGCTGTGACTGAGGGACATGGGATGCTGTGACTGAGGGACATGGGATGCTGTGACTGAGGGACATGGGATGCTGTGACTTAGGGACATGGGATGCTGTGACTTAGGGACATGGGATGCAGTGACTGAGGGACATGGAATGCAGTGACACACGGACATGGGATGCAGTGACTGGGTGAAATGGGATGCAGTGACTGAGGGAAATGGGATGCAGTGACTGAGGGACATGAGCTGCAGTGACAGAGGTACTGGGAAGGAGTTTCTGAGTTAATAGGGAATCAGTGCCCGAGCGGGCATGTGGTGCAGTGACTGAGGGAAATGGGATACAGTGCCTGACCGAAAAGGGACGCACTGACTGAGTGAAATGGGATGCAGTGACTGAGGGATATGGGATGCAGTGACTGAGGGACATGGGATGCAGTGACACACGGACATGGGATGCAGTGACACACGGACATGGGATGCAGTGACTGAGGGAATTATTATGCAGTGACTGCGTGAAATGGGATGCAGTGACTGAGTGAAATGCGATGCAGTCACTGAGTGCAATGTGATGCAGTGACTGAGTGAAATGTGATGCAGTGAATGATGGAAATTGGATGCAGTGACAGAGTGACATGAGCTGCAGTGTCTGATGGAAATGTGATGCAGTGACTGATGGAAATGTGATGCAGTGACTGAGGGAAATGGGATGCAGTGACTGATGGAAATGGGATGCAGTGAGTGTGGGAAATTGAATTCATCGTCTGTGAGATACGGGAAACAGTGACTGAAAGAATTTTGATGCAGTGACTGTGGTGAAGGAGATGCAGTGATTGAGTAAATGGGATGCAGTGACTGAGTGAAATGTGATGCAGTGATTGAGTGAAATGGGATGCAGTGACTGAGGGAAATGGGATGCAGTGACTGAGGGAAATGGGATGCAGTGACCGAGTGAAATGAGATGCAGTGACTGAGCGAAATGGGTTGCAGTATTTTTGGGAAGTAGGATGCAATCACTGATTGAAATGAGATGCAGAGACTGTGGGAAAGGAGATGCTGTGTCTATGGGATATGGGATACAGTGAGTGTCGGAAATTCAATGCAGCGTCTGTGAGATACGGGAACCAGTGACTGATGGAAATGGGATGCCGTGACTGTGGTGAAGGAGATGCAGTGATGGAGTGAATTGGGATACAGTGACTGAGTGAAATGTGATGCAGTGACTGAGTGAAATGGGATGCAGTGACTCAGTGAAATGGGATGCAGTGACTGAGTAAAATGGGATGCAGTGACTGCGTGAAATGGGATGCAGTGACTGAGTGAAATGGGAAGCACTGACTGAGTGAAATGCGATGCAGTGACTCAGTGAAATGAGATGCCTTGTTTGATGGAAATATGATGCAGTAACTGACGGAAATGAGATGCAGTGACAGAGTGAAATGGGATGCAGTGACAGAGTGAAATGGGATGCAGTGACTGAGGGACATGGGATGCAGTGACTGAGGGACATGTGATGCAGTGACTGAGGGACATGGGATGCAGTGACACAAGGACATGGGATGCACTGCCACACGGACATGGGATGCAGTGACTTTGAGAATTGGGATGCAATGACTGAGGGAAATGGGATGCAGTGACCGAGTGAAATGAGATGCTGTGACCGAGGGAAATGGGATGCAGTGACTGCGTGAAATGGGATGCAGTGAATTAGTGAAATGAGATGTAGTGAATGAGTGAAATGAGATGTAGTGACTGATGGAAATGTGATGCAGTTACTGTGGGACAAGGGATGCAGTGACTGAGTGAATAGTGATGCAGTGCCCGAGCGGGCTTGGGGTGCAGTGACTGAGGGAAATGGGATACAGTGCCTGAGTGCAATGTGATGCAGTAATTGAGGGAAATAGGATGCAGTGACTGAGGTACTGGGAAGGAGTGACTGAGGGAAATGGGATGCAGTGACTGACGGAAATGGGAGGAGATGCACTGACTGAGGGAAATGGAATGCAGTGACTGAGTGAAATGGGATGCAGTGATTGAGTAAAATGGGATGCAGTGACTGAGGGTCATGGGATGCAGTGACTGAGTGAAATGGGATGCAGTGACTGAGTTAATAGGGAGGCAGTGCCCGAGCCGGCTTGGAGTACAGTGACTGAGGGAAATGGGATACAGTGGCTGAGAGAAATGGGATGCACTGTCTTAGTGAAATGGGATGCAGTGGCTGAGTGAAATGGGATGCAGTAACTGGTGGAAATGGGATGCAGTGACTGATCGAAATGGGATGCGGTGACTGAGGTGAGGGAGATGCAGTGATGGAGTGAATTGGGATGCAGTGACTGAGTGAAATGTGATGCAGTGACTGAGTGACATGTGATGCAGTGACTGAGTGACATGTGATGTAGTGACTGAGTGAAATGCGATGCAGTGGCTGAGGTACTGGGAAGGAGTGACTGAGTTAATCGGGATGCAGTGCCCGAGCGGGCTTGGGGTGCAGTGACTGAGTGAAATGGGATGCAGTGATTTAAGGAAAGGAAATGCAGTGTCTGTGGGAAATGGAATGCTGCGACTGAGGGAAATGGGATGGAGTGACTGACGGAAATTGGATGCAGTGACTGAGGAAAGTGGGATGCAGTGACTGAGTGAAATGGGATGCAGTGACTGAGGGAAGTGGGATGCACTATTTTTGGGTAGTAGGATGCAATCACTGATTGAAATGAGATGCAGAGACTGTGGGAAAGGAGATGCTGTGTCTATGGGAAATGGGATACAGTGAGTGTCGGAAATTGAATGCAGCGTCTGTGAGATAGGGGAACCAGTGACTGATGGAAATGGGATGCTGTGACTGTGGTGAAGGAGATGCAGTGATGGAGTGAATTGGGATGCAGTGACTGACTGAAATGTGATGCAGTGACTGAGTGACATGTGATGCAGTGACTGCGTGAAATGCGATGCAGTGACTGCGTGAAATGGGATGCAGTGACTGCGTGTAATGGGACGCAGTGACTCAGTGAAATGTGATTCTGTCACTGAGTGAATTGTGATTCCGTCACTGTGTGAAATAGGATGAAGTGGCAGAGTGAAATGGGATGCAGTGACTGAGTGAAATGAGAAGCAGTGACTGAGTGAAATGAGAAGCAGTGACTGAGTGAAATGGGATGCAGTGACTGAGGGACATGGGATGCAGTGACTGAGGGACATGGGATGCAGTGACTGAGGGACATGGGATGCAGTGACACACGGACATGGGATGCAATGACTGATCGAAATGGGATGCAGTGACTGCGTGAAATGGGATGCAGTGACTGAGTGAAATGCGATGCAGTCACTGAGTGCAATGTGATGCAGTGACTCAGTGAAATGTGATGCAGTGACTGAGGGACATGGGACGCAGTGACACACGGACATGGGATGCAGTGACACACGGACATGGGATGCAGTGACACACGGACATGGGATGCAGTGACACACGGACATGGGATGCAGTGACACACGGACATGGGATGCAGTGACACATGGACATGGGATGCAGTGCCTGATGGAATTGGGATGCAGTCACTGAGTGCAATGTGATGCAGTGACTGCTTGAAATGGGATGCATCACTGAGTGCAATGGAATGCAGTGACTGGGTGAAACGGGATGCAGTCACTGATGGAAATTGGATGCAGTGACAGAGTGACATGAGCTGCAGTGTCTGAAGGAAATGTGATGCAGTGACTGAGGGAAATGGGATGCAGTGACTGAGGGAAATGGGATGCAGTGAGTCTGGGAAAATGAATTCATCGTCTGTGAGATACGGGAAACAGTGACTGATGGAAATGTGATGCAGTGACTGTGGTGAAAGGAGATGCAGTGATTGAGTAAATGTGATGCAGTGACTGAGTGAAATGTGATGCAGTGACTGAGTGAAATGTGATGCAGTGACTGAGTGAAATGTGATGCTGTGACTGAGTGAAATGTGATGCTGTGACTGAGTGAAATGTGATGCTGTGACTGAGTGAAATGGTATGCACTGACCGAGTGAAATGAGATGCAGTGACTGAGGGAAATGGGATGCAATCACTGAGTGAATTGCGATGCAGACACTGACGGAAAGGAGATGCTGTGACGATGGGAAATGGGAAGCAGTGACTGTGGGAAATTGAATGCAGCATCTGTGAGATAAGGGAAACAGTGAGTGATGGAAATGGGATGCAGTGACTATGGTGAAGGAGATGCAGTGACTGAGTGAAATGGGATGCAGTGACTGAGTAAAATACGATGCAGTGACTGAGTGAAATGTGATGCAGTCACTGCATGAAATGGGATGCAGTGACTGTGGTGAAGGAGATGCAGTGACTGAAGGAAATGGGATACAGTGACTGAGTGAAATGGGATGCAGTGATTGAGTGAAATGGGATGCAGTGACTGAGTGAAATGGGATGCAGTGACTGAGGGACATGGGAAGCAGTGACTGAGGGACATGGGATGCAGTGACTGAGGGAAATGGGATGCCGTGACTGAGGGAAATGGGATGCAGTGACTGACTGAAAGGAGATGTACTGTCTGATGGAAATGTGATGCAGTGACAGAGTGACATGAGCTGCAGTGACAGAGGTACTGGGAAGGAGTGACTGAGTTAATCGGGAATCAGTGCCCGAGCGGGCTTGGGGTGCAGTGACTGAGGGAAATGGGATACAGTCCCTGAGCGAAAAGGGACGCACTGACTGAGTGAAATGGGATGCAGTGACTGAAGGACGTGGGATGCAGTGACTGAGGGACATGAGATGCAGTGACTGAGAGACATGGGATGCAGTGACGCACGGACATGGGATGCAGTGACTGAGGGAATTGGGATGCAGTGACTGAGGGAAATGGGATGCAGTGACTGCGTGAAATGCGATGCAGTGACTGAGTGAAATGTGATTCAGTCACTGAGTGAATTGGGATGCAGTCACTGAGTGAAATGGGATGCAGTGACTGATGGAAATTGGATGCAGTGACAGAGTGACATGAGGTGCACTGACTGAGTGAAATGAGATGCAGTGCCTGATTGAAATGTGATGCAGTGACTGAGGGAAATGGGATGCAGTGACTGAGTGAAATTTGATGCACTGACTGATGGAAATTGGATGCAGTGACAGAGCGACATGAGCTGCAGTGACTGAGTGAAATGAGAAGCTGAGAATGCACTGTCTGTGAGATACGAAAACAGTGACTGATGGAAATGGGATGCAGTGACTGTGGTGAAGGGGATGCAGCGACTGAGTGAAATGGGATACAGTGACTGACTGAAATGCGATGCAGTGACTGTGTGAAATGGGATGCAGTGACTGATGGAAATGGGATGCAGTGACTGCGTGAAATGTGATGTAGTGGCAGAGTGAAATGGGATGCAGTGACTGAGTGAAATGGGATGCAGTGACTGAGTGAAAAGGGATGCAGTGACTGCGTGAAATGGGACGCAGTGACTCACTGAAATGTGATTCCGTCACTGAGTGAAATGTGATTACGTCACTGAGTGAACTGTGATGCAGTCACTGAGTCAAATAGGATGCAGTGGCTGAGTGAAATGGGATGCAGTGACTGAGGGACATGGGATGCTGTGACTTAGGGACATGGGATGCAGTGACTGAGGGACATGGGATGCAGTGACACACGGACATGGGATGCAGTGACTGGGTGAAATGGGATGCAGTGACTGATGGAAATTGGATGCAGTGACAGAGTGACATGAGCTGCAGTGTCTGATGGAAATGTGATGCAGTGACTGAGGGAAATGGGACGCAGTGACTGAGGGAAATGGGATGCAGTCAGTGTGGAAAATTGAATTCATCGTCTGTGAGATACGGGAAACAGTGACTGATGGAAATGTGATGCAGTGACTGTGGTGAAGGA
This sequence comes from Stegostoma tigrinum, assembly GCF_030684315.1. NCBI lineage: Eukaryota > Metazoa > Chordata > Chondrichthyes > Orectolobiformes > Stegostomatidae > Stegostoma > Stegostoma tigrinum. The sequence goes on along the minus strand of NW_026728129.1, from coordinate 123,039 downwards.
GATGCAGTGATTTAGTAAATGGGATGCTTTGACCGAGTGAAATGTGATGCAGTGACTGAGTGAAATGTGATGCAGTGACTGAGTGAAATGTGATGCAGTGACTGAGGGACATGGGATGCAGTGACTGAGGGACATGAGCTGCGGTGACAGAGGTACTGGGAAGGAGTTTCTGAGTTCATAGGGAATCAGTGCCCGAGCGGGCTTGGGGTGCAGTGACTGAGGGAAATGGGATACAGTGCCTGACCGAAAAGGGACGCACTGACTGAGTGAAATGGGATGCAGTGACTGAGGGATATGGGATGCAGTGACTGAGGGACATGAGATGCAGTGACTGAGAGCCATGGGATGCAGTGACACACAGACATGGGATGCAGTGACTGAGGGAAATGGGATGCAGTATTTGTCGGAAGGAGGATGCAATCACTGAGTGAAATGCGATGCAGAGACTGAGGGAAAGGAGATGCTGTGAATATGGGAAATGGGATGCAGTGAGTGTGGGAAATTGAATGCATCGTCTGTGAGATAAGGGAAATAGTGACTGATGGAAGTGTGATGCAGTGACTGTGGTGAAGGAGATGCAGTGACTGCTTGAAATGTGATGCAGTGACTGCTTGAAATGTGATGCAGTGACTGCTTGAAATGGGATGCAGTGACTGAGGGAAATGGGATGCAGTGACTGAGTGAAATCGGATGCAGTGACTGAGTGAAATGTGATTTAGTCACTGAGTGAAATGGGATGCAGCCGCTGAGTGAAATGGGATGCATTACTGAGTACAATGGGATGCAGTGACTGGATGAAATGGGATGCAGTGACTGAGTGAAATCGGATGCAGTGACTGAGGGAAATGGGATGCACTGACCGAGTGAAATGAGATGCAGTGACTGACGGAAATGGGATGCAGTGACTGAGGGAAATGGGGTGCAGTATTTGTGGGAAGAAGGATGCAATCACTGAGTGAAATGAGATGATGAGACTGAGGGCAAGGTGATGCTGTGACGATGGGAAATGGGATGCACTGAGTATGGGAAATTGAATGCAGCGTCTGTGAGATACGGGAAACAGTGACTGATGGAAATGGGATGCAGTAACTGTGTTGAAGGAGATGCAGTGACTGAGTGAAATGGGATGCAGTGACTGAGTGAAATAGGATGCAGTGACTGCGTGAAATGCGATGCAGTGACTGAGCGAAATGTGATGCAGTCACTGAGGGAAATGAGATGCAGTGACTGAGGGTAATGTGATGCAGTGGCTGAGTGAAATGCGATGCTGTGACTGCGGAAGGGACATGCAGTGACTGAGTGAAATGGGGTGCTGTGACTCGGTGAAATGTGATGCAGTGACTGAGTGAAATGGGATGCAGTCACTGAGTGAAATGGGATGCAGTCACTGAGTGAAATGGGAAGCAGTCACTGAGGGAAATGAAATGCAGGGACTGAGGGTTATGAGACGCAGTGACTGAATGAAATGCGATGCAGTGACTGTGGGAAATGGGATGCAGTGACTTAGTGAAATGAAATGCAGTGACTGAGGGAAAGGAGATGCAGTGACTGTGGGAAATGGGTTGCAGTGCCTGAGTGAAATGGGCCGCAGTGCCTGAGTGAAATGGGCCGCAGTGCCTGAGTGAAATGGGCCGCAGTGCCTGAGTGAAATGGGATGCAGTGCCTGAGTGAAATGGGATGCAGTGCCTGAGTGAAATGGGATGCAGTGCCTGAGTGAAATGGGATGCAGTGCCTGAGTGAAATGGGATGCAGTGCCTGAGTGAAATGGGACGCAGTGCCTGAGGGTAATGGGGTGCACTGACTGAATGAAATGCGATGCAGTGACTGTGGGAAATGGGATGCCGTGACTGTGGGGAATAAGGGGTGGGGACTGAGGGTAATGCGATGCAGTGACTGAGTGAAATGCGATGCAGTGACAAAGGAAAGGACATGCAGTGACTATGGGAAATGGGATGCCCTGACTGAGTGAGATGGGGTGCCGGGACTGTGGGGAGTAGGGTGTGGTGACTGATGGAAATTGATTTACTGTCTCAGTTGAACAGGATTCACTGTCTCCGTTAAATGGGATGCAGTGACTGAGTGAAATGTTATGTAGTGACTGATTGAAATGGGATGCAGTGACTGATCGAAATGAGTTGCAGTGACAGAGGGAAATGAGATGCAGTGAATGAGGGACAGAAGGTGCCGTGAATGAATGAAATGAGGTGCCATGACTGAGGGAAAGTAGATGCAGTGACTGAGAGAAAGGAGATGCAGTGACCGTGGGTAATGGATTGCAGTGACTGAGGGAAATGGGATGCAGTGCCTGAGTGAAATGGGCTGCAGTGCCTGAGTGAAATGGGATGCAGTGACTGACTGAAATGGGATGCAGTGACTGAGGTACGTGGGCTGCAGTGCCCGAGTGAAATGGGCTGCAGTGCCCGAGTGAAATGGGCTGCAGTGCCTGAGTGAAATGGGCTGCAGTGCCTGAGGGATAATGGGATGCATTGACTGATGGAAATGGGATGCAGTGACTGAGGGAATTGAGATGCAGTGACTGAATGAAATGAGATGCAGTGACTGAGGGAAATGAGATGCAGTGACAGAGGGAAATGAGATGCAGTGACAGAGGGAAATGAGATGCAGTGACTGAGGGACCGGTGGTGCCGTGACTGAGGGACAGGTGGTGCCGTGACTGAGGGACAGGAGGTGCTGTGACTGAGGGACAGGAGATGCCATGACTGTGGGAAATGAGATGCAGTGACTGTGGGAAAGGAGATGCAGTGACTGTGGGAAATGGGTTGCAGTGACTGTGAGAAAAGTTTGCAGTGACTGTGGGAAAAGGGAGGCAGTGTCTGAGTGAAATGGGATGCAGTGACTGAGTGAAAAGGGATGTAGTGACTGACTGAAAAGGGATGCAGTGACTGAGTGAAATGGGATGCAGTGACTGAGTGAAATGGGATGCAGTGACTGAGGGTAATGGGACGCAGTGACTGAGGGTAATGGGACGCAGTGACTGCGGGAAAGGAGATGCAGTGACTGCGGGAAAGGAGATGCAGTGACTGAGGGAAATGAGATGCAGTGCCTGTGTGAAATGGGATGCAGTGCCTGAGTGAAATGGGATGCAGTGACTGTGGGAAATGGGATGCAGTGACTGTACGAAAAGGTTGCAGTGATTGAGTGAAATGCGATGCAGTGACTGAGGGAAAGGAGATGCAGTGACTGTGGGAAATGGAATGCTGTTACTGAGGGTAATGGGATGCTGTGACTGAGAGAAATGGGATGCTGTGACTGAGTGAAATGGGATGCAGTGACTGTGGGAAATGGGTTGCAGTGACTGTGGGAAACGTTTGCTGTGACTGTGGGAAATGGGAGGCAGTGACTGAGGGAAATGGGACGCAGTGACTGAGTGTAATGGGATGCAATCACTGAGTGAAAAGGGATGCAGTGACTGAGTGAAAAGGGATGCAGTGACTGAGTGAAAAGGGATGCAGTGACTGAGGGTAATGTGGTGCAGTGCCTGAGTGAAATGGGATGCAGTGACTGAGTGAAATGGGATGCAGTGACTGAGTGAAATGGGACGCAGTGACTGAGGGAAATGGGAGGCAGTGACTGAGGGACAGGAGGTGCCGTTACTGAGGGAAATGGATTGCTCTGACTGAGGGTAATGGGATGCACTGTCTCAGTTCAATGAGATTCACTGTCTCAGTTAAATGCGATGCAGTGACTGAGTGAAAAGGGATGCAGTGACTGAGTGAAATTGGAGGCAGTGACTGAGTGAAATGGGAGGCAGTGACTGAGTGAAATGGGAGGCAGTGACTGAGGGAAATGGGAGGCAGTGACTGAGGGAAATGGGAGGCAGTGACTGAGGGAAATGGGAGGCAGTGACTGAGGGAAATGGGAGGCAGTGACTGAGGGAAATGGGAGGCAGTGACTGAGGGAAATGGGAGGCAGTGACTGAGGGAAATGGGAAGCAGTGACTGAGGGAAATGGGAGGCAGTGACTCTGGGAAATGGGATGCACTGACTGAATGAGATGGGGTGCTCAGACTGAGTGAAATGTGATGCAGTGACTGAGGGAAAGGAGATGCAGTGACTGACTGAAATGGGAGCTAGTGACTGAGTGAAATGAGAGGGAGTGACTGAGTGAAGTGGGAGGCAGTGACTGAGTGAAGTGGGAGGCAGTGACTGAGGGTAATGGGATGCAGTGACAGAGGGGAATGGGATGCAGTGACTGAGCGTAATGGGATGCAGTGACTGAGCGTAATGGGATGCAGTGACTGAGTGAAATGGGATGCAGTGACTGAGCGTAATGGGATGCAGTGACTGAGGGTAATGTGATGCAGTGACTGAGTGAAATGCGATGCTGTGACTGAGGAAGGGACATGGAGTGACTGAGTGAAATGGGGTGCTGAGACTGAGTGAAATGGGATGCAGTGACTGAGTGAATTGGGATGCAGTGACTGAGTGAAATAGGTGGCTGAGACTGACGGTAATGGGATGCAGTCACTGAGTGAAATGGCATGCAGTGACTGAGTGAAATGGGATGCAGTGTTTGAGGGAAATAAGATGCAGTGACTGAGGGAAATGAGATGCAGTGACTGAGGGAATGGAGATGCAGTGACTTGGAAATGGAATGCTGTGACTGAGGGCAATGGGATGCTGTGACTGAGTGAAGTGGGAGGCAGTGACTGAGTGAAGTGGGAGGCAGTGACTGAGTGAAATGGGTGGCAGCGACTGTGTGAAGTGGCAGGCAGTGACTGTGTGAAGTGGCAGGCAGTGACTGTGTTGAATTGTGAGGCAGTGACTCGGTGAAATGGGATGCAGTGACTGAGTGAAGTGGGAAGCAGTGACTGAGTGAAATGGGAAGCAGTGACTGAGTGAAATGGGAAGCAGTGAGTGAGGGTCATGGGATGCAGTGAGCGAGGGTCATGGGATGCAGTGACTGAAGGAAATGGGATGCAATGACTGAGTGAATATGATGAAGTGGCTGAGTGAAATGGGATGCAGTGGCTGAGTGAAATGGGATGCAGTGGCTGAGTGAAATGGGATGCAGTGGCTGAGTGAAATGGGATGCAGTGACTGAGGAAAATGAGTTGCAGTGACTGAGCGAAAAGAGATGCAGTGACTGAGGGTCATGGGATGCATCGTCTCAGTTCAATGAGATTCACTGTCTCAGTGAAATGGGACGCAGTGACTGAGGGAAATGTGATGCCGTGACTGGGGAATAGGGTGCGGTGACTGATGGAAATGGATTCACTGTCTCACTTGGATAGGATTCACTGTCTCCTGCTCAGACGGACTGGCCCCCGCAGCCCTGACCCGCTCAGAGGGACTGGCTTCCGCTGCCCTGACCCGCTCAGAGGGACTGGCCCCCGCAGCCCTGACCCGCTCAGAGGGACTGGCCCCCGCAGCCAGAGCCGTTCAGAGGGACTAGCCCCCGCTGCCCTGACCCGCTCAGAGGGACTGGCCCCCGCAGCCCTGACCCGCTCAGAGGGACTGGCCCCCGCAGCCAGAGCCGCTCAGAGGGACTAGCCCCCGCTGCCCTGACCCGCTCAGTGCGACTTGCCCCCTGCAGTCCTGTCCCGCTCACTGCGACTTGCCCCCCGCAGACCTGACCCGCTCACTGCGACTTGCCCCCCGCAGCCCTGACCCGCTCACTGCAACACTGCCCCCCGCAGCCCTGACCCGCTCACTGCGACTTGCCCTCCGCAGCCCTGACCTGCTCACTGCGACACTGCCCCCGGAAGCCCTGACCCGCTCACTGCGATTTGCCCCCCGCAGTCCTGACCCGCTCACAGGGACTGGCCCCCCGCAGACCTCACCCGCTCACAGGGACTGGCCCCCGCAGCCCTGACCCGCTCACTGCGACTTGCCCCCCGCAGCCCTGACCCGCTGACAGGGACTGGCCCCCCCCGCAGACCTCACCCGCTCACAGGGTCTGGCCCCGGCAGCCCTGACCCGCTCACTGCGACTTGCCCCCCGCAGCCCTGACCCGCTGACAGGGACTGGCCCCCCGCAGCCCTGACCCGCTCACAGGGACTGGCCCCCGCAGCCCAGACCCGCTCACAGGGACTGGCCCCCGCAGACCTGACCCGCTCACTGCGACTTGCCCCCCGCAGTCCTGTCCCGCTGACAGGGACTTGCCGCCCGCAGTCCTCTCCCGCTCACAGGGACTGGCCCCCGCAGCCCTGACCCGCTCACTGCGACTTTCCCCCCGCAGTCCTTTCCTGCTGACAGGGACATGCCCCCGCAGGTCTGACCCGCTCAGAGGGACTGGCCGCCGCAGCCCTGACCCGCTGAGATGGACTGGCCCCCGCAGCCCTGACCCGCTCAGAGGGACTGTCCCCCGCCGCCCTGACCCGCTCAGAGGGACTGTCCCCCGCAGCCCTGACCCGCTCAGAGGGACTGGCCCCCGCAGCCCTGACCCGCTCAGAGGGCTGGGCCCCCGCAGCCCTGACTCCGCTCACTGCGACTTGACCCCCGCAGTCCTGTCCCGCTCACTGCGACTTGCCCCCCGCAGCCCTGACCCGCTCACTGCGACACTGCCCCCCGCAGCCCTGACCCACTCACGCGGACTGTTCCCCCGCTGCCCTGTCCCGCTGACAGGGACTTGCCCTCGCAGCCCTGACCCGCTCACTGCGACTTGACCCTTGCAGTCCTGTCCCGCTGACAGGAACTGGCCCCCGCAGCCCTGACCCGCTGACAGCGACTGGCCCCCGCAGCCCTGACCCGCTGACAGGGACTGGCCCCCGCAGCCGTGACCCGCTCACAGGGACTGGTCCCCCGCAACCCTGACCCGCTCAATGCGACATTGCCACCCGCACCCCAGACCTGCTCACTGCGACTTGCCTCCCGCAGCCCTGACCCGCTATGAGGGCCTGCCCCTGCAGCCCTGACCCGCTCGCAGGGAATGGCCCCCGCAGCCCTGACCCGCTCTCTGCAACTTGACCCCCGCGGACCTGACCCGCTCACAGGGACTTGCCCCTTGCAGTCCTGACCCTCGCACTGCGACCTGCTCCCCGCAGTCCTGACCCGCTCACAGTGACCTGCCCCTTGCAGTCCTGTCCCGCTGACAGGGACTTGCCCCGGCAGCCCTGACCCGCTCAGAGGTACTGGCCCCCGCAGCCCTGACCCACTCACAGGGACTGGCCCCCGCAGCCCTGACCCGCTCTCTGCGACTTGCCCCACGCATCCCTGAGCCGCTCACTGCGACTTGCCCCCCAAAGCCCTGACCCGCTCACAGGGACTTGCCCCTTGCAGTCCTGACCCGCTCACTGCCACCTGCCCCCGCAGTCCTGTCCCGCTGAAAGGGACATGCCCATTGCAGTCCTGACCCGCTCACTGCGACCTGCCCCCCCCGCAGTCCTGACCCGCTCACTGCGACACTGCCCCCCGCACCCCTGACCCGCTCACTGCGAATGGCCCCCCGCAGCCCTGACCCGCTCACTGCGACCTGCCCCCCGCAGCCCTGACCCGCTCACTGCGACACTGACCCCCGCAGTCCTCACCCGCTCAGGGGGACCGGCCCCTCGCAGCCCTCACCCGCTCACGCAAACCGGCACCCCGCAGCACTGACCCGCTCACTGCCACCTGCCCCTTGCAGTCCTGTCCCGGTGACAGGGACTGGCCCCTGCAGCCCTGACCCGCTCACAGGAACTGGCCCCCCGCAGCCCTGACCCGCTCACTGCGACCTGCCCCCCGCAGCCCTGACCCGCTCACTGCGACTTGCCCCCCGCAGACCTGACCCGGTGACAGGGACTGGCCCCCGCAGCCCTGTCCAGCTCACAGGGACTGGCCCCCACAGCCCTGACCCGCTCACTGCGACTTGCCCCCCGCAGTCCTGTCCCGCTCACTGCGAATGGCCCCCTGCAGCCCTGACCCGCTCACTGCGAACTACCCCCCGCAGCCCTGACCCGCTCACTGCGACACTGCCCCCGACAGCCCTGATCCGCTCACTGCGACTTGGCCCCGCAGCTCTGACCCGCTCAGAGGGACTGGCCCCCACCGCGCCGACCTGCTCACATGGACTGGCCCCCGCAGCCGTGACCCGCTCACTGCGACTTGTTGCCCACAGACCTGACCCGCTCAGTGCCATTTGCCCTCCGCGGTCCTGACCCGCTCACTGCGACACTGCCACCCGCAGCCCTGACCCGCTCACTGCGACCTGCCCCCCGCAGCCCTGACCCGCTCACTGCGACACTGCCCCCCCGAGCCCTGACCCGCTCGCAGGGACTGGCTGCCGCAGCCCTGACTCGCTCACAGGTACTGACCCCCCGCAGCCCTGACCCGCTCAATGCTACCCAGCCTCCCGCAGCCCTGACCCGCTCACTGCGACTTGCCCCCCGCAGCCCTGACCCGCTCAGAGGGCCTGCCCCCGCAGCCCTGACCTGCTCGCTGCGACACTGCACCCCGCAGCCCTGACCCCCTCACTGCGACTTGCCCCCCGCAGTCCTGTCCCGCTGACAGGGACTTGCCCCTGCAGCCCTGTCCCGCTTACTGCGACTTTCCCCCCGCAGCCCTGTCCCGCTGACTGCGACTTGCTCCCCGCAGCCCTGACCCCTCACTGCGACTTGCCCCCCGCAGACCTGACCCGCTCAGGGGCACTGGCCCCCGCAGCCCTGACCCGCTCACTGCGACTTGCCCCCCGCGGCCCTGACCCGCTCAGACGGCCTGCCCCTCGCAGCCCTGACCCGCTCACAGGGCTTGGCCCTCCGCAGCCCTGACCCGGTGACAGGGACTGGCCCCCACAGCCCTGACCCGCTCACTGCCGCTTGCCCCCCACAGTCCTGTCCCGCTGACAGGGACCTGCCCCTTGCAGCCCTGTCCCGCTGACAGGGACTTGCACCCGCTGCCCTGACCCGCTCTCTGCGACTGGCCCCCCGCAGCCCTGACCCGCTCACTGCGACTTGCCCCCCGCAGCCCTGACCCGCTCACTGTGACTTGCCCCCCGCAGACCTGACCCGCTCACTGCGACTTGCCCCCCGCAGTCCTGTCCCGCTGACAGGGACCTGCCCCTTGCAGTCCTGTCCCGCTGACAGGGACTTGCACCCGCTGCCCTGACCCGCTCACTGCGACTTGCCCCCCGCAGACCTGACCCGCTCAGGGGCACTGGCCCCCGCAGCCCTGACCCGCTCACTGCGACTTGCCCCCCGCAGCCCTGACCCGCTCAGACGGCCTGCCCCTCGCAGCCCTGACCCGCTCACAGGGCTTGGCCCTCCGCAGCCCTGACCCGGTGACAGGGACTGACCCCCGCAGCCCTGACCCGCTCACTGCGACTTGCCCCTCGCAGCCCTGACCCGCTCACAGGGATTGGCCCTCCTCAGCCCTGACCCGGTGACAGGGACTGGCCCCCACAGCCCTGACCCGCTCACTGCGACTTGCCCCCCGCAGTCCTGTCCCGCTGACAGGGACCTGCCCCTTGCAGTCCTGTCCCGCTGACAGGGACTTGCACCCGCTGCCCTGACCCGCTCACTGCGACTTGTCCCCCGCAGCCCTGACCCGCTCTCTGCGACAAGCCCCCCGCAGCCCTGACCCGCTCAGGGGGACCGGCCCCCCACAGCCCTGACCCGCTCAGGGGGACCGGTCCCCCGCAGCCCTGACCCGCTGATAGGGGCTGGCCCCCGCAGCCCTCAGCAGCTCACAGGGACTGGCCCCCCGCAGACCTGACCCGCTCACTGCAACTGGCCCCCCGCAGCCCTGACCCGCTCACTGCGACTTGCCCCCCGCAGTCCTGTTCCGCTGACAGGGACTTGCCCCCGCAGCCCTGACCCACTCACTGCGAGTTGCCGCCCGCAGCCCTGACCCGCTCACCGGGACTGACCCCCGCATCCCTGACCCGCTTACCGGGACTGGCCCCCCGCAGCCCTGACCCCCTCACTGCGACTTGACCCCCTCACTGCGACTTGACCCCCGCAGTCCTGTCCCGCTGACAGGGACATGCCCCTGCAGCCCTGTCCCGCTTACTGCGACTTTCCCCCCGCAGCCCTGACCCGCTGACTGCGACTTGCACCCCGCAGCCCTGACCCCTCACTGCGACTTGCCCCCCACAGACCTGACCCGCTCAGGGGGACTGGCCCCCGCAGCCCTGACCCGCTCACAGGGACTGGCCTGCGCAGCTGTGACCCGCTCACAGGGACTGGCCCCCGCAGCCCTAACCCGCTCACAGGGACTGGCCCCCCGCAGTCCTGTTTCGCTGACAGGGACTTGCCCCCGCAGCCCTGACCCATTCACTGCGAGTTGCCCCCCGCAGCCCTGACCCGCTCACAGGGACTGACCCCCGCAGCCCTGACCCGCTCACTGCGACTTGCCCCTCGCAGCCCTGACCCGCTCACAGGGATTGGCCCTCCTCAGCCCTGACCCGGTGACAGGGACTGGCCCCCACAGCCCTGACCCGCTCACTGCCGCTTGCCCCCCGCAGTCCTGTCCCGCTGACAGGGACCTGCCCCTTGCAGTCCTCTCCCGCTGACAGGGACTTGCCCCCCGCAGCCCTGACCCGCTCACTGCGACTTGTCCCCCACAGCCCTGACCCGCTCACTGCGACACTGCCCCCCCCAGCCCTGACCCGCTCGCAGGGACTGGCCGCCGCAGCCCTGACTCGCTCACAGGTACTGACCCCCCGCAGCCCTGACCCGCTCAATGCTACCCAGCCTCCCGCAGCCCTGACCCGCTCACTGCGACTTGCCCCCTGCAGTCCTGTCCTGCTGACAGGGACTGGTACCCGCAGCCCTGACCCGCTCAGAGGGACTGGACCCCCGCAGCCCTGACCCGCTCACTGCGACTGGCCCCCCGCACCCCTGACCCGCTCACTGTGACTTGCCCCCCGCACCCCTGACCCGCTCACTGTGACTTGCCCCCCACAGCCCTGACCCGCTCACTTCGACTTGCCCCCCGCAGAGCTGACCCGCTCACTGCGACACTGCCCTCCTCAGCCCTGACCCGCTCACTGTGACTTGCCCCGCGCAGCTCTGACCCACTCAGAGGGACTGGCCCATGCTGCGCTGACCCGCTTACATGGACTGGCCCCCGCAGCCCTGACCCGCTCACTGCGACACTGCCCCTAGCAGCCCTGACCCGCTCACTGCGACTTGCCCCACGCAGCCCTGACCCGCTCACTGCGACTTGCCCCCCGCAGCCCTGACCCGCTCACAGGGACTGGCCCCCGCAGCCCTGACCTGCTCACTGGGACTGGCCCCCCGCAGTCCTGACCCGCTCACTGCGACTTGCCCCCCGCAGCCCTGACCCGCTCACTGCGACTTGCCCCCCGCAGCCCTGACCCGCTCACTGCGACTTGCCCCCCCGCAGCCCTGACTCGCTCACAGGGACTGGCCCCCACAGCCCTGACCCGTTCACAGGGGCTCTCCCCCCCGCAGTCCTGACCCGCTCACTGCGACTTGCCCCCCGCAGCCCTGACCCGCTCACTGCGACTCGCCCCCCGCAGCCCTGACCCGCTCACTGCGACTTGCCCCCCGCAGCCCTGACCCGCTCACAGGGACTGACCCCCGCATCCCTGACCCGCTTACCGGGACTGGCCCCCCGCAGCCCTGACCCGCTCACTGCGACTTGCCCCCCGCAGCCCTGAACCGCTCAGACGGCCTGCCCCTCGCAGCCCTGACCCGCTCACAGGGCTTGGCCCTCCGCAGCCCTGACCCGGTGACAGGGACTGGCCCCCACAGCCCTGACCCGCTCACTGCCGCTTGCCCCCCACAGTCCTGTCCCGCTGACAGGGACCTGCCCCTTGCAGTCCTGTCCCGCTGACAGGGACTTGCACCCGGTGCCCTGACCCGCTCTCTGCGACTGGCCCTCCGCAGCCCTGACCCGCTCACTGCGACTTGCCCCCCGCAGCCCTGACCCGCTCACTGTGACTTGCCCCCCGCAGACCTGACCCGCTCACTGCGACTTGCCCCCCGCAGTCCTGTCCCGCTGACAGGGACCTGCCCCTTGCAGTCCTGTCCCGCTGACAGGGACTTGCACCCGCAGCCCTGACCCGCTCACTGCGACTTGTCCCCCGCAGCCCTGACCCGCTCTCTGCGACAAGCCCCCCGCAGCCCTGACCCGCTCAGGGGGACCGGTCCCCCGCAGCCTTGACCCGCTGATAGGGGCTGGCCCCCGCAGCCCTCAGCAGCTCACAGGGACTGGCCCCCCGCAGACCTGACCCGCTCACTGCAACTGGCCCCCCGCAGCCCTGACCCGCTCACTGCGACTTGCCCCCCGCAGTCCTGTTCCGCTGACAGGGACTTGCCCCCGCAGCCCTGACCCACTCACTGCGAGTTGCCGCCCGCAGCCCTGACCCGCTCACCGGGACTGACCCCCGCATCCCTGACCCGCTTACCGGGACTGGCCCCCCGCAGCCCTGACCCCCTCACTGCGACTAGACCCCCTCACTGCGACTTGACCCCCGCAGTCCTGTCCCGCTGACAGGGACTTGCCCCTGCAGCCCTGTCCCGCTTACTGCGACTTGACCCCCGCAGTCCTGTCCCGCTGACAGGGACTTGCCCCCGCAGCCCTGACCCCTCACTGCGACTTGCCCCCCACAGACCTGACCCGCTCAGGGGGACTGGCCCCCGCAGCCCTGACCCGCTCACTGCGACTTGCCCCCCGCAGCCCTGACCCGCTCACAGGGACTGGCCCGCGCAGCTGTGACCCGCTCACAGGCACTGGCCCCCGCAGCCCTAACCCACTCACAGGGACTGGCCCCCCGCAGTCCTGTTCCGCTGACAGGGACTTGCCCCCGCAGCCCTGACCCATTCACTGAGAGTTGCCCCCCGCAGCCCTGACCCGCTCACAGGGACTGACCCCCGCAGCCCTGACCCGCTCACTGCGACTTGCCCCTCGCAGCCCTGACCCGCTCACAGGGATTGGCCCTCCTCAACCCTGACCCGGTGACAGGGACTGGCCCCCACAGCCCTGACCCGCTCACTGCCGCTTGCCCCCCGCAGTCCTGTCCCGCTGACAGGGACCTGCCCCTTGCAGTCCTCTCCCGCTGACAGGGACTTGCCCCCCGCAGCCCTGACCCGCTCACTGCGACTTGTCCCCCGCAGCCCTGACCCGCTCACTGCGACACTGCCCCCCCCAGCCCTGACCCGCTCGCAGGGACTGGCCGCCGCAGCCCTGACTCGCTCACAGGTACTGACCCCCCGCAGCCCTGACCCGCTCAATGCTACCCAGCCTCCCGCAGCCCTGACCCGCTCACTGCGACTTGCCCCCTGCAGTCCTGTCCTGCTGACAGGGACTGGTACCCGCAGCCCTGACCCGCTCAGAGGGACTGGACCCCCGCAGCCCTGACCCGCTCACTGCGACTGGCCCCCCGCACCCCTGACCCGCTCACTGTGACTTGCCCCCCGCACCCCTGACCCGCTCACTGTGACTTGCCCCCCACAGCCCTGACCCGCTCACTTCGACTTGCCCCCCGCAGAGCTGACCCGCTCACTGCGACACTGCCCTCCTCAGCCCTGAACCGCTCACTGTTACTTGCCCCGCGCAGCTCTGACCCACTCAGAGGGACTGGCCCATGCTGCGCTGACCCGCTTACATGGACTGGCCCCCGCAGCCCTGACCCGCTCACTGCGACACTGCCCCTAGCAGCCCTGACCCGCTCACTGCGACTTGCCCCACGCAGCCCTGACCCGCTCACACGGACTGGCCCACGCAGCCCTGACCCGCTCACAGGGACTGGCCCCCCGCAGCCCTGACCCGCTCACGGGGACCGGCCCCCCTGCAGTCCTGTCCCACTGACATGGACATGCCCCCGCAGCCCTGACCCGCTCACTGAGACTTGCCCTCCGCAGTCCTGACCTGCTCACTGCGACTTGCCCCCCGCAGCCCTGACCCGCTCACTGCGACACTGCCCCCCGCAGCCCTGACCCGCTCACAGGGACTGGCCCCCCGCAGCCCTGACCCGCTCACTGCGACTTGCCCCCCGCAGCCCTGACCCGCTCACAGGGACTGGCCCACCGCAGCTCTGACCCGCTGACAGGGTCTGGCCCCCGCAGCCCTGACCTGCTCACAGGGACTGGCCCCCCGCAGTCCTGACCTGCTCACTGCGACTTGCCCCCCGCAGCCCTGACCCGCTCACTGCGACACTGCCCCCCGCAGCCCTGACCCGCTCACAGGGACTGGCCCCCCGCAGCCCTGACCCGCTCACTGCGACTTGCCCCCCGCAGCCCTGACCCGCTCACAGGGACTGGCCCACCGCAGCTCTGACCCGCTGACAGGGTCTGGCCCCCGCAGCCCTGACCTGCTCACAGGGACTGGCCCCCCGCAGTCCTGACCCGCTCACTGCGACTTGCCCCCCGCTGTCCTGACCCGCTCACTGCGACTTGCCCCCCGCAGCCCTGACCCGCTGACTGCGACTTGCCCCAGGCAGGCCTGACCCGCTCACAGGGACTGGCCCGCCGCAGCCCTGACCCGCTTACATGGACTGGCCCCCACAGCCCTGACCTGCTGACTGCGACACTGCCCCCCGCAGCCTTGACCCGCTCACAGGGACTCGCCCCCCGCAGCCCTGACCCGCTCACTGCGACTTGCCCCCCACAGCCCTGACCCGCTCACGGGGACTGGCCCCCGCAGCCCTGACCTGCTCACTGGGACTGGCCCCCCGCAGCCCTGACCCGCTCACTGCGACTTGCCCCCCGCAGCCCTGACCCGCTCACTGCGACTTGCCCCCCGCAGCCCTGACCCGCTCACTGCGACTTGCCCCCCCGCAGCCCTGACTCGCTCACAGGGACTGGCCCCCACAGCCCTGACCCGTTCACAGGGGCTCTCCCCCCCGCAGCCCTGACATGCTCACTGCGACTTGCCCCCCGCAGACCTGACCCTCTCACTGCGACTTGCCCCCTGCAGTCCTGTCCCGCTGACAGGGACTTGCCCCCAGCAGTTCTGTCCCGCTGACAGGGACTCGCCCCCGCAGACCTGACCCGCTCACTGCGTCTGGCCCCCCGCAGCCCTGACCCGCTCACTGCGACTTGCCCCCCGCAGCCCTGACCCGCTCACTGCGACTTGCCCCCCGCAGCCCTGACCCGCTCACAGGGACTGGCCCACGCAGCCCTGACCCGCTCACAGGGACTGACCCCGAGCAGCCCTGACCCGCTCACTGCGACTTGCCCCCCGCAGTCCTGTCCCGCTGACAGGGACTTGCCCCCCGCAGCCCTGACCTGCTGACAGGGACTGGCCCCCGCAGCCCTGACCCACTCACTGCCACTGGCCCCCCGCAGCCCTGTCCCACTCAGTGCGACTTGCCCCCCGCAGCCCTGACCCGCACACTGCGACTTGCCCCCCGCAGCCCTGTCCCACTGACAGGGACTTGCCCCCCGCAGCCCTGACCCGTTCACTGCGACACTGCCCCCGCAGCCCTGACCCACTCACTGCCACTGGCCCCCCACAGCCCTGACCCGCTCACTCCGACTTGCCCCCGCAGCCCTGACCCGCACACTGCGACTTGCCCCCCGCAGCCCTGTCCCACTGTCAGGGACTTGCCCCCCGCAGCCCTGACCCGCTCACTGCGACACTGCCCCTTGCACCCCTGACCCGCTCTCTGCGACTTGCCCCCCGCACCCCTGACCCGCTGACAGGGACTTGTCCCCGCAGCCCTGACCCGCTCACTGCGACTGGCCCCCCGCTGATCGAAGTAATTGAAATGGAGATGCCAGGCCAGATGATGATTTGTACCTATATGACGGGGGAGTGGTCAGGCCCCAGACTCCAGCTTATGGTTGATGAACTGGAATCTCAGTTTTGACCAATCAACAAATCATGTGGGGCAGAGTTACCAGGGAATGCTGTGCTTCAGGAGGCAGTCACACACCTTAGATTAACTAGCTGAAACTCGGTCAGTGGCCAATGACAAAGATCAGGGCAGGTGGAAGGATCCAGGATGTAGTGCAGAAGGAACCTTGGCCTTTGATCTTATCGAACAGGTTTGAGATTCTTTCTTCGTGTGTGGATGAGAGTGCAGGGTATAGGGAAGATGAGTAAACTGACTGTAGCACTTTGGTACAGGGGGGACATTCAGGAGGGGATAAAAAGTGAAATGTAGTTATAATCAGAGGTAGTATAGTTAGGAGAATGAACACTGTTCGTTGTGACCAGGATCGGGAGTCTCGAAAGTAGTGTTGCCTGCCTGGTGCCCAGGTTCAGAATATTCCATCTCGGCTACAAAGGAACTTGAAGTGGGAGGAGTAGAAATCCAGCTATCGTGGTCCACACAGGTACCATTGATATGGAAGAAAGAGGAAAGAGGTTCTGCTGAGGGATTATGAGCACCGAGGTGCTGAGGTGAGAAAGCAGAACCAGAATGGTAATAATCTCTGGATTATTATCTGAGCAATTTGGCACGGTGTGAACATAATTATAGATGTACATTGTTCAAATGGTGGCATGGCAGAAATGTGTTTGAATTCATGGGACATTGGCATCGGTATGGGGAAGGAGGGAGTCGTTCTGGTGTTATAGGCTCGACGAGAATCATATTGGGACAAGTATCCTCGCAAAATACAGAGCTAGGTCTGGGGCTAGGGCGTAAAAATAAAAAGTGTGGAGCGGGTGAGCTCAGTTGCATGGAAAATTGTGGAAAAAGTTAGAAGCTGGTAAGTGCTCAGCAAAGTTTCCAGAGCAAGTAATAGGACAAAAAGTATGGAAATGGTCAGGAGTCTCACTTCAGCTGCAGCAGATAAGAAGGGTGGCTGTAAATGCCAGACTGAAGATCTTGTATTGAATTGCAGGGAGTGTATGAAACAAAGTGAATGAGTTTGTGGTGCAGATTGAAATTGACAGATACATCACTCTGGGTATCACAGAGAGGTGGTTGTTAGGGGATAAGTGTTGGGAACGAAATAGCCAATGATTCATGTCCGATAGAAAGAACAGGCAAATGAACAGAGATAACAAAGTGTGGAGCTGTATGAGCACAGCAGGCCAAGCAGCATCTCAGGAGCGTAAAAGCTGACGTTTTGTCAGGCAGCATCAGAGGCTGAGGAAAGTTGAGGTTTTGGGTCAGGACCCTTCCTGAGAAATGGAGGGTGGAAGGGAGCTCAGAAACAAATAGCGTGGAGGGGGAGGAGGTGCTGGGGAAGGTAGGTTGGATGGTAATAAGTGAGTACTATCCAGATTGGAACAGATTTTCCCCAGGGGGGAATTAGTACGAATTCCAAATCACTCTCAAAATCTTAGTGACTGTTAACGTTGATGTTTTTTGTCTGTGTGTTTCAGTAATTGCATGACAGTTGAATGGTTCGTTGAGAGTGAGGAACCTATGGACTCTCACACACCAAGATGGAATTTAGTTCGAAGAGTGACTTCAAAATAGTTGCTTGCTTTTAAAATCTTGACTGTTTTTGCTGTCCAGTTGAATGAATTTGGCTTCATACTGCTTCAATAGGAATTAGTGTTTAATAGGAACATATTTGTGAAACTTACAGTTCCGCAAGTTTTAGCATAAACTGGTGCAGCCTTTCGGTGCTTGCAAAAAGGCTCACTTGTCCGTTAATACCGAAGGAAAATTCGAATTTACAAGTAAGTTCACCCGGTGTCAGGGAATTAAATGTTAATGTTGACTCGAATATAATTTTTTAAAAAGTCATATATTTGTGTAACACTGAACTCAAATTAAAATTTCGATTTGCTGGTTTTACGTTGGATTCATTTTAAATGAGGGTGAAGATCACTTTAAATCCAGCATATTTGTTAAGAAAAGAAATAGCATGTCAAATAAAATTAACTGCATGACTCTTCATAGCCCTATATGTAGAATTTCATTCCGAACTATGAGACAGTTGTGACCCCATACTACCTCAGTGCTCATGGCAAGAGCAAGACTCCTGTTTGACGTGCTGTGCACTGCATGGAATGGCGGCAACATCAGATTCATTTATGCTTGAGAATCAAAAGAATATGACGATAAGATTTAAAATCAAAATCTCATTGAACACTTCAAGGAACGTATTACAGGAAGAAGGGGAAAGCATGTATGACTAATAGAAGGTGGTGGCGCAGATCAAATAGACCTGTGTGCTAAAACTTAACACAAATTTCACATTGAATGGAACAGTTCAAACAGGCTGGAGGAAGCAGACATGCCAGCCCAAACTTTTTGAATTTGAGCATTCTGTTCGTAAACATCAGCAAAATTGTGGGAAACATGTTTATTCTTTCTCTTTTATTGCACAGAACCATACGATGAGACTGTTTTGATGAGGAATTGAAAGATTATGTGTCCCATCCATTTGACTCACAGTTTGGTACCATAGGTTGGTACGATCTTCGTTGGAGAAGGAAAAGGGATGTTCCAGATACAGAAAATCGTCAAAGCATTTACGACAAAGTCCGTTTCTGGTTAGTTTTAATTAATGCAGTTAACATTTTTAGCTCGACATGATTGCACAATGGAGTCAATAAGAAAATTCCATCTGATATTCCACATAAATTTTAAGTGGATATTAAAGCAGCTCATTTCTTTTTCACACTGTCTGCTGCTTTTAAGAATGGTTGTCTTATTGTCGAAATGTTTAGCTTTGACTCCATGGCTGCTTCCATTAGCTCACATTGAAACACATGTTTCTTCAGCCAAAAATGCACGTTTACCCGGTGTAGCTTGACTGACCTTCCCCTGTGGTCGTTCCCCTGAAATCCCCTGCGGTCGCTCCCCTGAAAAACAACTATACCATTTTGGATACTGTTCCGGGGGACGAGTTGGCAGTGGGTATGCAGTAGGGTGCAGGTCTCTGGCACAGAGTCTGTCCCTCTTGCATAGAAGGGAAGCGGGGATAGGAAGAGAGTGATAGTCATTGGGGACTCAATAGTTAGAGGGACTGATAGAAGATTTGCCGGGAACGAAAGAGACTCACGATTGGTGTGTTGCCTACCAGGTGCCAGGGTCTGTGATGTCTCGGATCATGTGTTTAGGGTCCTGAGGGGAGAGGTTGACCAGCCCCAAGTCGTGGGACACGTAGGCACCAACGACATAGGTAGAAAGAGGGATAGGGATGTCAGGCAGGATTTCAGGGAGCGAGGGTGGAAGTTGAGAGCGAGAACAAACAGAGTGGTCGTCACTAGTTTGTCACCGTACCACGTGATAGCGAGGCAAAGAACAGGGAGAGATTTCAGCTGAAGACGTGGCTGCAGGGATGGTGCAGGTGGGAGGGCTTCAGGTACATGGACAATTGGGGTTCATTCTGGGGAAGGTGGGACCTGGACAAACAGGACGATATCCACTTGAACCAGAGGGGCACTAATATCCTGGGTGGGAAATTGGCCTGTGCCATTCGGTTGGATTTAAACGAGCTCAGAAGGGGGATGGGAAACTGAGGTGTAGTCCCAGTACACAGGAGGATGAGCGTAGGGAGGACATGGTCAGGACCTCACTGTCACAGAAGTGTGCTGGCAGACAGCAAGCTGGATTGAAGTGTGACGACTTTAATGCCGGGAGTATCCGGAATAATGTAGGTGAGCTTGCAGCTTGGATAGGTACCACGGACTTCGATGTTGTGGCCATTTCGGAGACATGGATAGAGCAGGGTCAGGAATGGATGTTGCAGGTTCTCGTGTTTAGATCTTTCATTAAGGTCTGGGAAGGTGGTAAAAGAGGGGGAGGTGTGGCTTTGTTGGTCAAGGACAGTATAACGGCGGCTGAAAGAACCTTTGAGGACTCGTCTACTGAGGCGGTATGGGCTGATGTTGCCAAGGAACGTTTGTCGACTGAGTCAGTGTGGGTGGAAGTTCGGAACAACAAGGCAGCAGTCACCTCACTGGAGGTTTTCTACGGACCCCAAATAGCAGTTGCGAGATCGAAGAACTCATTGGCCGGCAGATTGTTGGAAAGTGCAAACGTAGCAGGGTTGTTGTTGTGGGTGACTTCAACTTTCCCAATATAGATTGAAACCTCCTCAGTGCAGATGGTTTGGATGGAGCCGTTTTTGTCAGGTGTGTTCAGGAGGGTTTCCTGACTCAGTATGTGGACAGGCCGACGAGGCGGGAGGCCATTTTGGATTTGGTGCTCGGCGATGAGCCAGGACAGGTGTCAGATCTCGTGGTGGGAGAACACTTTGGCGACAGTGACCGCAAGAGCCTCACATTTAGCATAGCCATGGAAAGGGAAAGGAGCAGTTACCAGGGGAAGATATTTCACTGGGGTCAAGGAAATTATGATACTATCAGACAGGAGTTGGGAAGTACAGATTGGGAGCAATTGTTCCACAGAAAGGGCGCGGCAGACATGTGGAGGCTGTTCAAGGAGCAGTTGTTGCGAGTGATGTATAAATTTGTTCCTCTGAGACAGGGTAGAAGGGGTAAGATTAAGGAGCCTTGGATGACGGGTACAGAGGTGCTTCTTGTCAAAAAGAAAAGGCAGCGTACGTAAGGTGGAGGAAGTGAGGGTCTAGCACAGCTTTAGAGTATTACAGGCCTGCTCGGAAGGAGCTCAAAAGATATTGCCTGTACAATTGTGACCTGTTACAACCTTTGTGTCCACGCTTGCTCATTCAATGGTGTCAAGATGCCAGCAGTGAGTGTACCTTCTCCATCCCCGAATGCTGTCAGCTCACATAAGACATAGTCCTTACTTAAAATCTTCTGATCAACCAAAGTTCATTGTAATGGACATTTTAGTTATCTGTCATGAAACGAAAACTGATTCTGACTGGCATGACCTGCAGTGCAAATGAATATCATCTGCGAAACGAGATTCCTTATGGGCTTGCAGCCGCTACAAATAATTGCTTTTCAAAGACGTTGCACACATACATTTTTTTCTCCTATTACCTTAGATTATTTTTTTGTTTATGCATGTTGTGTGGGATTCCAGTCAGGCCCATAAACACAGGTTGATGCAGTCACTGTTACAACAGGGTATTGAAGGAGAATTTGTGATCTTTGGAGTTTCATTCCAGTGTATGAAGGAGTGCATCATCAAGCCACTTCAGAGCACTACTGGCGACAAATTGTTGCAAGTTTTCAAGTGTTACCGATGGTCACATAAAATATGGCCTTTTTGTTGTTGCGCTATTCATCTTAGCTGCACCATATCTAGTATTTCGGCTTGGAAACTATTTCAATTTTTTTGATTGACTTATTCAAAATCATTTCTGATTGTTGTCATGATATCTACAATATGTTATTTTGATTGGAAATAGAGGATTGGATCTGTCTTAATGGAAATAATGTATGCGCTTATAAAACCCCTTCTGGGCAAGGTAGTTGCTCACTGGTTAGAGCTGCTCATGCACTGGGGAGCCAGTTGAGATTCCAGTCTTGGGTAACTATCTGTGTGGAATTGACACGTCCTCCCCGCGTCTGCGAGAGGCTTCTGCCAGGTGCTGCAGTTTCCTCCCATTGTTCAAAGATGTGCAGGTCCTTATATGTGATTTGTGAAGCATTTCTTAAATGTTTCAATCCTGCCAGCATCCAGTGCCTTGGACAAAATAACTGGAGATGAATAAAAGATACTGTGCCTTTTGACACCATTTCCTGCTGGATTTTCATCAATCCTGCTTTATATCGGTGACAACTTCCATGACCTCTTTTGATGCTATGTCTGAATTGACAGTCTAGTTCCAAATATTTGTTGTGCAGTATTTCAAGGTCTCTGTTCCAGCATACCCATGAATGTCCACTTCAAAAGATACTTCCATATCATAGAATCCCTCCAGTGTGGAAACAAGCCCCTTTTGACCCAAGAAGTCCACAGCCACCCTCCAAAGAGCATCTCACCCTGACTCATCCCCCGACCCTTTCCTCAGTAACCCTACATTTCCCATGACTAACACACCTAATCTGCACATCCCTAAACACAATGGGCAAGTTTGGCATGGCCCATACACCTAGCCTGCACATCTTTGGACTGTGGGAGGAAACCAGAGCACTCAGCAGGAACCCATGCAGGCATGGGCAGAATGTACAAACTCCGCACAGAAGATCGCCCAACGGTGGGATCGAACCTGGGTCCCTGGCGCTGTGAGTCAGCAGTGCTAACCACTGAGCCACCGTGCTGCCCTTGGAGTTAGACAGAGCTTGCTTGTTCCTGGGTGGCCTCAAAATGCCAACCTCCACTTCGTGGCAAAAGTGCTGACCAACTGCACTCATCTTCACTGGCTTTTGCTTTGTATCATTGAATTCAATTCTTCAAACTCTATGATAAATATTTAAATTTCCATTGATATGTGAGCGTTGTTTTTAGTACGCAGTATTGGTTTATTATGTTTCATTGGTACATAATGAATATTGTATGTATATGCAAATGGGCAAGTTGGTAACGATGCAGTCCACAGACCTGGAGGATAATAACACTGTCCTTCAATCGCCCACAATGCCCTCTGCAAATTGGTAGAAAACAAAAATTTCTATAAAATTCATCTCCTCCCGTCAGTCGATCAAAATTAATTCAGGATTTTGTACAGACCAATAACCGTAAGATTACACGAGCCTAAACAAAACTACTGGCTCATATTAGTTCAGTAAAGTGAAAGGGCAACAATAGAGGCAGTAGGAACTGCAGATGCTGGAGAATCTGAGATAAGAAGGTGTAAAGCTGGATGAACACAGCAGGCCAAGCAGTATCATCCGGCTCTACACCTTGTTATCTCAGATTCTCCAGCGCCAATTTTCTGAAGTAGGGTCTCGTCCCGAAACATCAGCTTTCTTGCTTCTCTGATGCTGCTTGGCCTGCTGTGTTCATCCAGCTCTCCACCTTGGGCAACAATAGAGTATGCTTTAAGTCACTAGATATGTTACGTGGGTTTGTCTTCCTTAGGGTGGAGTTAGTGGAACTGAAAAAGATGTCTCCCTCACAGTGTTTGTGACAAAAAATTGCATCGTTCCTTGGCGGCCTTTCAACAGAATATTCAGAGATTTCCCGAGTGGGAAGAATGTAACTTCTTTTACTTCTCTTTATCTCACTTTTTCCAACAATTGGAAAATAGATTTTAGAAATAACGTCGAGCTGATGAAGTGTGAAAAGAAAAATAATTCCAAGCAGTGGTGGGAGTTGGTCAGTGAGGTGGGAAGAGTGGATAGGTGGGAGAGAAGGCGGACAGGTCATGGAGGCGGGGATGAGGGGAGGAACTAGTCTTGGGATGAGGCTGGCGGGTGGGGAGATTTTGAGGGTGGCCAAGTCCATATTGAGGCTATTGAGTTGGAAGCTCCCGAGGCAGAATATGGGGTGCTGCTCCTCCAGTTTCTGGGTGGTTTGGTTGTGACACTGGAAGAGGCCCAGGATGGACATGTCATTCAGGGAGTGGGAGGGGGAGTTGAAGTGATGCAATGATTTGGATATGAAAATAGAAGGTGTGTTTAATAAGTTTCCCAATGATTGAAGGTGTAGTAGCCAGCCAAGAAGGTCACCTCAGAATATAATGGGACATTGACAAGGGCGAATAAACTGAGGAATGGCAGATGGTGTTGAGGTTAGCTAAATGTGAGGTGCTACATTTTGGAAAGGCAAATCAGGGCAGCACGTTTACACTGAAGGTTGTGGGGAGTGTTGCTTAATAAAGAGACGCTGGAATGCAGTTTCGTAGTTCCATCAAAGTACAGCCACCGGTAGAAAGGATATGAAGGAGATATTTGGTGTGCTCGCCTTTATTCGTCAGTGCATGGAGTATAGGAGTTGGGAGATCACTTAGCAGCCATGTAGGACGTTGGTTCGGCTGCTTTTGGAATACTGCAATCGATTTTGGTCTCCTTGCGAGAGGAAGGATGTCGGCGCAACATTGAGGGCCGAAGGCCTGTTGTGCGCTGTATTGTTGTCTGTTGTAAACTTGAAAGGGTTCAGAGAAGATTTACAAGGATGTTACCAGCATCGGAGGTTGGAGGTATACCGTGGGCTTGAACAGGCAGCTATTTCTTGGAACTTTGGAGTTCAGGGCTGACCATATAGAAGTTTATACAATTACGAGGGACGTGGATAGAGCAAACAGCCAAGATCTTTTCCCCGGGTTGCTGGAATCCAAAACTGGAGGGAATAGGTTAAAAATGAGAGAGGGAAGATTTAAAATGGACCGGATTTTTTTCATAGTGGTGCAGGTATGGAATGAGCTGCCAGAGGAAGTGGTGGAGGCTTGTACGTTTAAAAGGCATGTGGATGGGTATATGAATAAGACGGGTTGAGAGGAATATGGGCCAAATGCTGGCAAATGGGACTAAATTAATTTAGGATATCTGGTCAACATAGACAAATTGGGCCAAAGGATCTGTTTCCCGACTGTACATCTCTCTGATTCTCAGTGTCTTTTTTCTGAACCACGTGGCCCATAATTAGAAAAACTTGAATCAGGATTTGGGAATGTGACAATTCTAATTGGATCTGTTTGATGAAATTAACTCTGCAGGTAATGGTGGTTGAATTATGATTCGTCAAATTTGAGTTTATTGCAGCATCTTATAGAATAGAGGAGACACATGTAATCAAAATTGAAAATCAAAACTTGGTAAAATTTTGCATTGGAAATACATGACCAGCCATTGGAGGAGATTCATGACCATTGCATTCAAGTGAGAACACCAAATGCGATTCAGTGACTCTGTGAAACGGGATGTAGTGACTCAGTGAAATGGGATGCAGTGGCTTGTGGAGATGGGATGCAGTGACTTATGGAAATGGGATGCACTGACTGAGGGAAATGGGATGCAGTGACTGGGGAAAGGAGATTCACTGACTGTGGGAAATGGGATGCAGTGACTCTTGGTACTGGGATGCAGTGACTGAGGGTAATGGGATGCAGTGACTGAGGGTAATGGGATGCAGTGACTGAGGGTCATGGGATGCAGTGACTGAGGGTAATGAGATGCAGTGACTGCAGGAAAGGAGATGCAGTGACTGCGAGAAAGGAGATGCACTGACTGAGGGAAAGGAGATGCAGTGACTGAGTGAGATGGGATGCAGTGACTGAGTGGAATGGGATGCAGTGATTGAAGGAAATGGGGGCAGTGACCGATGGAAATGGGATGCAGTGACTGAGGGAAATGGGATGCAGTGACTGTGGGAAATGGGATGCAGTGGCTGATGGAAAGGAGATGTAGTGACTGAGTGAACTGGGATGCAGTGACTGCGGGAAATGGGATGCAGTGACTGCGGGAAATGGGATGCAGTGACTGCGGGAAATGGGATGCAGTGACTGCGGGAAATGGGATGCAGTGACTGAGGGTAATGGGATGCAGTGACTGAGGGTAATGGGATGCAGTGACTGAGGGTAATGGGATGCAGTGACTGAGTGAAATGAGCTGCAGTGACTGAGTGAAATGGGATGCAGTGGCTGTGTGAAATGGGATGCAGTGACTGTGAACTGGGACGCAGTGTCTGTTTGAAATGGGATCCTGCGACTGAAGTTAATGGGATGCAGTGACTGAGGGAAATGGGATGCAGTGACTGAGTGAACTGGGATGCAGTGACTGAGTGAACTGGGATGCAGTAACTGATGGAAATGGGATGCAGTGACTGATGGAAATGGGATGCAGTGACTGAGGGAAATGAGATGCAGTTAATGGCAAAAGGAGATGCAGTGACTGAGTAAAATGGGTGGCAGTGACTGAGTGAAGTGGGAGGCAGTGACTGAGTGAAGTGGGAGGCAGTGACTGAGTGAAG
Organism: Stegostoma tigrinum; assembly: GCF_030684315.1. Lineage (NCBI taxonomy): Eukaryota > Metazoa > Chordata > Chondrichthyes > Orectolobiformes > Stegostomatidae > Stegostoma > Stegostoma tigrinum. The sequence goes on along the minus strand of NW_026728129.1, from coordinate 97,494 downwards.
TGGGAGGCAGTGACTGAGTGAAATGGGTGGCAGTCACTGAGTGAAATGGGATGCTGTGCCTCAGTGGAATGGGCTGCAGTGACTGAGGGAAAGGTGATTCAGTGACTGTGAGAAATGGCAAGCTGTGACTGAGGAAAGGAGATGCAGTGACTGTGGGAAATGGGATGCAATGACGGAGGGAAATGGGACGCAGTGGCTGAGTGAAGTGGGATCCCGTGTCTGTGGGAAACGGGATGCGGTGACTGTGGGGAATGTGATGCAGTGACTGAGGGAAATGGGATTCAGTGACTGCGTGAAATGGGATGCAGTGACAGCGTGAAATAGGATGCAGTGACTGATGTAAATGGGATGCCGTGGCTGAGTGAAATGGGATGCCGTGGCTGAGTGAAATGGGATGCCGTGGCTGAGTGAAATGGGATGCCGTGGCTGAGTGAAATGGGAAGCAGTGACTGAGTGAAATGTGATGCAGTGACTGAGTGAAATGTGATGCAGTGACTGAGTGAAATGTGATGCAGTGACTGAGTGAAATGGGATGCAGTGATGGATGGTAATGGGATGCAGTGACTGAGTGAAATGGGATGCAGTGACTGAGTGAAATGGGATGCAGTGACTGACTGAAATGGTATGCAGTGAGTGAGTGAAATGGGAAGCAGTGACCGAGGGAAATGGAATGCGGTGACTGTGGGGAATAGTGTGTGGTGACTAACGGAAACGGATGCACTGTCTCAGCTGAATAGTGTTCACTGTCTTCGTTAAATGGGATGCAGTGACTGAGGGAAATGGGAGGGAGTGACTGACTGAAATGGGAGGGAGTGACTGACTGAAATGGGAGGGAGTGACTGACTGAAATGGGAGGGAGTGACTGACTGAAATGGGAGGCAGTGACTGACTGAAATGGGAGGCAGTGACTGAGTGAATTGGGATGGTGTGACTGAGGGTAATGTAATGCAGTGACTGAGTGAAATGCGATGCAGTTAATGGTAAAAGGAGATGCAGTGACTGAGTCAAGTGCGAGGCAGTGACTGAGTGAAATGGGTGGCAGTGACTGAGTGAAATGGGATGCACTCACTGAGTGAAATGGGATGCTGTGACTGATGGAAGTGGGATACTGTGACTGAGGGTAATGTGATGCAGTGACTGAGTGAAATGGGATGCAGTGACTGAGTGAAATGGGATGCAGTGACTGAGTGAAATGGGATGCAGTGACTGAGTGAAATGGGAGGCAGTGGCTGAGTGAAATGGGACGCAGTCACTGAGTGATATGGGAGGCAGTGACTGAGTGAAATGGGATGCCGTGACTGAGTGAAATGGGATGCCGTGACTGAGTGAAATGGGATGCAGTGACTGACTGAAATGGGATGCAGTGACTGACTGAAATGGGATGCAGTGACTGACTGAAATGGGATGCAGTGACTGACTGAAATGGGTGCAGTGACAGAGTGAAATGGGATGCAGTGAGTGAGTGAAATGGGAAGCAGTGACCAGGGAAATGGAATGCGGTGACTGTGGGGAATAGGGTGCGGTGACTGACGGAAACGGATGCTCTGTCTCAGCTGAATAGTGTTGACTGTCTCCGTTAAATGGGCTGCAGTGACTGAGGGAAAGGACATGCAGTGAATGTGGGAAATTGGATGCAGTGACTGAGGGAAATGGGAGGGAGTGACTGACTGAAATGGGAGGGAGTGACTGACTGAAATGGGTGCAGTGACAGAGTGAAATGGGATGCAGTGAGTGAGTGAAATGGGAAGCAGTGACCAGGGAAATGGAATGCGGTGACTGTGGGGAATAGGGTGCGGTGACTGACGGAAACGGATGCTCTGTCTCAGCTGAATAGTGTTCACTGTCTCCGTTAAATGGGCTGCAGTGACTGAGGGAAAGGACATGCAGTGAATGTGGGAAATTGGATGCAGTGACTGAGGGAAATGGGAGGGAGTGACTGACTGAAATGGGAGGGAGTGACTGACTGAAATGGGAGGGAGTGACTGACTGAAATGGGAGGGAGTGACTGAGTGAAATGGGAGGGAGTGACTGAGTGAAATGGGAGGCAGTGACTGAGTGAATTGGGATGATGTGACTGAGGGTAATGTAATGCAGTGACTGAGTGAAATGCGATGCAGTTAATGGCAAAAGGAGATGCAGTGACTGAGTCAAGTGGGAGGCAGTGACTGCGTGAAGTGGGAGGCAGTGACTGCGTGAAGTGGGAGGCAGTGACTGCGTGAAGTGGGAGGCAGTGACTGCGTGAAGTGGGAGGCAGTGACTGCGTGAAGTGGGAGGCAGTGACTGCGTGAAATGGGATGCTGTGACTGATGGAAATGGGATACTGTGACTGATGGAAATGGGATACTGTGACTGAGGGTAATGTGATGCAGTGACTGAGTGAAATGGGAGGCAGTGACTGAGTGAATTGGGATACTGTGACTGAGGGTAATGTGATGCAGTGACTGAGTGAAATGGGAGGCAGTGACTGAGTGAATTGGGATGCTGTGACTGAGGGTAATGTCATGCAGTGACTGAGTGAAATGCGATGCAGTTAATGGCAAAAGGAGATGCAGTGACTGCGTGAAGTGGGAGGCTGTGACTGCGTGAAGTGGGAGGCTGTGACTGCGTGAAGTGGGAGGCTGTGACTGCGTGAAGTGGGAGGCTGTGACTGCGTGAAGTGGGAGGCTGTGACTGCGTGAAGTGGGAGGCTGTGACTGCGTGAAGTGGGAGGCTGTGACTGCGTGAAGTGGGAGGCAGTGACTGCGTGAAGTGGGAGGCAGTGACTGAGTGAAATGGGACGCAGTGACTGAGTGAAATGGGAAGCAGTGAGTAAGGGTCATGGGATGCAGTGAGCGAGGGTCATGGGATGCAATGACTGAAGGAAATGGGATGTGGTGACTGAGGGAAATGGAATGCGGTGATTGTGGGGAATAGGGTGCGATGACTGAGGGAAATGGATGCACGATCCCAGTTGAATAGGATTCAATGTTTCCGTTAAATAGGATGTCGTGACTGAGTCAAATGGGATGCTGTGACTCAGTTAAATGGGATGCAGTGACTGAGTGAATATGATCAAGTGGCTGAGTGAAATGGGATGCAGTGACTGAGTGAAATGGGTTGCAGTGGTTGAGTGAAATGGGTTGCAGTGGTTGAGTGAAATGGGATGCAGTGGCTGAGTGAAATGGGATGCAGTGGCTGAGTGAAATGGGATGCAGTGGCTGAGTGAAATGGGATGCAGTGGCTGAGTGAAATGGGAAGCAGTGGCTGAGTGAAATGGGATGCAGTGACTGAGTGAAGTGGGAGCCAGTGACTGACTGAAATGTGGTGCAGTGACTGAGTGAAATGTGGTGCAGTGACTGAGTGAAATGCGATGCAGTAACTAAGGAAAGGACATGCAGTGACTACGGGAAATGGGATGCACTGACTGAGTGAGATGGGGTTCTCAGACTGAGTGAAATGTGATGCAGTGACTGAGAGGAAAGGAGATGCACTGACTGACTGAAATGGGAGGGAGTGACTGACTGAATTTGGGAGTTGTGACTGACTGAAATGGGAGGCAGTGACTGAGTGAAGTGGGATGCAATGACTGAGTGAAATGGGAGGCAGTGAGTGATTGAAATGGGAGGCAGTGACTGAGTGACATGCGGTGCAGTGACTGAGTGAAATGCGATGCAGTGACTGAGTGAAATGGGCCGCAGTGCCTGAGTGAACTGGGCCCAAGTGCCTGAGTGAAATGGGATGCAGTGCCTGAGTGAAATGGGATGCAGTGCCTAAGGGTAATGGGATGCGGTGACTGAGGGTAATGGGATGCGGTGACTGAGTGAAATGCGATGCGGTGACTGAGTGAAATGGGATGCAGTGACTGAGTGAAATGGGAGGGCATGAGTGACTGAATTTGCGGGGCAGTGACTGAGTGAAGTGGGAGGCAGTGACTGAGAGCAGTGGGAGGCAGTGACTGAGAGCAGTGGGAGGCAGTGACTGAGAGCAGTGGGATGCAGTGACTGAGGGAAATGGGATGCAGTGCCTGAGGGAAATGGGATGCAGTGCCTGAGGGAAATGGGATGCAGTGACTGAGTGACATGTGGTGCAGTGACTGAGTGAAATGCGATGCAGTGACTGAGTGAAATGGGCCGCAGTGCCTGAGTGAACTGGGCCCAAGTGCCTGAGTGAAATGGGATGCAGTGCCTGAGTGAAATGGGATGCAGTGCCTAAGGGTAATGGGATGCGGTGACTGAGGGTAATGGGATGCGGTGACTGAGTGAAATGCGATGCGGTGACTGAGTGAAATGGGATGCAGTGACTGAGTGAAATGGGAGGGCATGAGTGACTGAATTTGCGGGGCAGTGACTGAGTGAAGTGGGAGGCAGTGACTGAGAGCAGTGGGAGGCAGTGACTGAGAGCAGTGGGATGCAGTGACTGAGGGAAATGGGATGCAGTGCCTGAGGGAAATGGGATGCAGTGACTGAGGTAAAGGAGATGCAGAGACTGAGGGAAAGGAGATGCTGTGACCATGGGAAATGGGATGCAGTGAGTGTGGGAAATTGAATGCATTGTCTGTGAGATACGGGAAACAGTGACTGATGGAAATGGGATGCAGTGACTGTGGTGAAGGGGATGCAGTGACTGAGTGAAATGCGATGCAGTGACTGAGGGAAATGAGATGCAGTGACTGAAGTACTGGGAAGCACTGACTGAGTGAAATGCGAAGCACTGACTGAGTGAAATGCGAAGCACTGACTGAGTGAAATGCGATGCACTGACTGAGTGAAATGCGATGCACTGACTGAGCGAAATGAGATGCACTGACTGATGGAAATTGGATGCGGTGACAGAGCGACATGAGCTGCAGTGACTGAGTGAAATGAGAAGCATTGAATGCACTGTCTGTGAGATACGGGAAACAGTGACTGATGGAAATGGGATGCAGTGACTGTGGTGAAGGGGATGCAGTGACTGAGTGAAATGCGATGCAGTGACTGAGTGAAATGCGATGCAGTGACTGCGTGAAATGCGATGCAGTGACTGCGTGAAATGTGATGCAGTGACTGCGTGAAATGTGATGCAGTGACTGACGGAAATGGCATGCAGTGACTGAGGGAAATGGCATGCAGTGACTGAGGGAAATGGGATGCAGTGACTGAGGGTAATGGGATGCAGTGACTGAGGGTAATGTGATGCAGTGACTGAGTGAAATGCGATGCTGTGACTGAGGAAGGGACGTGGAGTGACTGAGTGAAATGTGATGCAGTCACTGAATGAAATGGGATGCACTGATTGTGTGAAATGGGATGCAGTGACTGAGTGAAATGGGATGCAGTGACTGAGGGAAAATGGGTTGCAATGACAGATGGAAATGGGATGCAGTGACTGTGGGAAATGCGATGCAGTGACTGAGTGAATTGGGATGCAGTGACACACGGAAATGGGATGCCTTGACTGAGGGAATTGAGATGCTGTGTCTGAGTGAAATGGGATGCAGTGATTGTGTGACATGGGATGCAGTGACTGAGGGAAATGGGATGCAGTGACTGAGTGAATTGGGATGCAGTGACACACGGAAATGGGATGCCTTGACTGAGGGAAATGAGATGCTGTGTCTGAGTGAAATGGGATGCAGTGATTGTGTGAAATGGGATGCAGTGACTGAGGGAAATGGGATGCAGTGACTGATGGAAATGGGAAGCAGAGTCTCAGGGAAATGGGATGCAGTGACTCAGGGAAATGGGATGCAGTGATTGAGTGAAATGGGATGCAGTGACTGATGCAAATGGGATGCAGTGACTGAGTGAAATGGGATGCAGTGACTGATGCAAATGGGATACATTGACTGAGGGAAATGGGTTGCAGTGACTGAGGGAAAGGAGATGCTGTGACGATGGGAAATAGGATGCAGTGAGTGTGGGAAATTGACTGCAGCGTCTGTGAGATAAGGGAAACAGTGAGTGATGGAAATGGGATGCACTGACTGTGTTGAAGGAGATGCAGTGATTGAGTGAAATGGGATGCAGTGACCGAGGGAAATGGGATGCAGTGACAGAGTGACATGTGCTGCAGTGTCTGATGGAAATGTGATGCAGTACCTGATGGAAATGGGACGCAGTGACTGAGGTACTGGGAAGGAGTGACTGAGTTCATGGGGATGCAGTGCCCGAGCGGACTTGGGGTGCAGTGAGTGAGGGAAATGGGATACAGTGATTGAGTGAAATGAGATGCAGTGAATGAGGGAAATGGGATGCAGTGACTGAGGGACATGGGACGCAGTGACTGAGGGTAATGTGATGCCGTGACTGTGGGGAATATTGCGCGGTGACTGATGGAAATCGATTCGCTGTCTCAGTTGAATAGGATTCACTCTCTCCATTAAATGGGATGCAGTGACTGAGTGAAATGGGATGCAGTGACTGTGGGAAATAGGATGTAGTGACTGAGAGAAATGGGATGCAGTGACTGTGGGAAATGGGATGCAGTGTCTGAGTGAAATGGGATGCAGTGTCTGAGTGAAATGGGATACAGTGACTGAGGGAAATGGGGTGCAGTGACTGAGTGAAATGGGATGCAGTGACTGAGGGAAATGGGATGCAGTGACTGACTGAAATGGGCTGCAGTGACTGAGTGAAATGGGATGCAGTGACTGACTGTAATGTGATGCCGTGACTGTGGGGAATTGGGTGCGGTGACTGAGTGAAATTGGATGCAATGACTGTGGGAAATGGGATGTAGTGACAGAGAGAAATGGGATGCTGTGACTGAGAGAAATGGGATGCTGTGACTGAGTGAAATGGGGTGCAGTGACCGTGGGAAATGGGATGCAGTGTCTGAGTGAAATGGGATGCAGTGACTCAGGGAAATGGGATGCAGTGATTGAGTGAAATGCGATGCAGTGACTGATGCAAATGTGATGCAGTGACTGATGCAAATGGGATGCAGTGACTGATGCAAATGGGATACATTGACTGAGGGAAATGGGTTGCAGTGACTGAGGGAAATGAGATGCAGTGACTGAGGGAAATGGGATGCAGTGACTGATGGAAAGGAGATGCAGTACCTGACGGAACTTGATTGCAGCGTCAGTTGAGAAACGGGATGCAGTGACTGCGTGAAATGGGATGCAGTGACTGCGTGAAATGGGATGCAGTGAATGAGTGAAGTGAGATGCAGTGACTGATGGAAAGGAGATGCAGTGACTGAGTGAAATGTGATGCAGTGACTGAGTGAAATGTGATGCCATGACTGTGTGAAATGTGATGCTTTGACTGCGTGAAATGGGATGCAGTGACTGCGTGACATGGGATGCAGTGACTGAGGGAAATGGGATGCAGTGACTGATGGAAATGGGAAGCAGAGTCTCAGGGAAATGGGATGCAGTGACTCAGGGAAATGGGATGCAGTGATTGAGTGAAATGGGCTGCAGTGACTGATGCAAATGGGATGCAGTGACTGATGCAAATGGGATGCAGTGACTGATGCAAATGGGATACATTGACTGAGGGAAATGGGTTGCAGTGACTGAGGGAAATGGGTTGCAGTGACTGAGGAAAATGGGATGCAGTGAATGAGGGAAATGAGATGCAGTGACTGAGGGTAATGAGATGCAGTGACTGAGGGTAATGAGATGCAGTGACTGAGGGTAATGAGATGCAGTGACTGAGGGAAATGGGATGCAGTGACTGAGGGAAATCGGATGCAGTGACTGAGTGAAATGGGATGCAGTGACTGAGGGAAAGGAGATGCTGTGACGATGGGAAATGGGATGCAGTGAGTGTGGGAAATTGACTGCAGCGTCTGTGAGATAAGGGAAACAGTGAGTGATGGAAATGGGATGCACTGACTGTGTTGAAGGAGATGCAGTGATTGAGTGAAATGGGATGCAGTGACTGAGGGAAATGGGATGCAGTGACTGAGGGAAATGGGATGCAGTGACTGAGTGAAATGGGATGCAGTGACTGAGGGAAATGGGATGCACTGACAGAGTGACATGTGCTGCAGTGTCTGATGGAAATGTGATGCAGTACCTGATGGAAATGGGACGCAGTGACTGAGGTACTGGGAAGGAGTGACTGAGTTCATGGGGATGCAGTGCCCGAGCGGACTTGGGGTGCAGTGAGTGAGGGAAATGGGATACAGTGCCTGAGTGAAATGAGATGCAGTGACTGAGGGAAATGGGATGCAGTGATTGAGTGAAGTGAGAAGCAGTGATTGAGTGAAATGAGATGCAGTGAATGAGGGAAATGGGGTGCAGTGAGTGAGGGACATGGGATGCAGTGACTGAGGGACATGGGAAGCATTGAGTGAGTGAAATGCGATGCAGAGACTGAGGGAAAGGAGATGCTGTGACTATGGGAAATGGGAAGCAGTGAGTGTAGGAAATTGAATGCAGTGCCTGTGAGATACGGGAAACAGTGACTGATGGAAATGGGATGCAGTGACTGAGTGAAATGGGATGCAGTGACTGAGAGAAATGGGATGCAGTGACTGAGTGAAATGGGATGCAGTCTCTGAGTGAAATGGGATGCAGTCTCTGAGTGAAATGGGATGCATCACTGAGTGAAATGGGATGCAGTGATTGAGGGAAATGGGATGCAGTGACTGAGTGAAATGGGATGCAGTGACTGAGTGAAATGAGATGCCTTGTTTGATGGAAATATGATGCAATAACTGACGGAAATGAGATGCAGTGGCTGAGTGAAATGGGATGCAGTGACTGCGTGAAATGGGATGCAGCGACTGTGTGAACTGGGTCGCAGTGACTGAGTGAAATGTGATTCAGTCACTCAGTGAAATGGAATGCAGTCGCTGAGTGAAATGGGATGCAGTGACTGAGGGAAATGGGATGCACTGACCGAGTGAAATGGGCCGCAGTGCCCGAGTGAAATGGGCCGCAGTGCCCGAGTGAAATGGGCCGCAGTGCCCGAGTGAAATGGGCCGCAGTGCCCGAGTGAAATGGGCCGCAGTGCCCGAGTGAAATGGGCCGCAGTGCCCGAGTGAAATGGGCCGCAGTGCCCGAGTGAAATGGGCCGCAGTGCCCGAGTGAAATGGGCCGCAGTGCCCGAATGAAATGGGCCGCAGTGCCCGAGTAAAATGGGCCACAGTGCCCGAGTGAAATGGGATGTCATGCCTGAGGGTAATGGGATGCAGTACCTGAGTGAAATGTGATGCCGTGACTATGGGGAATAGGGTGTGGTGACTGATGGAAATTGATTCACCGTCTCAATTGAATAGGAATCACTGTCTCCGTTAAATGGGATGCAGTGACTGAGGGAAATGAGATGCAGTGACTGAGGGAAATGAGATGCAGTGACTGAGGGAAATGAGATGCAGTGACTGTGGGGAAATGGGATGCTGTGACTGTGGGAAATGGGATGCTGTGACTGAGTGAAATGGGAAGCTGTGACTGAGTGAAGTGGGAGGCAGTGACTGAGTGAAATGTGATGCAGTCACCGAGTGAAATGTGATGCAGTCACTGAGGGAAATGAGATGCAGTGACTGAGGAAGGGACATGCAGTGACTGAGTGAAATGGGGTGCTGAGATTCGGTGAAATGTGATGCAGTGACTGAGTGAAATGGGATGCAGTCACTGAGGGAAATGAAATGCAGGGACAGAGGGTTATGAGACGCAGTGACTGAATGAAATGCGATGCAGTGACTGTGGGAAAGGAGATGCAGTGACTGGGGGAAATAGGTTGCAGTGACTGGGGGAAATGGGTAGCAGTGACTGTGGGAAATGGGTTGCAGTGACTGAGGGAAATGGGATGCAGTGACTGAGTGAAATAGGCTTCACTGCCTGAGTGAAATGGGCTGCAGTGCCTGAGTGAAATGGGATGCAGTGACTGAGGGATAATGGGATGCAGTGACTGATGGAAATGGGATGCACTGACTGAACGAAATGAGATGCAGTGACTGAGGGAAATGAGATGCAGTGACTGAGGGAAATGAGATGCAGTGACTGAGGGAAATGAGATGCAGTGACTGAGGGACAGGTGGTGTCGTGACTGAGGGACAGGAGGTGCCGTGACTGAGGGACAGGAGATGCCGTGACTGTGGGAAATGAGATGCAGTGACTGTGGGAAATGAGATGCAGTGACTGTGGGAAATGGGTTGCAGTGACTGTGAGAAAAGTTTGCAGTGACTGTGGGAAAAGGGACGCAGTGACTGAGGGTAATGTGATGCCGTGACTGTGGGGAATATTGCGCGGTGACTGATGGAAATCGATTCGCTGTCTCAGTTGAATAGGATTCACTCTCTCCATTAAATGGGATGCAGTGACTGAGTGAAATGGGATGCAGTGACTGTGGGAAATAGGATGTAGTGACTGAGAGAAATGGGATGCAGTGACTGTGGGAAATGGGATGCAGTGTCTGAGTGAAATGGGATGCAGTGTCTGAGTGAAATGGGATACAGTGACTGAGGGAAATGGGGTGCAGTGACTGAGTGAAATGGGATGCAGTGACTGAGGGAAATGGGATGCAGTGACTGACTGAAATGGGCTGCAGTGACTGAGTGAAATGGGATGCAGTGACTGACTGTAATGTGATGCCGTGACTGTGGGGAATTGGGTGCGGTGACTGAGTGAAATTGGATGCAATGACTGTGGGAAATGGGATGTAGTGACAGAGAGAAATGGGATGCTGTGACTGAGAGAAATGGGATGCTGTGACTGAGTGAAATGGGGTGCAGTGACCGTGGGAAATGGGATGCAGTGTCTGAGTGAAATGGGATGCAGTGACTCAGGGAAATGGGATGCAGTGATTGAGTGAAATGCGATGCAGTGACTGATGCAAATGTGATGCAGTGACTGATGCAAATGGGATGCAGTGACTGATGCAAATGGGATACATTGACTGAGGGAAATGGGTTGCAGTGACTGAGGGAAATGAGATGCAGTGACTGAGGGAAATGGGATGCAGTGACTGATGGAAAGGAGATGCAGTACCTGACGGAACTTGATTGCAGCGTCAGTTGAGAAACGGGATGCAGTGACTGCGTGAAATGGGATGCAGTGACTGCGTGAAATGGGATGCAGTGAATGAGTGAAGTGAGATGCAGTGACTGATGGAAAGGAGATGCAGTGACTGAGTGAAATGTGATGCAGTGACTGAGTGAAATGTGATGCCATGACTGTGTGAAATGTGATGCTTTGACTGCGTGAAATGGGATGCAGTGACTGCGTGACATGGGATGCAGTGACTGAGGGAAATGGGATGCAGTGACTGATGGAAATGGGAAGCAGAGTCTCAGGGAAATGGGATGCAGTGACTCAGGGAAATGGGATGCAGTGATTGAGTGAAATGGGCTGCAGTGACTGATGCAAATGGGATGCAGTGACTGATGCAAATGGGATGCAGTGACTGATGCAAATGGGATACATTGACTGAGGGAAATGGGTTGCAGTGACTGAGGGAAATGGGTTGCAGTGACTGAGGAAAATGGGATGCAGTGAATGAGGGAAATGAGATGCAGTGACTGAGGGTAATGAGATGCAGTGACTGAGGGTAATGAGATGCAGTGACTGAGGGTAATGAGATGCAGTGACTGAGGGAAATGGGATGCAGTGACTGAGGGAAATCGGATGCAGTGACTGAGTGAAATGGGATGCAGTGACTGAGGGAAAGGAGATGCTGTGACGATGGGAAATGGGATGCAGTGAGTGTGGGAAATTGACTGCAGCGTCTGTGAGATAAGGGAAACAGTGAGTGATGGAAATGGGATGCACTGACTGTGTTGAAGGAGATGCAGTGATTGAGTGAAATGGGATGCAGTGACTGAGGGAAATGGGATGCAGTGACTGAGGGAAATGGGATGCAGTGACTGAGTGAAATGGGATGCAGTGACTGAGGGAAATGGGATGCACTGACAGAGTGACATGTGCTGCAGTGTCTGATGGAAATGTGATGCAGTACCTGATGGAAATGGGACGCAGTGACTGAGGTACTGGGAAGGAGTGACTGAGTTCATGGGGATGCAGTGCCCGAGCGGACTTGGGGTGCAGTGAGTGAGGGAAATGGGATACAGTGCCTGAGTGAAATGAGATGCAGTGACTGAGGGAAATGGGATGCAGTGATTGAGTGAAGTGAGAAGCAGTGATTGAGTGAAATGAGATGCAGTGAATGAGGGAAATGGGGTGCAGTGAGTGAGGGACATGGGATGCAGTGACTGAGGGACATGGGAAGCATTGAGTGAGTGAAATGCGATGCAGAGACTGAGGGAAAGGAGATGCTGTGACTATGGGAAATGGGAAGCAGTGAGTGTAGGAAATTGAATGCAGTGCCTGTGAGATACGGGAAACAGTGACTGATGGAAATGGGATGCAGTGACTGAGTGAAATGGGATGCAGTGACTGAGAGAAATGGGATGCAGTGACTGAGTGAAATGGGATGCAGTCTCTGAGTGAAATGGGATGCAGTCTCTGAGTGAAATGGGATGCATCACTGAGTGAAATGGGATGCAGTGATTGAGGGAAATGGGATGCAGTGACTGAGTGAAATGGGATGCAGTGACTGAGTGAAATGAGATGCCTTGTTTGATGGAAATATGATGCAATAACTGACGGAAATGAGATGCAGTGGCTGAGTGAAATGGGATGCAGTGACTGCGTGAAATGGGATGCAGCGACTGTGTGAACTGGGTCGCAGTGACTGAGTGAAATGTGATTCAGTCACTCAGTGAAATGGAATGCAGTCGCTGAGTGAAATGGGATGCAGTGACTGAGGGAAATGGGATGCACTGACCGAGTGAAATGGGCCGCAGTGCCCGAGTGAAATGGGCCGCAGTGCCCGAGTGAAATGGGCCGCAGTGCCCGAGTGAAATGGGCCGCAGTGCCCGAGTGAAATGGGCCGCAGTGCCCGAGTGAAATGGGCCGCAGTGCCCGAGTGAAATGGGCCGCAGTGCCCGAATGAAATGGGCCGCAGTGCCCGAGTAAAATGGGCCACAGTGCCCGAGTGAAATGGGATGTCATGCCTGAGGGTAATGGGATGCAGTACCTGAGTGAAATGTGATGCCGTGACTATGGGGAATAGGGTGTGGTGACTGATGGAAATTGATTCACCGTCTCAATTGAATAGGAATCACTGTCTCCGTTAAATGGGATGCAGTGACTGAGGGAAATGAGATGCAGTGACTGAGGGAAATGAGATGCAGTGACTGAGGGAAATGAGATGCAGTGACTGTGGGGAAATGGGATGCTGTGACTGTGGGAAATGGGATGCTGTGACTGAGTGAAATGGGAAGCTGTGACTGAGTGAAGTGGGAGGCAGTGACTGAGTGAAATGTGATGCAGTCACCGAGTGAAATGTGATGCAGTCACTGAGGGAAATGAGATGCAGTGACTGAGGAAGGGACATGCAGTGACTGAGTGAAATGGGGTGCTGAGATTCGGTGAAATGTGATGCAGTGACTGAGTGAAATGGGATGCAGTCACTGAGGGAAATGAAATGCAGGGACAGAGGGTTATGAGACGCAGTGACTGAATGAAATGCGATGCAGTGACTGTGGGAAAGGAGATGCAGTGACTGGGGGAAATAGGTTGCAGTGACTGGGGGAAATGGGTAGCAGTGACTGTGGGAAATGGGTTGCAGTGACTGAGGGAAATGGGATGCAGTGACTGAGTGAAATAGGCTTCACTGCCTGAGTGAAATGGGCTGCAGTGCCTGAGTGAAATGGGATGCAGTGACTGAGGGATAATGGGATGCAGTGACTGATGGAAATGGGATGCACTGACTGAACGAAATGGGATGCACTGACTGAACGAAATGAGATGCAGTGACTGAGGGAAATGAGATGCAGTGACTGAGGGAAATGAGATGCAGTGACTGAGGGAAATGAGATGCAGTGACTGAGGGACAGGTGGTGTCGTGACTGAGGGACAGGAGGTGCCGTGACTGAGGGACAGGAGATGCCGTGACTGTGGGAAATGAGATGCAGTGACTGTGGGAAATGAGATGCAGTGACTGTGGGAAATGGGTTGCAGTGACTGTGAGAAAAGTTTGCAGTGACTGTGGGAAAAGGGAGGCAGTGACTGAGTTTAATGTGATGCAGTGACTGAGTGAAATGGGATGCAGTGACTGAATGAAATGGGATGCAGTGACTGTGGGAAATGGGATGCAGTGACTGTGGGAAATGGGATGCAGTGACTGTGGGAAATGGGACGCAGTGACTGAGGGTAATGGGACGCAGTGACTGAGGGAAGTGAGATGCAGTGACTGAGGGAAAGGAGATGCAGTGCCTGAGTGAAATGGGATGCACTGCCTGAGTGAAATGGGATGCTGTGACTGAGTAAAATAGGATGCAGTCACTGTGGGAAATGAGTTGCAGTGACTGTACGAAAAGGTTGCAGTGACTGAAGGATTTGGGATGCAGTGACTGAGGGAAATGGGATGCAGTGACTGAGGAAAGGACATGCAGTGAATATGGGAAATGGGTTGCACTGACTGAGTGAGATGGGGTGCTCAGACGGAGTGAAATGTGATGCAGTGACTGAGGGAAAGGAGATGCAGTGACTGTGGGAAATGGAATGCTGTTACTGAGGGTAATGGGATGCTGTGACTGAGTGTATTGGGATGCTGTGACTGAGTGTATTGGCTTGCTGTGACTGAGAGAAATGGGATGCTGTGACTGAGTGAAATGGGATGCTGTGACTGTGGGAATTGGTTTGCTGTGACTGTGGGAAACGTTTGCTGTGACTGTGGGAAACGGGAGGCAGTGACTGAGGGAAACGGGAGGCAGTGACTGAGTGAAGTGGGAGGCAGTGACTGAGTGAAGTGGGAGGCAGTGACTGAGTGAAGTGGAATGCAGTGACTGAGGGAAATTGGATGCAGTGACTGAGGGAAATGGGAGGTAGTGACTGACTGAAATGGGATGCAGTGACTGGGTGAAATGGGATGCAGTGACTGAGTGAAATGGGATGCAGTGACTTAGTGCAATGGGATGCAGTGACTGAGTGAATTGGGAGGCAGTGACTGTGGGGAGTAGGGTGTGGTGACTGAAGGAAATTGATTCACTGTCTCAGTTGAACAGGTTTCACTTTCTCTGTTAAATGGGATGCAGTGACTGAGTGAAATGGGATGCAGTGACTGAGTGAAATGGGATGCAGTGAGTGTGGGAAATTGACTGCAGCGTCTGTGAGATAAGGGAAACAGTGAGTGATGGAAATGGGATGCACTGACTGTGTTGAAGGAGATGCAGTGATTGAGTGAAATGGGATGCAGTGACCGAGGGAAATGGGATGCAGTGACAGAGTGACATGTGCTGCAGTGTCTGATGGAAATGTGATGCAGTACCTGATGGAAATGGGACGCAGTGACTGAGGTACTGGGAAGGAGTGACTGAGTTCATGGGGATGCAGTGCCCGAGCGGACTTGGGGTGCAGTGAGTGAGGGAAATGGGATACAGTGATTGAGTGAAATGAGATGCAGTGAATGAGGGAAATGGGATGCAGTGACTGAGGGACATGGGACGCAGTGACTGAGGGTAATGTGATGCCGTGACTGTGGGGAATATTGCGCGGTGACTGATGGAAATCGATTCGCTGTCTCAGTTGAATAGGATTCACTCTCTCCATTAAATGGGATGCAGTGACTGAGTGAAATGGGATGCAGTGACTGTGGGAAATAGGATGTAGTGACTGAGAGAAATGGGATGCAGTGACTGTGGGAAATGGGATGCAGTGTCTGAGTGAAATGGGATGCAGTGTCTGAGTGAAATGGGATACAGTGACTGAGGGAAATGGGGTGCAGTGACTGAGTGAAATGGGATGCAGTGACTGAGGGAAATGGGATGCAGTGACTGACTGAAATGGGCTGCAGTGACTGAGTGAAATGGGATGCAGTGACTGACTGTAATGTGATGCCGTGACTGTGGGGAATTGGGTGCGGTGACTGAGTGAAATTGGATGCAATGACTGTGGGAAATGGGATGTAGTGACAGAGAGAAATGGGATGCTGTGACTGAGTGAAATGGGGTGCAGTGACCGTGGGAAATGGGATGCAGTGTCTGAGTGAAATGGGATGCAGTGACTCAGGGAAATGGGATGCAGTGATTGAGTGAAATGCGATGCAGTGACTGATGCAAATGTGATGCAGTGACTGATGCAAATGGGATGCAGTGACTGATGCAAATGGGATACATTGACTGAGGGAAATGGGTTGCAGTGACTGAGGGAAATGAGATGCAGTGACTGAGGGAAATGGGATGCAGTGACTGATGGAAAGGAGATGCAGTACCTGACGGAACTTGATTGCAGCGTCAGTTGAGAAACGGGATGCAGTGACTGCGTGAAATGGGATGCAGTGACTGCGTGAAATGGGATGCAGTGAATGAGTGAAGTGAGATGCAGTGACTGATGGAAAGGAGATGCAGTGACTGAGTGAAATGTGATGCAGTGACTGAGTGAAATGTGATGCCATGACTGCGTGAAATGTGATGCTTTGACTGCGTGAAATGGGATGCAGTGACTGCGTGACATGGGATGCAGTGACTGAGGGAAATGGGATGCAGTGACTGATGGAAATGGGAAGCAGAGTCTCAGGGAAATGGGATGCAGTGACTCAGGGAAATGGGATGCAGTGATTGAGTGAAATGGGCTGCAGTGACTGATGCAAATGGGATGCAGTGACTGATGCAAATGGGATGCAGTGACTGATGCAAATGGGATACATTGACTGAGGGAAATGGGTTGCAGTGACTGAGGGAAATGGGTTGCAGTGACTGAGGAAAATGGGATGCAGTGAATGAGGGAAATGAGATGCAGTGACTGAGGGTAATGAGATGCAGTGACTGAGGGTAATGAGATGCAGTGACTGAGGGTAATGAGATGCAGTGACTGAGGGTAATGAGATGCAGTGACTGAGGGAAATGGGATGCAGTGACTGAGGGAAATCGGATGCAGTGACTGAGTGAAATGGGATGCAGTGACTGAGGGAAAGGAGATGCTGTGACGATGGGAAATGGGATGCAGTGAGTGTGGGAAATTGACTGCAGCGTCTGTGAGATAAGGGAAACAGTGAGTGATGGAAATGGGATGCACTGACTGTGTTGAAGGAGATGCAGTGATTGAGTGAAATGGGATGCAGTGACTGAGGGAAATGGGATGCAGTGACTGAGTGAAATGGGATGCAGTGACTGAGGGAAATGGGATGCACTGACAGAGTGACATGTGCTGCAGTGTCTGATGGAAATGTGATGCAGTACCTGATGGAAATGGGACGCAGTGACTGAGGTACTGGGAAGGAGTGACTGAGTTCATGGGGATGCAGTGCCCGAGCGGACTTGGGGTGCAGTGAGTGAGGGAAATGGGATACAGTGCCTGAGTGAAATGAGATGCAGTGACTGAGGGAAATGGGATGCAGTGATTGAGTGAAGTGAGAAGCAGTGATTGAGTGAAATGAGATGCAGTGAATGAGGGAAATGGGGTGCAGTGAGTGAGGGACATGGGATGCAGTGACTGAGGGACATGGGAAGCATTGAGTGAGTGAAATGCGATGCAGAGACTGAGGGAAAGGAGATGCTGTGACTATGGGAAATGGGAAGCAGTGAGTGTAGGAAATTGAATGCAGTGCCTGTGAGATACGGGAAACAGTGACTGATGGAAATGGGATGCAGTGACTGAGTGAAATGGGATGCAGTGACTGAGAGAAATGGGATGCAGTGACTGAGTGAAATGGGATGCAGTCTCTGAGTGAAATGGGATGCATCACTGAGTGAAATGGGATGCAGTGATTGAGGGAAATGGGATGCAGTGACTGAGTGAAATGGGATGCAGTGACTGAGTGAAATGAGATGCCTTGTTTGATGGAAATATGATGCAATAACTGACGGAAATGAGATGCAGTGGCTGAGTGAAATGGGATGCAGTGACTGCGTGAAATGGGATGCAGCGACTGTGTGAACTGGGTCGCAGTGACTGAGTGAAATGTGATTCAGTCACTCAGTGAAATGGAATGCAGTCGCTGAGTGAAATGGGATGCAGTGACTGAGGGAAATGGGATGCACTGACCGAGTGAAATGGGCCGCAGTGCCCGAGTGAAATGGGCCGCAGTGCCCGAGTGAAATGGGCCGCAGTGCCCGAGTGAAATGGGCCGCAGTGCCCGAGTAAAATGGGCCACAGTGCCCGAGTGAAATGGGATGTCATGCCTGAGGGTAATGGGATGCAGTACCTGAGTGAAATGTGATGCCGTGACTATGGGGAATAGGGTGTGGTGACTGATGGAAATTGATTCACCGTCTCAATTGAATAGGAATCACTGTCTCCGTTAAATGGGATGCAGTGACTGAGGGAAATGAGATGCAGTGACTGAGGGAAATGAGATGCAGTGACTGAGGGAAATGAGATGCAGTGACTGTGGGGAAATGGGATGCTGTGACTGTGGGAAATGGGATGCTGTGACTGAGTGAAATGGGAAGCTGTGACTGAGTGAAGTGGGAGGCAGTGACTGAGTGAAATGTGATGCAGTCACCGAGTGAAATGTGATGCAGTCACTGAGGGAAATGAGATGCAGTGACTGAGGAAGGGACATGCAGTGACTGAGTGAAATGGGGTGCTGAGATTCGGTGAAATGTGATGCAGTGACTGAGTGAAATGGGATGCAGTCACTGAGGGAAATGAAATGCAGGGACAGAGGGTTATGAGACGCAGTGACTGAATGAAATGCGATGCAGTGACTGTGGGAAAGGAGATGCAGTGACTGGGGGAAATAGGTTGCAGTGACTGGGGGAAATGGGTAGCAGTGACTGTGGGAAATGGGTTGCAGTGACTGAGGGAAATGGGATGCAGTGACTGAGTGAAATAGGCTTCACTGCCTGAGTGAAATGGGCTGCAGTGCCTGAGTGAAATGGGATGCAGTGACTGAGGGATAATGGGATGCAGTGACTGATGGAAATGGGATGCACTGACTGAACGAAATGAGATGCAGTGACTGAGGGAAATGAGATGCAGTGACTGAGGGAAATGAGATGCAGTGACAGAGGGAAATGAGATGCAGTGACTGAGGGACAGGTGGTGTCGTGACTGAGGGACAGGAGGTGCCGTGACTGAGGGACAGGAGATGCCGTGACTGTGGGAAATGAGATGCAGTGACTGTGGGAAATGAGATGCAGTGACTGTGGGAAATGGGTTGCAGTGACTGTGAGAAAAGTTTGCAGTGACTGTGGGAAAAGGGAGGCAGTGACTGAGTTTAATGTGATGCAGTGACTGAGTGAAATGGGATGCAGTGACTGAATGAAATGGGATGCAGTGACTGTGGGAAATGGGATGCAGTGACTGTGGGAAATGGGACGCAGTGACTGAGGGTAATGGGACGCAGTGACTGAGGGAAGTGAGATGCAGTGACTGAGGGAAAGGAGATGCAGTGACTGTGGGAAATGAGATGCAGTGCCTGAGTGAAATGGGATGCACTGCCTGAGTGAAATGGGATGCTGTGACTGAGTAAAATAGGATGCAGTCACTGTGGGAAATGAGTTGCAGTGACTGTACGAAAAGGTTGCAGTGACTGAAGGATTTGGGATGCAGTGACTGAGGGAAATGGAATGCAGTGACTGAGGAAAGGACATGCAGTGAATATGGGAAATGGGTTGCACTGACTGAGTGAGATGGGGTGCTCAGACGGAGTGAAATGTGATGCAGTGACTGAGGGAAAGGAGATGCAGTGACTGTGGGAAATGGAATGCTGTTACTGAGGGTAATGGGATGCTGTGACTGAGTGTATTGGGATGCTGTGACTGAGAGAAATGGGATGCTGTGACTGAGTGAAATGGGATGCTGTGACTGTGGGAATTGGTTTGCTGTGACTGTGGGAAACGTTTGCTGTGACTGTGGGAAACGGGAGGCAGTGACTGAGGGAAACGGGAGGCAGTGACTGAGTGAAGTGGGAGGCAGTGACTGAGTGAAGTGGGAGGCAGTGACTGAGTGAAGTGGAATGCAGTGACTGAGGGAAATTGGATGCAGTGACTGAGGGAAATGGGAGGTAGTGACTGACTGAAATGGGATGCAGTGACTGGGTGAAATGGGATGCAGTGACTGAGTGAAATGGGATGCAGTGACTTAGTGCAATGGGATGCAGTGACTGAGTGAATTGGGAGGCAGTGACTGTGGGGAGTAGGGTGTGGTGACTGAAGGAAATTGATTCACTGTCTCAGTTGAACAGGTTTCACTTTCTCTGTTAAATGGGATGCAGTGACTGAGTGAAATGGGATGCAGTGACTGAGTGAAATGGGATGCAGTGACTGAGTGACAATGGGATGCAGTGACTGATGGAAATGGGATGCAGTGACTGAGGGAAATGGGATGCAGTGACTGAGGGAAATGGGAGGCAGTGACTGAGGGAAATGGGAGGCAGTGACTATGGGAAATGGGATGCACTGACTGAGTGAGATGGGGTGCTCAGACTGAGTGAAATGTGATGCAGTGACTGAGGGAAAGGAGATGCAGTGACTGACTCAAATGGGAGGTAGTGACTCACTGAAATGGGAGGTAGTGACTGACTGAAATGGGAGGGAGTGACTGAGTGAAGTGGGAGGCAGTGACTGAGTGAAGTGGGATGCAGTGACTGAGGGTAATGGGATGCAGTGACTGAGGGTAATGGGATGCAGTGACTGAGGCTAATTAGATGCAGTGACTGAGTGAAATGGGATGCAGTGACTGAGTGAAATGAGATGCACAGATTGTGTGAAATGGGATGCACTGATTGTGTGAAATGGGATGCAGTGACTCTGTCAAATGGGACGCAGTGACTCAGTGAAATGTGATTCACTCACTGAGTGAAATGTGATTCTGTCACTGAGTGAAATATGATGCACTCACTGAGTGTACTGTCATTCAGTCACGAGTAAACTGTGATTCAGTCACGAGTAAACTGTGATGCAGTCACTGAGTGAACTGTGATGCAGTCACTGAGTGAAATAGGATGCAGTGGCTGAGTGAAATGGGATGCAGTGACTGAGTGAAATGAGATGCAGTGACTGAGGGACATGGGATGCAGTGACTGAGGGACGTGGGATGCAGTGACTGAGGGACGTGGGATGCAGTGACTGAGGGAAATGGATGCAGTGACTGAGTGACATGAGCTGCAGTGACAGAGGTACTGGGAAGGAGTTTCTGAGTTAATAGGGAATCAGTGTCCGATTGGGCATGGGGTGCAGTGACTGAGGGAAATGGGATACAGTGCCTGACCGAAAAGGGACGCACTGACTGAGTGAAATGGGATGCAGTGACTGAGGGACATGGGATGCAGTGACTTAGGGACATGGGATGCAGTGACTTAGGGACATGGGATGCAGTGACACACGGACATGGGATGCAGTGACACACGGACATGGATGCACTGACTGAGGGAATTATGATGCAGTGACTGCGTGAAATGGGATGCAGTGACTGAGTGAAATGCGATGCAGTCACTGAGTGCAATGTGATGCAGTGACTGAGTGAAATGTGATGCAGTGACTGCTTGAAATGGGATGCATCACTGAGTGCAATGGGATGCAGTGAATGGGTGAAATGGGATGCAGTGAATGATGGAAATTGGATGTAGTGAAAGAGTGACATGAGCTGCAGTGTCTGATGGAAATGTGATGCAGTGACTGAGGGAAATGGGATGCAGTGACTGAGGGAAATGGATGAATGGGCCCCGCAGCCCTGCCCTGCTCACAGGGACTGCCCCTGCAGCCCTGACCCGCTCACAGCAACTTGCCCCCCGCAGCCCTGACCCGCTCACAGGGACTGGGCCCCGCAGCCGTGTCCCACTCATAGGGACTGGCCCCAGCAGTCCTGACCCGCTCGCAGCGACTTGCCCTCCCACAGTCCTGTCCCGCTCACAGCGTACTGCCCCCCGCAGCCATGTCCCGCTCACAGGGACTGGCCCCCGCAGCCCTGACCCGCTCACAGGGACTGGCCCCCGCAGCCCTGGCCCCGACAGCCCTGACCCGCTCACAGGGACTGGCCCCCGCAGCCCTGACACGCTCACAGGGACTGGACCCCGCAGCCCTGTCCCGCTCACAGCGGACTGGGCCCCGCAGCCCGGTCCCGCTCACAGGGACTGGTCCCCGCACCCCTGTCCCGCTCACAGGGACTGGGCCCCGCACCCCTGTCCCGCTCACAGGGACTGGGACCCGCAGCCCTGCCCTGCTCACAGGGACTGTCCCCGCAGCCCTTAGCCGTTGACAGGTGCTGGCCCCCGCAGCCCTGACCTGCTCACAGCGACTTGCCCCCCGACAGTCCTGTCCCGCTCACAGCGTACTACCCCCCGCAGCCCTGATCCGCTCACAGTGAACAACCCCCCGTAGCCCTGACCCGCTCACAGGGACTGGGCCCCGCAGCCCGGACCCGCTCGCAGCGTACTGCCCCTGGCAGCCGTGTCCCGCTCACAGTGTACTGCCCCCAGCAGCCCTCACCCGCTCACAGGGACTGCCCCCCATAGCTGTGGCCCACTAACAAGGACTGGCCCTCAGCAGTCCTGTCCCGCTCACAGCGTACTGCACGCGGCAGCCGTGTCCTGCTCACATTGTACTGCCCCCCGCAGCCCTGTCCCGCTCACAGGGACTGGGCCCAACAGCCCTGACCCGCTCACAGGGACTGGGCCCCGCTGCCCTGACCCGCTCACAGCGTACTGCCCCCCGCAGCCGTGTCCCGCTCACAGGTACTGGCCCGCGCTGCCCTGTCCCGCTCACACCAACTTGCCCCCCGCAGTCCTGTCCCGCTCACAGCGTACTGCCCCCTGCAGCCGTGTCCCGCTCACAGGTACTGGCCCCCACAGCCCTGATCTTCTCACAGGGACTGGGCCCCGCAGCCCTGTCCCGCTCACTGCGTACTGCCCCCCGCAGCCCTGAACCGCTCACAGTTACTGCCCCCCGCAGCCGTGTCCCGATTACAGGGTCTGGGCCCCGCAGCCCTGTCCCGCTCACAGGGACTGGGCCCCGCAGCCCTGTCCCGCTCACAGCGTACTGCCCCCGGCAGCCCTGACCCGCTCACAGCGCACTGCCCCCTGCAGCCTTGTCCCCCTCACAGCGGACTGGGCCTCTCAGCCATGTCCCGCTCACAGGGACTGGGCCCCGGAGCACTGTCCCGCTCACAGCGACTGGCCCCCGCAGCCCTGACCCACTAACGGAGACTTGCCCCCGCAGCCCTGACCCGCTCACAGCGTACTGCCTCCCGCAGCCGTGGCACGCTCATAGGGACTGGCCCCCACAGCCCTGATCTGCTCACAGGGACTGGGCCCTGCAGCCCTGTCCCGCTCACAGGGACTGCCCCCCGTAGCTGTGGCCCACTAACAGGGACTGGCCCTCAGCCGTACTGCCCCCCGCAGCCGTGTCCTGCTCACAGCGGACTGGACCCCGCAGCCCTGTCCCGCTCACAGGGACTGGGCCCTGCAGCGCTGTCCCGATTACAGTGTACTGCCCCCCGCAGCCCTGTCCTGCTCACAGGGACGAGCCACCGCAGACGTTTCCCACTCACAGGGTCTGGCCCCCGCAGCCCTGACCCGCTCACAGGGACTGGGCCCTGCAGCCCTGACCCGCTCACAGGGACTGGGCCCCGCAGCCCTGACCCGCTCACAGCAGACTGGGCCCCGCAGCCCTGTCCTGCTCACAGGGTATTGCCCCCCCGCAGCCGTGTCCCGCTCACAGGGACGGGCCCCCGCAGCCCTGACCCGCTCACAGGAATTGGGCCTCGCAGCCCTGTCCCGCTCACAGGGACTGGGCCCCTCAGCCCTGTCCCGCTGACGGGGATGGGCCCCACAGCCCTGACCCGCTCACAGGGACTGGCCCCCAGCAGTCCTGACCCGCTGACAGCGACTTGCCCCCGGCAGCCCTGTCCCACTCACAGGGACTGGGCCCTGCAGCGCTGTCCCGCTTACAGTGTCCTGCCCCCATCAGCTATGACCCGCTCACAGGGACTGGGCCCCGGAGCACTGTCCCGCTCACAGCGACTGGCCCCCGCAGCCGTATCCTGCTCACAGCGGACTGGACCCTGCAGCCCTGTCCCGCTCACAGGGACTAGCCACCACAGACGTTTCCCGCTCACAGGGTCTGGCCCCCACAGCCCTGACCCGCTCAGAGGGACTGGGCCCAACAGCCCTGACCCGCTCACAGGGGCTGGGCCCAACAGCCCTGACCCGCTCACAGGGGCTGGGCCCCGCAGCCCTGTCCCTCTCACAGGGACTGGCCCCCGCAGCCCTGACCCACTAACAGGGACTTGCCCCCGCATCCCTGACCCGCTCACAGCGTACTGCCTCCCCCAGCAGCTGTGTCCCGCTCACAGGGACTGGCCCGCACAGCCCTGATCTGCTCACAGGGACTGGGCCCCGCAGCCCTGACCCGCTCACAGCGTACTGTCCCCCGCAGCCCTGTCCCGCTCACAGGGACTAGCCACCGCAGCCCAGACCCGCTCACAGCGTACTGCCCCCCGCAGACGTTTCCCGCTCACAGGGTCTGGCTCCCGCAGCCCTGACCCGCTCATAGGGACTGGGCCCAACAGCCCTGACCCGCTCACAGGGACTGGGCCCCGCAGCCCGGACCCGCTCGCAGCGTACTGCCCCTGGCAGCCGTGTCCCGCTCACAGTGTACTGCCCCCAGCAGCCCTCACCCGCTCACAGGGACTGCCCCCCATAGCTGTGGCCCACTAACAAGGACTGGCCCTCAGCAGTCCTGTCCCGCTCACAGCGTACTGCACGCGGCAGCCGTGTCCTGCTCACATTGTACTGCCCCCCGCAGCCCTGTCCCGCTCACAGGGACTGGGCCCAACAGCCCTGACCCGCTCACAGGGACTGGGCCCCGCTGCCCTGACCCGCTCACAGCGTACTGCCCCCCGCAGTCCTGTCCCGCTCACAGCGTACTGCCCCCTGCAGCCGTGTCCCGCTCACAGGTACTGGCCCCCACAGCCCTGATCTTCTCACAGGGACTGGGCCCCGCAGCCCTGTCCCGCTCACTGCGTACTGCCCCCCGCAGCCCTGAACCGCTCACAGTTACTGCCCCCCGCAGCCGTGTCCCGATTACAGGGTCTGGGCCCCGCAGCCCTGTCCCGCTCACAGGGACTGGGCCCCGCAGCCCTGACCCACTAACAGGGACTGGGCCCCGCAGCCCTGTCCCGCTCACAGCGTACTGCCCCCGGCAGCCCTGACCCGCTCACAGGTACTGCCCCCCGCAGCCGTGACCCGCTAACAAGGACTGGGCCCCGCAGCCCTGACCCGCTCACAGCGCACTGCCCCCTGCAGCCTTGTCCCCCTCACAGCGGACTGGGCCTCTCAGCCATGTCCCGCTCACAGGGACTGGGCCCCGGAGCACTGTCCCGCTCACAGCGACTGGCCCCCGCAGCCCTGACCCACTAACGGAGACTTGCCCCCGCAGCCCTGACCCGCTCACAGCGTACTGCCTCCCGCAGCCGTGGCACGCTCATAGGGACTGGCCCCCACAGCCCTGATCTGCTCACAGGGACTGGGCCCTGCAGCCCTGTCCCGCTCACAGGGACTGCCCCCCGTAGCTGTGGCCCACTAACAGGGACTGGCCCTCAGCCGTACTGCCCCCCGCAGCCGTGTCCTGCTCACAGCGGACTGGACCCCGCAGCCCTGTCCCGCTCACAGGGACTGGGCCCTGCAGCGCTGTCCCGATTACAGTGTACTGCCCCCCGCAGCCCTGTCCTGCTCACAGGGACGAGCCACCGCAGACGTTTCCCACTCACAGGGTCTGGCCCCCGCAGCCCTGACCCGCTCACAGGGACTGGGCCCTGCAGCCCTGACCCGCTCACAGGGACTGGGCCCCGCAGCCCTGACCCGCTCACAGCAGACTGGGCCCCGCAGCCCTGTCCTGCTCACAGGGTATTGCCCCCCCGCAGCCGTGTCCCGCTCACAGGGACGGGCCCCCGCAGCCCTGACCCGCTCACAGGAATTGGGCCTCGCAGCCCTGTCCCGCTCACAGGGACTGGGCCCCTCAGCCCTGTCCCGCTGACGGGGATGGGCCCCACAGCCCTGACCCGCTCACAGGGACTGGCCCCCAGCAGTCCTGACCCGCTGACAGCGACTTGCCCCCCGCAGCCCTGTCCCACTCACAGGGACTGGGCCCTGCAGCGCTGTCCCGCTTACAGTGTCCTGCCCCCATCAGCTATGACCCGCTCACAGGGACTGGGCCCCGGAGCACTGTCCCGCTCACAGCGACTGGCCCCCGCAGCCGTATCCTGCTCACAGCGGACTGGACCCTGCAGCCCTGTCCCGCTCACAGGGACTAGCCACCACAGACGTTTCCCGCTCACAGGGTCTGGCCCCCACAGCCCTGACCCGCTCAGAGGGACTGGGCCCAACAGCCCTGACCCGCTCACAGGGGCTGGGCCCAACAGCCCTGACCCGCTCACAGGGGCTGGGCCCCGCAGCCCTGTCCCTCTCACAGGGACTGGCCCCCGCAGCCCTGACCCACTAACAGGGACTTGCCCCCGCATCCCTGACCCGCTCACAGCGTACTGCCTCCCCCAGCAGCTGTGTCCCGCTCACAGGGACTGGCCCCCACAGCCCTGATCTGCTCACAGGGACTGGGCCCCGCAGCCCTGACCCGCTCACAGCGTACTGTCCCCCGCAGCCCTGTCCCGCTCACAGGGACTAGCCACCGCAGCCCAGACCCGCTCACAGCGTACTGCCCCCCGCAGACGTTTCCCGCTCACAGGGTCTGGCTCCCGCAGCCCTGACCCGCTCATAGGGACTGGGCCCAACAGCCCTGACCCGCTCACAGGGACTGGGCCCCGCAGCCCTGTCCCGCTCACAGCGTACTGCCCCCGACAGCTGTGTCCCGCTCACAGCGTACTGCCCCCGACAGCTGTGTCCCGCTCACAGCGGACTGGGCCTCGCAGCCCTGTCCCGCTCACAGCGTACTGCCCCCCGCAGCCCTGTCCCGCTCACAGGGACTAGCCACCGCAGACATTTCCCGCTCACAGGGACTGGGTCCCGCAGCCCTGTCCCGCTCACAGGGACTGGGCCCCGCAGCCCTGACCCGCTCACAGCGACTTGCCCCCTGCAGCCCTGGCCCGCTCACAGCGTATTGCCCCCTGCAGTCCTGTCCCGCTCAAAGCGACTTGCCCCCGCAGCCCTGTCCCGCTCACAGCGTATTGCCCCCCCGCCGCCCTGACCCGCTCACAGCGGCCTGGGCCCCGAATCCCTGACCCGCTCGCAGCGGCCTGGGCCCCGGCGCCCTGACCCGCTCGTAGCCGCCTGCCCCCGCCGCCCTGACAGGCTCGCAGCGGCCTGCCCCCACCGCCCTGACCCGCTGGCAGAGACTGGGCCCCGCCGCCCTGACCCGCTCACAGTGGCCTGGGCACCGAAGCCCTGACCCGCTCACAGCGTATTGCCCCCTGCAGTCCTGACCCGCTCACAGCGGCCTGCCCACTCAGTCCTGACCCGCTGGCAGGGACTGGGCCCCGGCGCCCTGAACCGCTCGTAGCCGCCTGCCCCCGCCGCCCTGACCCGCTCACAGGGACTGTGTCCCGCAGCCCTGATCCGCTCACAGCAACTTGCCCCCTGCAGCCCTGAACCGCTCACAGGGACTGCGCTCCGCAGCCCTGTCCCGCTCACAGCGGCCTTCCCCCGCCGCCCTCACCCGCTCACAGTGGCCTGCCCCCGCAGCCCTGTTCCGCTCACATCGTATTGCCCCCTGCAGTCCTGTCATGCTCACAGGGAGCGGGGCCCCGCTGCCCTGTCCGGCTCACAGCGGCCTGCCCCCGCCGCCCTGAGCCGATCGCAGCGACCTGCCCCCGCAGCCCTGACCCCCTCACAGGTACTGGCCCCCGCAGCCCTGACCCGCTCACAGGGACTGTCCCCCGCAGCCCTGACCCGCCCCCGCAGCCCTGTCGCGCTGACAGGGACTGTGCCCCGCCTCCCTGACCCGCTCGCAGTGGCTTGGGTCCCGAAGCCCTGACCCGCTCACAGCGGCCTGCCCCCTGCGCCCTGACCCGCTCACCGCGGCCTGGGCCCCGCAGCCCTGACCCGCTCACAGCGGCCTGACCCCTGCGCCTTGACCCGCTCACAGCGGCCTGCCCCCGCCGCCCTGACCCGCTGTCAGGGACTGGGCCCCGCAGCCCTGACCCGCTCACAGCGGCCTGGGCCCCGAAGCCCTGACCCGCTCACAGCGGCCTGGGCCCCGAATCCCTGACCCGCTCACAGCGGCTTGCCCCTGCAGCCCTGTCCCTCTGACAGGGACTGGGTTACCCAGCCCTGTCCCGCTCACAGGGACTGGGCCCCGCTACCCTGTCCCGCTCACAGCGTATTGCACCCTGCAGTCCTGTCCTGCTCAAAGCGACTTGCCCCCGCCGCCCTGTCCCGCTCACAGCGTACTGACCCTGCAACCTTGTCCCGCTCACAGGGACTGGCCCCGGACCACTGTCCCGCTCACAGCGACTGGCCCCCGCAGCCCTGACCCACTAACAGGGACTGGCCTCCGCAGCCCTGACCCACTCACAGCGTACTGCCCCCGACAGCCGTGTCCCGCTCACAGCGGACTGGGCCCTGCAGCGCTGTCCCGCTTAGAGTGTACTGCCCCCCGCAGTCCTGTCCCGCTCACAGGGACTAGCCACCGCAGACATTTCCCGCTCACAGGGTCTGGCCCCCGCAGCCCTGACCCGCTCACAGGGACTGGGCCCAACAGCCCTGACCCGCTCACAGGGACTGGGCCCTGCAGCCCTGTCCCACTCACAACGTACTGCCCCCCGCAGCCGTGTCCCGCTCACAGCAGATTGGGCCCCCGCAGCCCTGACCCGCTCACAGCTTACTGCCCCCAGCAGCCGTGTCCCGCCCACAGGGACTGGCCCGCGCAGCCCTGTCCTGCTCACAGTGGACTGGGCCCCGCAGCCCTGTCCCGCTCACAAGGTATTGCCCCCTGCAGCTGTGTCCCGCTCACAGGGCCTGGCCCCCAGCAGTCCTGACCCGCTCACAGCGACTTGCCCCCCGCAGCCCTGTCCCGCTCACAGCGTACTGCCCCCCGCAGCCGTGTCCCGCTCACAGCGTACTGCCCCCCGCAGCCGTGTCCCGCTTACAGGGTCTGGCCCGCGGAGCCCTGACCCACTCACAGGGCCTTCTTCCCGCAGTCCTGACCCGCTCACAGCGTACTGCCCCCCGCAGCCGTGTCCCGCTCACAGCGTACTGCCCCCCGCAGCCGTGTCCCGCTTACAGGGTCTGGCCCGCGGAGCCCTGACCCACTCACAGGGCCTTCTTCCCGCAGTCCTGACCCGCTCACAGCGACTTGCCCCCTGCAGTCCTGACCCGCTCACAGCGTTCTGACCCCCGCAGCCCTGTCCCGCTCACAGTGACTGGCCCCCGCAGCCCTGACCCGCTCACAGAGACTTGCCCGCCGCAGTCCTGTCCCGCTCACAGCTGACTGCCCCCCGCAGCCGTGTCCCGCCCACAGGTACTGGGCCCCGCAGCCCTGTCCCACTCACAAGGTATTGCCCCCTGCAGCCGTGTCCCGCTCATAGGGACGGGCCCCCGCAGCCCTGACCCGCTCACAGCGACTTGCCCCCTGCAGTCCTGACCCGCTCACAGCGTACTGACCCCCGCAGCCCTGACCCACTAACACGGACGGGCCCGCGCAGTCCTGTCCCGCTCACAGCGGACTGGGCTCCTCAGCCCTGTCCCGCTCACAAGGTATTGCCCCCCGCAGCCCTGTCCCGCTCCCAGACTGGCCCCCGCAGCCCTGTCGCGCTGACAGGGACTGGGCCCCGCCTCCTTGTCCCGCTCAAAGTTACTTGCCCCCGCAGCCCTGACCCACTCACAGTGACTTTCCCCCTCAGTCCTGACCCCCTCACAGGGACTGTCCCCCGCAGCCCTGACCCGCTCCCGGACTGGCCCCCGCAGCCCTGTCGCGCTGACAGGGACCGGGCCACGCCGCCCTGACCTGCTCACAGCGGCCTGGGCCCCGCCGCCCTGACCCGCTCACGGCGGCCTGCCCCCTCAGTCCTGACCCGCTCGCAGTGGCCTGGGCCCCGAAGCCCTGACCCGCTCGCAGCGGCCTGCCCCCGCCGCCCTGACCCGCTCACCGCGGCCTGGGCCCTGCAGACCTGTGCCGCTCACAGCGGCCTGACCCCTGCGCCTTGACCCGCTCACAGCAGCCTGCCCCCGCTGCCCTGACCCGCTGACAGGTACACTGGGCCCCGCAGCCGTGAGCCGCTCACAGCGGCCTGGGCCCCGAAGCCCTGACCCGCTCACAGCGGCTTGCCCCTGCAGCGCTGTCCCTCTGACAGGGACTGGGCCCCCCAGCCCTGTCCCGCTCACAGGGACTGGGCCCCGCAGCCCTGACCCGCTCACAGCGGCTCGCTCCCGCAGCCCTGACCCGCTCACAGCGACTGGCCCCAGCAGCCCTGACCCGCTCACAGCGACTTGCCCCCTCCAGTCCTGTCGTGCTCGCAGCGACTTGCCCCGCAGCCCTGACCTGCTCACAGGGACTGGCCCCCACAGCCCTGTCGCGCTCACAGCGACTTGCCCCCTGCAGTCCTGTCGCGCTCACAGTGACTTGCCCCGTCATTCCTGTCCCACTGACGGGGGCCGGCCCCCGCAGCCCTGTCCCACTGACGGGGGCAGGCCCCCGCAGCCCAGACCCGCTCACGGGGTCCGGCCCCCGCAGCCCTGTCGCGCTGACGGCGTCCGGCCCCCGAAGCCCTGTCGCGCGGACAGGGTTTGGCCCCCATAGCCCTGTCCCACTCATAGGGACTGGCCCCCGCGGCCCAGACCTGCTCACAGGGACTGGCCCCCGCAGCCCTGTCCCGCTTACAGGGACTTGGCCCCGCAGACCTGACCCGCTCACAGGGACTGGCCCCTGCAGCCCTGACCCGCGCTCAGGGACTGGCCCCCGCAGCCCTGACCCGCTCACAGCGATTTGCCCCCGCAGTCCTGTCCCGCTGACAGGGACTCGCCCCCGCAGCTCTGTCCCGCTGACAGGGACTAGTCCCCTCAGCCATGTCCCGCAGACAGGGACTGGCCCCCTCAGCCCTGTCCCGCTGACAGGGACTGGCCCTCGCAGCCCAGTCCCGCTGACAGGGACTGGACCCCGCAGCCCTGTCCCGCTGACAGGGACTGGTCCCCGCAGCCCTGTCCCGCTGACAGGGACTGGCCCCCGCATCCCTGACCCGCTGACAGGTACTGGCCCCCGCATCCCTGACCCGCTGACAGGGACTGGCCCCCGCAGCCCTGTCCCGCTGACAGGGACTGGCCCCCGCAGCCCTGTCCCGCTGACAGGGACTGGACCCCGCAGCCCTGTCCCGCTGACAGGGACTGGACCCCGCAGCCCTGTCCCGCTGACAGGGACTGGACCCCGTAGCCCTGTCCCGCTGACAGGGACTGGTCCCCGCAGACCTGTCCCGCTGACAGGGCCTGGCCCCCGCAGACCTGTCCCGCTGACAGGGACTGGCCCCCTCAGCCCTGTCCCGCTGACAGGGACTGGCCCCCGCAGTCCTGTCCCGCTGACAGGGACTGGCACCTGCAACGCTGTCCCGCTGACAGGGACTGGCCCCCGCATCCCTGACCCGCTCACAGGGACTGGCACCCACAGCCCTGACCCGCTCACAGCGATTTGCCCCCTGCAGTCCTGTCCTGCAGACAGGGACTGGCCCCCGCTGCCCTGTCCCACTGACAGTGACTGGCCACCGCACTCCTGTCCCGCTCACAGCGGTTTGCCCCCGCACTCCTGTCCCGCTCACAGCGGTTTGCCCCCGCACTCCTGTCCCGCTCACAGCGGTTTGCCCCATGCAGTCCAGTCACGCTCACAGCGACTTGCTCCCTCAGTCCTGACCCGCTCATCGGGCCTGACCCCCGCAGCCCTGACCCGCTCACAGGGACTGGCAGCCGCAACTGTGACCCGCTAACAGGTACTGGCCCCCACAGCCCTGGCCCGCTCACAGCAGCTGGCCCCCCGCAGCCCTGTCCCGCTGACAGCGACTTACCCCTGCAGCCCTGACCCGCTCACAGGTTTGGCCCCCGCATTGCTGTCGCTGTCACAGCAGCTGGCCCCCGCAGGCCTGACCGGCTCGCAGCGATTTGCCCCCAGCAGTCCTGTCGCGCTCTCAGGAACTGGCCCCTGCAGCCCTGTCCAGCTGACAGCAACGGGCCCCCGCAGTCCTGACCTGCTCACAGGGACTGGCCCCCGCAGCCCTGACCCGCTCCCGGACTGTCCCCCGCACCCCTGTCCTGCTCACAGGGACTGGGCCCCACCTCCCTGACCCGCTCGCAGTGAACTGGGCCCCGCAGCCCTGATCCGCTCACAGCGGCCGGCCCCCACCGCCCTGACCCGCTCACAGCAGCCTGCCCCCACCACCCTGACCTGCTCACAGCGGCCTGCCACCTCCGCCCTGTCCCACTCACAGTGTATTGCCCCCCGCAGCCCTGACCCGCTCACAGCGGCCTGGGCCCCGCAGCCCTGACCCGCTCACAGGGACTGGGTCCCGCAGCCCTGACGCGCTCACAGGAACTGCGCCCCGCAGCCCTGTCCCGCTGACAGCGACCTGCCCCCGCCGCCCTGACCCGCTCACAGGGACTTGGCCCCGCAGCCCTGTCCCGCTTACAGGGACTGGCCCTCAGCAGTCCTGACCCGCTCACAGTGTACTGCCCCCCGCAGCCGTGTCCCGCTCACAGCGGACTGGGCCCCGCAGCCGTGTGCCGCTCACAGGGACTGGGCCCCGCAGCCCTGTCCCGCTGACAGGGACTGGACCCCGCAGCCCTGTCCCGCTGACAGGGACTGGACCCCGCAGCCCTGTCCCGCTGACAGGGACTGGACCCCGCAGCCCTGTCCCGCTGACAGGGACTGGTCCCCTCAGCCCTGTCCCGCTGACAGGGACTGGCCCCCGCATCCCTGACCCGCTCACAGGGACTGGCACCCACAGCCCTGACCCGCTCACAGCGATTTGCCCCCTGCAGTCCTGTCCTGCAGACAGGGACTGGCCCCCGCTGCCCTGTCCCACTGACAGTGACTGGCCCCCGCAGCCCTGACCCGCTCACAGCGATTTTCCCCCGCAGTCCTGTCCCGCTGACAGGGACTCGCCCCCGCAGCCCTGTCCCGCTGACAGCGATTTGCCCGCGCAGCCCTGTCCCGCTGACAGCGATTTGCCCCCGCACTCCTGTCCCGCTGACAGCGATTTGCCCCATGCAGTCCAGTCACGCTCACAGCGACTTGCTCCCTCAGTACTGACCCGCTCATCGGGACTGACCCCCGCAGCCCTGACCCGCTCACAGCGATTTGTCACCCGCAGCCCTGACCCGCTCACAGGGACTGGCAGCTGCAGCTGTGACCCGCTAACAGGTACTGGCCCCCACAGCCCTGACCGGCTCGCAGCGATTTGCCCCCAGCAGTCCTGTCGCGCTCTCAGGAACTGGCCCCTGCAGCCCTGTCCAGCTGCCAGCAACGGGCCCCCGCAGTCCTGACCTGCTCACAGGGACTGGCCCCCGCAGCCCTGACCCGCTCCCGGACTGTCCCCCGCACCCCTGTCCCGCTCACAGGGACTGGGCCCCGCCTCCCTGACCCGCTCGCAGTGAACTGGGCCCCGCAGCCCTGTCCCGCTCACAGCAGCCTGCCCCCACCGCCCTCACCCGCTCACAGCAGCCTGCCCCCGCCGCCCTGACCCACTCACAGTGGCCTCCCCCGCCGCCCTGACCCGCTCACAGCGGCCTGCCCCTGCCGCCCTGACCCGCTCACAGCGGCCTGCCCCCGCTGCCCTGACCCGCTCACAGCGGGCTGCCCCCGCCGCCCTGACCCGCTCACAGCGGCCTGCCCCCGCCGCCCTGACCCGCTCACAGCGGCCTGCCCCCGCTGCCCTGACCCGCTCACAGCGGCCTGCCCCCGCCGCCCTGACCCGCTCACAGCGGCCTGCCCCCGCCGCCCTGTCCCGCTCACAGCGGCTGGCCCCCGGAGCCCAGACCCCCTCACAGGGACTGGCCCCCGCAGCCCTGATCCGCTCACAGGGACTGGCCCCCGCAGCCCTGATCCGCTCACAGCGACTTTCCCCCAGCAGTCCTGACCCGCTCACAGTGTACTGCCCCCCGCAGCCGTGTCCCGCTCACAGGGACTGGACCCCGCAACCCTGCCCCGCTGTCTGGACCCGCTCACAGCGACTTGCCCTCCGCAGCCCTGTCCCTCTCACAGGGACTGTGCCACGCCGCCCTGTCGCGCTGACAGGGACTGGGCCCCGCCTCCTTGTCCCGCTCAAAGTTACTTGCCCCCGCAGCCCTGACCCGCTCACAGTGACTTTCCCCCTCAGTCCTAACCCCCTCACAGGGACTGTCCCCCGCAGCCCTGAACCGCTCACAGGGACTGGTCCCCTCAGCCCTGTCCCGCAGACAGGGACTGGCCCCCGCAGCCCTGTCCCGCTGACAGGGACTGGACCCCGCAGCCCTGTCCCGCTGACAGGGACTGGACCCCGCAGCCCTGTCCCGCTGACAGGGACTGGTCCCCTCAGCCCTGTCCCGCTGACAGGGACTGGCCCCCGCATCCCTGACCCGCTCACAGGGACTGGCACCCACAGCCCTGACCCGCTCACAGCGATTTGCCCCCTGCAGTCCTGTCCTGCAGACAGGGACTGGCCCCCGCTGCCCTGTCCCACTGACAGTGACTGGTCCCCGCAGCCCTGACCCGCTCACAGCGATTTTCCCCCGCAGTCCTGTCCCGCTGACAGGGACTCGCCCCCGCAGCCCTGTCCCGCTGACAGCGATTTGCCCGCGCAGCCCTGTCCCGCTGACAGCGATTTGCCCCCGCACTCCTGTCCCGCTGACAGCGATTTCCCCCGCACTCCTGACCCGCTCACAGCGATTTGTCTCCCGCAGCCCTGACCCGCTCACAGGGACTGGCAGCCGCAGCTGTGACCCGCTAACAGGTACTGGCCCCCACAGCCCTGACCCGCTCACAGTGGCCTGTGCCCCGCACCCCTGTCCCGCTCACAGGGACTGGGCCCCGCCTCCCTGACCCACTCGCAGTGGCCTGGGCCCTGAAGCCCTGACCCACTCACCGCGGCCTCGGCCCCGCAGCCCTGTCCCGCACACAGCGGCCTGACCCCTGCGCCTTGACCCGCTCACAGCGGCCTGCCCCTGCCGCCCTGACCCGCTGACAGGGACTGGGCCCCGCAGCCCTGACCCGCTCACAGCGGCCTGTGCCCCGAAGCCCTGACCCGCTCACAGCGGCTTGCCCCTGCAGTCCTGTCCCTCTGACAGGGACTGGGAACCCCAGCCCTCTTCCCTCTGACAGGGACTGGGAACCCCAGCCCTGTCCCGCTCACAGGGACTGGGCCCCGCAGTCCTGTCCCGCTCACAGCGACTGGCCCCCGCAGCCCTGACCCACTAACAGGGACTGGCCCCTGCAGCCCTGACCCGCTCACAGGTACTGCCCCCTGCAGCCGTGTCCTGCTAACATGGACTGGGCCCCGCAGCCCTGTCCCGCTCACAGTGTACTGACCCCGCAGCCTTGTCCCGCTCACAGCGGACTGGGCCTCGCAGCCATGTCCCGCTCACAGGGACTGGGCCCCGCCAACCTGTCCCGCTCACAGGGACTGGGCCGCGCCGCCCTGTCCCGCTCACATGGACTGGCCCCGACAGCCCTGACCCGCTCACAGGGACTGTCCCCGCAGCTCTGACCCACTAACAGGGACGGGCCCCCGCAGCCCTGTCCCGCTCACAGCGTACTGCCCCCCGCAGCCGTGTCCCGCTCACAGCGGACTGCCCCCCGCAGCCGTGTCCCGCTCACAGGGTCTGGGCCCCGCAGCCGTGTTCCACTTACAGGGACTGGGCCCCGGAGCACTGTCCCGCTCACAGGGACTGGCCCCCGCAGCCCTGACCCGCTCACAGCGTACTGCCCCCGGCAGCCGTGTCCCGCTAACAGGGACTGGCCCCCGCAGCCATGTCCCGCTCACAGCGTACTGACCCCGGCAGCCGTGTCCCGCTAACAGTGACTGGGGCCCGCAGCCCTGTCCCGCTCACAGCGTACTGCCCCCCGCAGCCCTGTCCCGCTCACAGCGTACTGCCCCCCGCAGCCATGTCCCGCTCACAGGGACTGGGCCCCGCAGCCCTGTCCCGCTCACAGGGACTGGCCCCCACAGCCCTGATCTGCTCACAGGGACTGCCCCCCGCAGCTGTGTCCAACTAACCGGGACTGGGCCCCGCAGCCCTGTCCCGCTCACAGCGTACTGCCCCCCCGCAGATGTTTCCCGCTCACAGTGTCTGGCCCCCGCAGCCCTGACCCGCTCACAGGGACTGGGCCCCACAGCCCTGACCCGCTCACAGGGACTGGGCCCCGCAGCCGTGTCCTGCTCACAGCGGACTGCACCCCGCAGCCCTGTCCCGCTCACAGCAGACTGGGCCCCTCAGCCCAGTCCCGCTGACGGGGATGTGCCCCGCAGCCCTGACCCGCTCACAGGCACTGGCCTCCAGCAGTCCTGACCCGCTCAGAGCGACTTGCCTGCCGCAGTCCTGACCCGCTCACAGCGTACTGCCCCCCGCAGCCGTGTCCCGCTCACAGGGTCTGGCCCGCGCAGCCCTGCCCCGCACACCGGGACTGGGCCCCGCAGCCGTGTCCCGCTCACAGCGGACTGGGCATCGCAGCCCTGTCCCACTGACAGGTATGGGCCCCGCAGCACTGTCCCGCTCACAGGGACTGGCCCCAGCAGCCCTGTCCCGCTCACAGGGACTGGGCCACGCAGCCATGTCCCGCTCACAGGGACTGGGCCCCGGAGCACTGTCCCGCTCACACCGACTGGCCCCCGCAGCCCTGACACACGAACAGGGACTGGCCCCCGCAGCCCTGACCCGCTCACAGCGTACTGCCCCCCGCAGCCGTGTCCCGCTCACAGGGACTGGGCCCCGCAGCCCTGTCCCATCACAGCATATTGCCCCCCGCAGCCCTGACCCGCTCACAGCGACTTGCCCCCTGCAGCCCTGTCCCGTTCACAAAGGCCTGTGGCCCCAGCCCTGACCCCCTCACAGGGACTGGCCCCCGCAGCCCTGTCCCGCTCGCAGTGATTTGCCCCCTGCAGTCCTTTCGCGCTCACAGGGACTGGCCCCCACTGCCCTGACCCTCTCACAGGGACTGGCCCCTGCAGCCCTGACCCGCTCACAGGCTCTGGCCCCCGCACCCCTGACCCGCACTCATGGACTGGGCCTTGCAGCCCTCACCCGCTCACAGCGATTTGCCCCCTGCAGTCCTGTCCCGCTGACAAGGACTGACCCCCTGCAGTCCTGACCCGCTCACAGGGACTGGCCCCCACAGCCCTGATCCGCTCACAGCGATTTACCCCGCAGCCCTGTCCCGCTGACAGAGACATGCCCCCGCAGCCCTGACCCGCTCCCAGGGACTTGCCCCCGCAGCCCTGACCCGCTCCCAGGGACTTGCCCCCGCAGCCCTGACCCGCTCCCAGGGACTGGCCCCCGCAGCCCTGACCCGCTCCCAGGGACTGGACCCCGCAGCCCTGACCCGCTCACAGGGGCTCGCCCCCACAGCCCTGACCCGCTCACAGGGGCTGGCCCCCTGCAGTCCTGACCCGCTCACAGGGACTGGACCCACAGCCCTGACCCGCTCACAGGGACTGGACCCACAGCCCTGACCCGCTCACAAGCACTGGCCCCCGCAGCCCTGACCCGCTCACAGGCACTGGCCCCCGCAGCCCTGACCCGCTCACAGGGACTGGCCCCCGCAGCCATGACCTGCTCACAGGGACTGTCCCCCACAGCCCTCTCCCGGTCACAGCGATTTCCCCCCGCACCCCTGACCCCCTCACAGTGACTGGCCCCCGCAGCCCTGACCCGCTCACAGGGACTGGCCCCCTGCAGTCAGACCCGCTCACAGTGACTGGCCCCCGCACCCCTGACCCGCACTCATGGACTGGGCCCTGCAGCCCTCACCCGCTCACAGCGATTTGCCCCCTGCAGTCCTGTCCCGCTGACAAGGACTGACCCCCTGCAATCCTGACCCGCTCACAGGGACTGGCCCCCACAGCCCTGATCCGCTCACAGCGATTTACCCCGCAGCCCTGTCCCGCTGACAGAGACATGCCCCCGCAGCCCTGACCCGCTCCCAGGGACTTGCCCCCGCAGCCCTGACCCGCTCCCAGGGACTTGCCCCCGCAGCCCTGACCCGCTCCCAGGGACTTGCCCCCGCAGCCCTGACCCGCTCCCAGGGACTGGCCCCCGCGGCCCTGACCCGCTCACAGGGACTGGTCCCCGCAGCCCTGACCCGCTCACAGGGGCTCGCCCCCACAGCCCTGACCCGCTCACAGGGGCTGGCCCCCTGCAGTCCTGACCCGCTCACAGGGACTGGACCCACAGCCCTGACCCGCTCACAGGGACTGGACCCACAGCCCTGACCCGCTCACAAGCACTGGCCTCCGCAGCTCTGACCCGCTCACAGGCACTGGCCCCCGCAGCCCTGACCCGCTCACAGGCACTGGCCCCCGCAGCCCTGACCCGCTCACAGGGACTGGCCCCCGCAGCCATGACCTGCTCACAGGGACTGTCCCCCACAGCCCTCTCCCGGTCACAGCGATTTCCCCCCGCACCCCTGACCCCCTCACAGCGACTGGCCCCCGCAGTCCTGACCCGCTCACAGGGACTGGCCCCCTGCAGTCAGACCCGCTCACAGGGACTGGCCCCCTGCAGCCAGACCCGCTCACAGTGACTGGCCCCCGCAGCCCTGACCCGCTCACAGGGACTGGTCCCCGCAGCCCTGACCCGCTCACAGGGGCTCGCCCCCACAGCCCTGACCCGCTCACAGGGGCTGGCCCCCTGCAGTCCTGACCCGCTCACAGGGACTGGACCCTTGCAGCCCTGACCCGCTCACACCGATTTGCCCCGTGCAGTCCTGTCCCGCTGACAGGGACTTGCCCCCGCAGCCCTGAGCCGCTCACAGGAACTGGCCCCCGCAGCCCTGACCCGCGCACGGGGACTGGCCCCCACAGCCCTGTTCCGCTCACAGCGATTTGCCCCCTGCAGTCCTTTCGCGCTCACAGGGACTGGCCGTCGCAGCCCTGACCCGCTCACAGCGACTTGTCCCCCGCAGGCCTGTCCCGCTGACAGCGACTTGACCCCGCAGGCCTGTCCCGCTGACAGGGACTTGCCCCCGCAGCCCTGACCCGCTGACAGGGACTGGCCCCCTGCAGTCCGACCCTCTCACATGAACTGGCCCCCGCAGCCCTGTCCCGCTCGCAGTGATTTGCCCCCTGCAGTCCTTTCGCGCTCACAGGGACTGGCCCCCGCTGCCCTGACCCTCTCACAGGGACTGCCCCCCACAGCCCTGACCTGCTCACAGCAACTTGCCCCTCCGTCGTGACCTGCTCACAACGACTTGTCCCCTCTGTCCTGACCCGCTCACAGCGTCTTGCCTCCCATCCCTCTGAGACAGGTCACCCCTTGCTCAGAAACGGTCCCAATTATCCATGAACCGGAAACCCTGCCCCCTGTGCCAGCTCCTTAACCATGCATTCATCTCACCTATCTTTCTATGACTTAGCTCACTAAGATGTGGCACTCATGGCAACCCATAAATTATTACCCTCTCGGTCCTGCCTTTCAGCCTCTTTGCTAACTCCTTGCACATAGTCTGCAGGATGTCTTCCCTCTTTCTGCCCATGTCATTGGTACCAACGTGCACCGTGGCCTCTGGCTGCTCACCCTCCCCTTTAAGAATTTGT
The DNA here is from genome assembly GCF_030684315.1 of Stegostoma tigrinum. NCBI lineage: Eukaryota > Metazoa > Chordata > Chondrichthyes > Orectolobiformes > Stegostomatidae > Stegostoma > Stegostoma tigrinum. The sequence continues at coordinate 57,917 of NW_026728129.1, read as the reverse complement.
TGCAACCACTCAGAGATGTCCTTGACCTTGCACCAGGCGAAGCAACACGTGGCCCTGGTGTCTCAAATGTGGCGACAGAATCTATGCCCCCAACGAATGAGTCTCCAACCACACTCGCTCACTTGGATTTGCCTTACTCTGTCCCACAGCAGGGTGGTTTGCACTATGGACCTGGCTACTGCTGATTATATAACTGACCCAGTTTAGTTTTAGATCAGTGTTAACCTTGGTTTAGTGGATAGCTAAGCACCTCAGTAGTCTACAATACAGGAGAAATACATTATAAGCTGACAGATTCTGTGACAGTCAAGAACAAGCACTGAATTGTTCTGACCTCATTTCCAACACCTGGGCCGTAGCCTTGCATGGCTTGGATTGCACTTGCACATTAAAAAAAAATAAATGTAACGATGATGTGAGGGTAAGGACATGGAATTTTTTTGATATGGTCATATTCTCTCTTGTTGGAGCTGATTGCTGCTTAGCACTTGTATGGTGCAAATGTAACTTATCCTTTATCAGGCCAAGCCTGATCGTTGTCCAAGTCTCACTGTATTTTCTCATTGTTGACTTAATGTTGGTTCGGCCCAACAGTGTTGTACATACCCTGCCTATTCTGAAACTCTACCACTTAATATTAAGTCTAATAAAGACAAGTATCCAATCTGCCTTCCAAACCACTTCAACGACCTGGTCCATTACATTGGGGGCTCAACAGGCATGCACATCAAGATCCTGAGATCCCTCTGATCATTGGTGCTTGTGAGGTCCCTATGATTCATCATGGGCTCCAAGATCTGATTGTGCTGTGTCACCTAATCCTTATCCCATTTGTCCTTACATGAAATAATGTTCACAAACGCTTCTCAAAAATTCTTCCCAATCCTACTTTTTGCAATCATGACACAGGTGAGCATAAAACTTGGAACACGACAGCAACAGGAATGTGCCCTTTGGCCCACCATGTTGGGCCAAACATGACAACAAATGAAATAATCCCTTCTGCCTGTCCTTGATCCATAGTCCTCCATTCCTTGCATATTCGTGCACTTAACTAAAAGTCCCTTTTAAATGCTTTCATCGTACCTGCATCCACTACCACCCCGGGCAATGTATTCCACACTTTTAACATGCTCAGTGTGAAATATTTGCCCCTCACATCTCTTTTGAACTTCCCCCCTCTCAGCTTAAATGCATGCCCCCTAATAGTGGACACTTCAACTCCGGGGGAGAAATTTTCTGACCGTTAGCTGTATTTATGTATCTCCTAATTTTGTAGACTTCTATCAAGCCTGCCCTCAGCTTCTACTGCTCCAGAGAAAACGAAGAGTTTTTCCAGCTTCTCCCTCTCGTTCATCCCCTCTATTCCAGTCAGCATGCTGGTAAATCTCTTCTGCACCCTGTCCAAAGCCTGCACGTCCTTAGTGTAATGTGGCGGCCAGAATTGAATGCAATACTCTGTGTGGTCTCACCAAAGTCTTGTAAAGCTGCAATGTGACATCCTGACTCTTGCACTGAGTTCCCCTATGAAGAAAGGCAAGCATGCGATATGCCTTCTTGACCACCCTATCTACTTGTGTGGCTACTGTCAGGGCGTTATGGTCTAGGACCCCAAGATCCCTCTGGACATCACTGCTGTTTGGGGTCCTGCCATTAACTGTGTATCCCTTTCCTTAACACTTGGTCTCCTAAAATGCAACACCTCATGCCTGCCCAGATTAAATTCCATCGGCCATTTCTCCGCTCGTGTTTGCAATTGGTCTGTATCTTGCTGTGTCCTTTGACAACCTTCCATGCTGTCCACAAGTCCACTGGTCCTTATATCATCTGCAAACTTACGAATCCCCCATCTACATTTGCAACCAAGTCATTTACATATATCACAAACAGCAGAAGTCACATCGATGCGGAACACCACTCGTCACTGAGCTGCAGCCAGAAAAACAGCTTTCCACCACTGAGACGGCAAGAACTGTAGATGCTGGAATCAGAGATAACCAAGTGTGGAGCTGGAGGAACGCAGCAGGTCAGGCAGCATCAGAGGAACATGAAAGCTGACATTGTTGATGCTGCCTGGCCTGCTGTGTTCCTCCAGCCCTATACTGTGTTCTCTTTGTTAGCCTTCCACCGCTACCGTCTGCCTTATATGGGCAGGCCAAGTCACCACGGATCTCATGGATCTTAATCTTCTGGATGAGCATACCATGAGGGACCATGATTGAATGTGTAGTAGCCAGCCAAGGAGGTCACCTCAGAATGCAATGGGACATTGACAAGGGCCAATAAACTGAGGAGTGACAGATGGTGTTGAGGTTAGACAAATGTGAGGTGGTACATTTTGGAAAGGCAAATCAGGGCAGCACGTATACACTGAAGGTTGTGGGGAGTGTTGCTTAATAAAGAGACACTGGAGTGCAGTTTCGTAGTTCCATCAAAGTACAGCCACCGGTAGAAAGGATATGAAGGAGACATTTGGTGTGCTCGCCTTTATCGGTCAGTGCATTGAGAATAGGAGTTGGGAGATCACTTAGCAGCCATATAGGACGTTGGTTCGGCTGCTTTTGGAATACCGCAATCGATTTTGGTCTCCTTGCGAGAGGAAGGATGTCGGCGCACCATTGAGGGCCGAAGGGCCTGTTCTGCGCTGTATTCTTGTATGTTGTAAACTTGAAAGGGTTCAGAGAAGATCTACAAGGATGTTATGAGCATCGGAGGTTGAAGGTATACCGTGGGCTTGAACAGGCAGCTATTTCTTGGAACTTTGGAGTTCAGGGCTGACCATATAGAAGTTTATACAATTACGAGGGATGTGGATAGAGCGAAAAGCCAAGATCTTTTCCCCGGGTTGCTGGAATCCAAAACTGGAGGGAATAGGTTAAAAATGAGAGAGGGAAGATTTAAAATGGACCGGATTTTTTTCATAGTGGTGCATGTATGGAGTGAGCTGCCAGAGGAAGTGGTGGAGGCTTGTACGTTTAAAAGGCATGTGGATGGGTATATGAATAGGATGGGTTGAGAGGAATATGGGCCAAATGCTGGCAAATGGGACTAAATTAATTTAGGATATCTGGTCAACATAGACAAATTGGGCCAAAGGATCTGTTTCCCGACTGTACATCTCTCTGATTCTAAGTGTCTTTTTTCTTAACCACGTGGCCCATAATTAGAAAAACTTGAATCAGGATTTGGGAATGTGACAATTCTAATTGGATCTGTTTGATGAAATTAACTCTGTCGGTAATGGTGGTTGAATTATGATTCGTCAAATTTGAGTTTATTGCAGCATCTTATAGAATAGAGGAGACACATGTTCTCAAAATTGAAAATCAAAACTTGGTAAAATTTTGCATTGGAAATACATGACAAGCCATTGGAGGAGATTCATGACCATTGCATTCAAGTGAGAACAACAAATGCGATTCAGTGACTCAGTGAAACGGGATGCAGTGACTCAGTGAAATTGGATGCAGTGACTGTGTGAACTGGGATGCAGTGACTGAGGGTAATGGGATGCAGTGACTGAGGGTAATTAGATGCAGTGACTGAGTGAAATAGGATCCAGTGACTGCGGGAAATGGGTTGTCGTGACTGCGGGAAATGGGTTGTCGTCACTGAGGGAAATGGGATACAGTGACTGATGGAAATGGGATGCAGTGACTGATGGAAATGGGATGCGTTGACTGATGGAAAGGAGATGCAGTGACTGTGGGAAATGGCATGCTGTGTCTGAGGGTAATGGGATGCAGTGACTGAGGGGAATGGGATGCCGAGACTGATTGAACTGGGTTGCAGTGACTGAGTAAACTGGGATGCTGTGACTATGTCTAATGGGATGCAGTGACTGAGGGAAATGGGATCCAGTGACTGTGGGAAATGGGTTGCAGTGAATGTGTGAACTGGGATGCAGTGACTGATGGAGATAGGATGCTGTGACTGAGGGTAATGGGAGGCAGTGACTGAGGGAAAGGTGATTCTGTGTATTTGGGAAATGGGATGCGGTGACTGTGGCGAATGGGATGCAGTGACGGTGGGAGATGGAATGCAGTGACTGAGTGAAATGGGATGCTGTGACTGAGGTTAATGGGATGCAGTGACTGAGGTTAATGGGATGCAGTGACTGAGGGAAAGGAGATGCAGTGACTGTGGGAAATGGCATGCTGTGACTGAGAGAAATGGCATGCTGTGACTGACGGTTTTGGGATGCAGTGACTCTTAAATGGGATGCAGTGACTGTGTGAAGTGGGCTGCAGTGACTGTGCGAAATGGGTTGCAGTGACTGAGTGAAATGGGATGCAGTGACTGAGTGTAATGGGTTGCAGTGACTGAGTGAAATGGGATGCAGTGACTGAGTGTAATGGGATGCAGTGAATGAGTGCAATGGGATGCAGTGACTGAGTGTAATGGGATGCAGTGAATGAGTGCAATGGGATGCAGTAACGGAGGAAAGGCGATGCGGTGACTGTGGGAAATAGCATGCTGTGTCTGAGGGGAATGGGATGCAGTGACTGTGGAAATGGGATGCAGTGACTGTTAAATGGGCCGCAGTGACTGAGTGAAATGGGCAGCAGTGACTTGGTGAAATGGGATGCAGTGACTGAGGAAAGGAGATGCAGTGACTGTCTGAAATGGGACGCAGTGACTGAGTGACCTGGGATGCAGTGACTGAGTGAAATGGGATGCAGTGACTGAGCTAAATGGGATGCATGACTGATGGAAATGGGATGCAGTGACTGAGGGGAATGCGATGTAGTGACTGAGGGGAATGCGATGCAGTGACTCATGGAAATGGGATGCTGTGACTGAGGGAACGGAGATGCAGTGACTGAGTGAAATGGGCTGCAGTGACTGAGGGAAATGGATGCTCTGACTGAGGGTAATGGGATGCAGTGACTGTGTGAAATGGGCTGCAGTGTCTGTGCGAACTGTAATGCAGTCACTGTGTGATCTAGGATGCGGTGGCCAAGTGAAATGGGGTGCAGTGGCTGAGTGAAATGGGATGCAGTGGCTGAGTGAAATGGGACGCAGTGACTGAGGGAAATGGGATGCAGTGACTGAGGGAAATGGGATGCAGTGACTGGGAAATGGGATGCAGTGACAGTGGGAAATGGGATGCAGTGACTGAGTGAAATGGGACGCAGTGACTGAGTGAAATGGGACGCAGTGACTGAGTGAAATGGGACGCAGTGACTGAGTGAAATGGAATTGCCGTGACTGTGGAAAGGAGATGCAGTGACTGAGGAAATAGGATGCAGTGACTGAGGCAAATGTGATGCACTCACTGAGTGAAATGGTATGCAGTGACTGAGTTGAATAGTATGCAGTGACTGAGTGAAATGGGACGCAGTGACTGAGTGAAATGGGATGCAGTGACTGAGTGGAATGGGATGCAGCGACTGAGTGAAATGGGATGCAGTGACTGAGTGAAATGCGATGCAGTGACTGCGTGAAATGAGATGCATTGAGGAATGAAACGGGAAGCAGTGACTGGTGGAAATAAGATGCAGTGTCTTTGGGAAATGAAATGCAGTGTCTGTGGGAAATGGGATGCTGGGACTGAGGGTAATGGGAAGCAGTGACTGATGGAAATGGAAGCAGTGACTGAGTGAAATGGGATGCAGTGTCGGAGGTACTGGGAAGGAGTGACTGAGTTAATAGGGATGCAGTGCCCGAGCGGGCTTGGGGTGCAGTGACTTAGGGAAATGGGATACAGTGCCTGAGTGAAATGTGACGCACTGACTGAGTGGAATGGGATGCAGTGACTGAGTGGAATGGGATGCAGTGACTGAGTGGAATGGGATGCAGTGACTGAGTGAAATGCGATGCAGTGACTGCGTGAAATGCGCGCAGTGACTGATAGAAATCGGATACAGTGACTGATGGAACTGTGATGCAGTGACTGACGGAAATGGGATGCGGTGACTTTGTGAACTGGGATGTGGTGACTGTGTGAACTGGGATGCGGTGACTATGTGAACCGGGATGCAGTGGCTGAGTGAAATGGGATGCAGTGGCTGAGTGAAATGGGATGCAGTGACTGAGGGAAATGGGATGCAGTGTCTGTTTGAAATGGGATCCTGCGACTGAAGTTAATGGGATGCAGTGACTGAGGGTAATGGGATGCAGTGACTGAGTGAAATGGGACGCAGTGACTGAGTGAAATGGGACGCAGTGACTGAGTGAAATGGAATTGCCGTGACTGTGGAAAGGAGATGCAGTGACTGAGGAAATGGGATGCAGTGACTGAGGGAAATGTGATGCAGTGACTGAGGGAAATGGGATGCAGTGACTGAGTGGAATGGGATGCCGAGACTGAGTGAACTGGGTTGCAGTGACTGAGTAAACTGGGATGCTGTGACTATGTCTAATGGGATGCAGTGACTGAGGGAAATGGGATCCAGTGACTGTGGGAAATGGGTTGCAGTGAATGTGTGAACTGGGATGCAGTGACTGATGGAGATAGGATGCTGTGACTGAGTGAAATGGGATGCTGTGACTGAGGGTAATGGGAGGCAGTGACTGAGGGAAAGGTGATTCTGTGTATTTGGGAAATGGGATGCGGTGACTGTGGCGAATGGGATGCAGTGACGGTGGGAGATGGAATGCAGTGACTGAGTGAAATGGGATGCTGTGACTGAGGTTAATGGGATGCAGTGACTGAGGTTAATGGGATGCAGTGACTGAGGGAAAGGAGATGCAGTGACTGTGGGAAATGGCATGCTGTGACTGAGAGAAATGGCATGCTGTGACTGACGGTTTTGGGATGCAGTGACTCTTAAATGGGATGCAGTGACTGTGTGAAGTGGGCTGCAGTGACTGTGCGAAATGGGTTGCAGTGACTGAGTGAAATGGGATGCAGTGACTGAGTGTAATGGGATGCAGTGAATGAGTGCAATGGGATGCAGTAACGGAGGAAAGGCGATGCGGTGACTGTTGGAAATAGCATGCTGTGTCTGAGGGGAATGGGATGCAGTGACTGTGGAAATGGGATGCAGTGACTGTTAAATGGGCCGCAGTGACTGAGTGAAATGGGCAGCAGTGACTTGGTGAAATGGGATGCAGTGACTGAGGAAAGGAGATGCAGTGACTGACTGAGTGACCTGGGATGCAGTGACTGAGTGAAATGGGATGCAGTGACTGAGCTAAATGGGATGCATGACTGATGGAAATGGGATGCAGTGACTGAGGGGAATGCGATGTAGTGACTGAGGGGAATGCGATGCAGTGACTCATGGAAATGGGATGCTGTGACTGAGGGAACGGAGATGCAGTGACTGAGTGAAATGGGCTGCAGTGACTGAGGGGAATGCGATGTAGTGACTGAGGGGAATGCGATGCAGTGACTCATGGAAATGGGATGCTGTGACTGAGGGAACGGAGATGCAGTGACTGAGTGAAATGGGCTGCAGTGACTGAGGGAAATGGGATGCAGTGGCTGAGTGAAATGGGACGCAGTGACTGAGGGAAATGGGATGCAGTGACTGAGGGAAATGGGATGCAGTGACTGGGAAATGGGATGCAGTGACAGTGGGAAATGGGATGCAGTGACTGAGTGAAATGGGACGCAGTGACTGAGTGAAATGGGACGCAGTGACTGAGTGAAATGGAATTGCCGTGACTGTGGAAAGGAGATGCAGTGACTGAGGAAATAGGATGCAGTGACTGAGGCAAATGTGATGCACTCACTGAGTGAAATGGTATGCAGTGACTGAGTTGAATAGGATGCAGTGACTGAGTGGAATGGGATGCAGTGACTGAGTGGAATGGGATGCAGTGACTGAGTGGAATGGGATGCAGCGACTGAGTGAAATGGGATGCAGTGACTGAGTGAAATGCGATGCAGTGACTGCGTGAAATGAGATGCATTGAGGAATGAAACGGGAAGCAGTGACTGGTGGAAATAAGATGCAGTGTCTTTGGGAAATGAAATGCAGTGTCTGTGGGAAATGGGATGCTGGGACTGAGGGTAATGGGAAGCAGTGACTGATGGAAATGGAAGCAGTGACTGAGTGAAATGGGATGCAGTGTCGGAGGTACTGGGAAGGAGTGACTGAGTTAATAGGGATGCAGTGCCCGAGCGGGCTTGGGGTGCAGTGACTTAGGGAAATGGGATACAGTGCCTGAGTGAAATGTGACGCACTGACTGAGTGGAATGGGATGCAGTGACTGAGTGGAATGGGATGCAGTGACTGAGTGGAATGGGATGCAGTGACTGAGTGAAATGCGATGCAGTGACTGCGTGAAATGCGCGCAGTGACTGATAGAAATCGGATACAGTGACTGATGGAACTGTGATGCAGTGACTGACGGAAATGGGATGCGGTGACTTTGTGAACTGGGATGTGGTGACTGTGTGAACTGGGATGCGGTGACTATGTGAACTGGGATGCAGTGGCTGAGTGAAATGGGATGCAGTGGCTGAGTGAAATGGGATGCAGTGACTGAGGGAAATGGGATACAGTGACTGAGGGAAATGGGATGCAGTGACTGACGGAAATGGGATGCAGTGTCTGTTTGAAATGGGATCCTGCGACTGAAGTTAATGGGATGCAGTGACTGAGGGTAATGGGATGCAGTGACTGAGGGTAATGGGATGCAGTGACTGAGTGAAATGGGACGCAGTGACTGAGTGAAATGGGACGCAGTGACTGAGTGAAATGGAATTGCCGTGACTGTGGAAAGGAGATGCAGTGACTGAGGAAATGGGATGCAGTGACTGAGGGAAATGTGATGCAGTGACTGAGGGAAATGGGATGCAGTGACTGAGTGGAATGGGATGCAGTGACTGAGTGAAATGGGATGCAGTGACTGAGTGAAATGGGATGCAGTGACTGAGTGAAATGGGATGCAGTGACTGAGTGAAATGGGATGCAGTGACTGAGTGAAATGGGATGCAGTGACTGAGGGAAATGGGATGCAGTGACTGAGGACAATGGGATGCAGTGACTGAGTCGAATGGGATGCAGTGACTGAGTCGAATGGGATGCAGTGACTGAGTGAAATGGGATGCAGTGACTGAGTGAAATGCGATGCAGTGACTGCGTGAAATGGGATGCAGTGCATGAGTGAAATGAGATGCAGTGACTGAGTGAAATGCGCGGTGACTGATAGAAATCGGATAAAGTGACTGACGGAAATGGGATGCGGTGACTTTGTGAACTGGGATGTGGTGACTGTGTGAACTGGGATGCGGTGACGATGTGAAATGGGATGCGGTGTCTTTGTGAACTGGGATGTGGTGACTGTGTGAACTGGGATGCGGTGACGATGTGAACTGGGATGCAGTGGCTGAGTGAACTGGGATGCAGTGGCTGAGTGAACTGGGATGCAGTGGCTGAGTGAAATGGGGTGCAGTGGCTGAGTGAAATGGGATGCAGTGACTGATGGAAATGGTATGCAGTGTCTGTTTGAAATGGGATCCTGCGACTGAAGTTAATGGGATGCAGTGACTGAGGGTAATGGGATGCAGTGAATGAGTGAAATGGGATGTGGAGACTGAGTGAAATGGGATGCAGTGACTGAGGACAATGGGATGCAGTAACTGAGGACAATGGGATGCAGTGACTGAGGGCAATGGGATGCAGTGACTGAGGGAAATGGGATGCAGTGACTGAGGGAAATGGGATGCAGTGACTGGGAAATGGGATGCAGTGACCGTGGGAAATGGGACGCAGTGACTGATGGAAATGGGACGCAGTGTCTGTTTGAAATGGGATCCTGCCACTGAAGTTAATGGGATGCAGTGACTGAGGGTAATGGGATGCAGTGACTGAGTGAAATGGGATGCAGTGGCTGAGTGAAATGGGATGCAGTGGCTGAGTGAAATGGGATGCAGTGTCTGTTTGAAATGGGATGCAGTGACTGAGGGTAATGGGATGCAGTGACTGAGTGAAATGGGACGCAGTGACTGAGTGAAATGGGACGCAGTGACTGAGTGAAATGGGACGCAGTGACTGAGTGAAATGGAATTGCCGTGACTGTGGAAAGGAGATGCAGTGACTGAGTGGAATGGGATGCAGTGACTGAGTGAAATGGGATGCAGTGACTGAGTGAAATGCGATGCAGTGACTGCGTGTAATGAGATGCAGTGGGGAATGAAATGGGATGCATTGACTGGTGGAAATAAGATGCAGTGTCTTAGGGAAATGAAATGCAGTGTCTGTGGGAAAGGGGATGCTGGGACTGAGGGTAATGGGATGCTGTGACTGATGGAAATGGAAGCAGTGACTGAGTGAAATGGGCTGCAGTGACGGAGGTACTGGGAAGGAGTGACTGAGTTAATCGGGATGCAGTGCCGGAGCGGGTTTGGGGTGCAGTGACTTAGAGAAATGTGATACAGTGCCCAAGTGAAATGTGACGCACTGACTGAGTGAAATGGGATGCAGTGACTGAGTGGAATGGGATGCAGTGACTGAGTGGAATGGGATGCAGTGACTGAGTGGAATGGGATGCAGTGACTGAGTGAAATGCGATGCAGTGACTGAGTGAAATGCGATGCAGTGACTGAGTGAAATGCGATGCAGTGACTGAGTGAAATGCGATGCAGTGACTGAGTGAAATGGGATGCAGTGAATGAGTGAAATGAGATGCAGTGACTGAGTGAAATGCGCGGTGACTGATAGAAATCGGATACAATGATTGATGGAACGGGGATGCAGTGACTTACGGAAATGGGATGCGATGACTTTGTGAACTGGGATGTGGTGACTGTGTGAACTGGGATGCGGTGACTTTGTGAACTGGGATGTAGTGGCTGAGTGAAATGGGATGCAGTGGCTGAGTGAAATGGGATGCAGTGACTGAGTGAAATGAGATGCAGTGACTGATGGAAATGGTATGCAGTGACTGAGGGAAATGGGATGCAGTGACTGACGGAAATGGGATGGAGTGTCTGTTTGAAATGGGATCCTGCGACTGAAGTTAACGGGATGCAGTGTCTCAGGGTAATGGGATGCAGTGACTGAGTGAAATGGGATGTAGAGACTGAGTGAAATGGGATGCACTGACTGAGGACAATGGGATGCAGTGACTGAGAGCAATGGGATGCTGTGACTGAGTGGAATGGGATGCAGTGACTGAGTTAAATGCGATGCAGTGACTGCGTTAAATGAGATCCAGTGGGGAATGAAATGGTATGCAGTGACTGGTGGAAATGAGATGCAGTGACTGAGGGAAATGGGATGCAGTGACTGAGTGAAATGGGATGCAGTGACTGAGTGGAATGGGATGCAGTGACAGTGGGAAATGGTATGCAGTGACTGATGGAAATGGGACGCAGTGACTAAGTGAAATGGAATTGCCGTGACTGTGGAAAGGAGATGCAGTGACTGAGGAAATGGGATGCAGTGACTGACGGAAATGGGATGCAGTGTCTGTTTGAAAAGGAATCCTGCGACTGAAGTTAACGGGATGCAGTGCTGAGGGTAATGGGATGCAGTGACTGAGTGAAATGGGATGTAGAGACTGAGTGAAATGGGATGCACTGACTGAAGACAATGGGATGCTGTGACTGAGGGAAATGTGATGCTGTGACTGAGGGAAATGTGATGCAGTGACTGAGTGAAATGGCATGCAGTGACTGAGTGAAATGCGATGCAGTGACTGAGTGAAATAGAATTGCCATGACTGTGGAAAGGAGACGCAGTGACTGAGGAAATGGGATGCAGTGACTGAGGGAAATGTGATGCTGTGACTGAGTGGAATGGGATGCAGTGACTGAGTGAAATGGGATGCAGTGACTGAGTGGAATGTGATGCTGTGACTGAGTGAAATGCGATGCAGTGACTGAGTGAAATGCGATGCAGTGACTGGTGAAATGAGATCCAGTGGGGAATAAAATGGGATGCAGTGACTGGTGGAAATGAGATGCAGTGACTGAGGGAAATGTGATGCAGTGACTGAGGGAAATGTGATGCAGTGACTGAGGGAAATGTGATGCAGTGACTGAGTGGAATGGGATGCAGTGACTGAGTGGAATGGGATGCAGTGACTGAGGGTAATGGGATGCAGTGACTGATGGAAATGGAAGCAGTGACTGAGTGAAATGGGATGCAGTGACGGAGGTACTGGGAAGGAGTGACTGAGTTAATAGTGATGCAGTCCCTGAGCGGGCTTGGGGTGCACTGACTTAGAGAAATGGGATACAGTGCCTGAGTGAAATGCGACGCACTGACTGAGTGAAATGGGATGCAGTGACTGAGTGGAATGGGATGCAGTGACTGAGTGGAATGGGATGCAGTGAATGAGTGAAATGAGATGCAGTGACTGAGTGAAATGCGCGCAGTGACTGGTACAAATCGGATACAGTGACTGATGGAACTGGGATGCAGTGACTGACGGAACTGGGATGCGGTGACTTTGTGAACTGGGATGTGGTGACTGTGTGAAGTGGGATGCGGTGACTATGTGAACTGGGATGCAGTGGCTGAGTGAAATGGGATGCAGTGGCTGAGTGAAATGGGATGCAGTGGGGACTGAAATGGGATGCAGTGACTGGTGGACATGAGATGCAGTGACTAAGGGAAAGGAAATGCAGTGTCTGTTGGAAATGGGATGCTGCGACTGAGGGTAATGGGATGCAGTGACTGAGGGTAATGGGATGCAGTGACTGATGGAAATGAGATGCAGTGACTGAGGGAAATGTGATGCAGTGACTGAGTGAAATGCGATGCAGTGTCTTAAGGAAAGGAAATGCAATGTCTGAGGGGTATAGGATGCTGCGACTGAGGGAAATGGGATGGAGTGACTGACGGAAATGGGATGCAGTGTCTGAGCGAAATGGGATGCAAAGACTGAGTGAAATGGGATGCAGTGACTGAGTGAAATGGGATGCAGTGACTGAGTGAAATGGGATGCAGTGACTGAGGGAAATGGGATGCAGTGACTGATGGAAATTGGACGCAGTGACTGAGTGAAATGGGACGCAGTGACTGAGTGAAATGGAATTGCCGTGACTGTGGAAAGGAGATGCAGTGACTGAGGAAATGGGATGCAGTGACTGAGGGAAATGGGATGCAGTGACTGAGGGAAATGGGATGCAGTGACTGAGTGGAATGTGATGCAGTGACTGAGGGAAATGGGATGCAGTGACTGAGGGAAATGGGATGCAGTGACTGGGAAATGGGATGCAGTGACTGAGGGAAATGGGATGCAGTGACTGATGGAAATGGGATGCAGTGACAGTGGGAAATGGGACGCAGTGACTGATGGAAATGGGACGCAGTGACTGAGTGAAATGGGACACAGTGACTGAGTGAAATGGAATTGCCGTGACTGTGGAAAGGAGATGCAGTGACTGAGGAAATGGGATGCAGTGACTGAGGGAAATGGGATGCAGTGACTGAGGGAAATGGGATGCAGTGACTGAGGGAAATGGGATGCAGTGACTGAGGGAAATGGGATGCAGTGACTGAGTGGAATGTGATGCTGTGACTGAGTAAAATGCGATGCAGTGACTGCGTGAAATGAGATCCAGTGGGGAATAAAATGGGATGCAGTGACTGGTGGAAATGAGATGCAGTGAGTGAGGGAAATGTGATGCAGTGACTGAGTGAAATGGGATGCAGTGACTGAGTGGAATGGGATGCAGTGACTGAGTGGAATGGGATGCAGTGACTGAGGGTAATGGGATGCAGTGACTGATGGAAATGGAAGCAGTGACTGATGGAAATGGGATGCAGTGACGGAGGTACTGGGAAGGAGTGACTGAGTTAATAGGGATCCAGTCCCTGACCGGGCTTGGGGTGCACTGACTTAGGGAAATGGGATACAGTGCCTGAGTGAAATGCGACGCACTGACTGAGTGAAATGGGATGCAGTGACTGAGTGGAATGGGATGCAGTGACTGAGTGGAATGGGATGCAGTGACTGAGTGGAATGGGATGCAGTGACTGAGTGGAATGGGATGCAGTGACTGAGTGAAATGGGATGCAGTGACTGAGTGAAATGGGATGCAGTGAATGAGTGAAATGAGATGCAGTGACTGAGTGAAATGCGCGCAGTGACTGATAGAAATCGGATACAGTGACTGATGGAACTTGGATTCAGTGACTGACGGAACTGGGATGCGGTGACTTTGTGAACTGGGATGTGGTGACTGTGTGAAGTGGGATGCGGTGACTATGTGAACTGGGATGCAGTGGCTGAGTGAAATGGGATGCAGTGGCTGAGTGAAATGGGATGCAGTGGGGAGTGAAATGTGATGCAGTGACTGGTGGAAATGAGATGCAGTAACTCAGGGAAAGGAAATGCAGTGTCTGTGGGAAATGGGATGCTGCGACTGAGGGTAATGGGATGCAGTGACTGAGGGTAATGGGATGCAGTGACTGATGGAAATGGATGCAGTGACTGAGTGAAATGGGATGCAGTGACTGAGTGAAATGCGATGCAGTGTCTTCAGGAAAGGAAATGCAGTGTCTGAGCGGTATAGGATGCTGCGACTGAGGGAAATGGGATGGCGTGACTGACGGAAATGGGATGCAGTGTCTGAGCGAAATGGGATGCAGGGACTGAGTGAAATGGGATGCAGTGACTGAGGGAAATGGGATGCAGTGACTGAGGACAATGGGATGCAGTGACTGACGGCAATGGGATGCTGTGACTGATGGAAACTGGACGCAGTGACTGAGTGAAATGGGACGCAGTGACTGAGTGAAATATAATTGCCGTGACTGTGGAAAGGAGATGCAGTGACTGAGGAAATGGCATGCAGTGACTGAGGGAAATGGGATGCAGTGACTGAGGGAAATGGGATGCAGTGACTGGGAAATGGGATGCAGTGACAGTGGGAAATGGGATGCAGTGACTGAGGGAAATGGGATGCAGTGACTGGGAAATGGGATGCAGTGACTGATGGAAATGGGATGCAGTGACTGAGTGAAATGGGATGCAGTGACTGAGTGGAATGTGATGCTGTGACTGAGTGAAATGCGATGCAGTGACTGCGTTAAATGAGATCCAGTGGGGAATAAAATGGGATGCAGTGACTGGTGAAAATGAGATGCAGTGACTAAGGGAAAGGAAATGCAGTGTCTGTGGGAAATGGGATGCTGCGACTGAGGGTGATGGGGTGCAGTGACTGAGGGTAATGGGATGCAGTGACTGATGGAAATGGCTGCAGTGACTGAGTCAAATGGGATGCAGTGACTGAGTGAAATGCGATGCAGTTTCTTAAGGAAAGGAAATGCAGTGTCTGAGGGGTATAGGATGCTGCGACTGAGGGAAATGGGATGTAGTGACTGACGGAAATGGGATGCAGTGTCTGAGGGAAATGGGACGCAGTGTCAGAGTGAAATGGGATGCAGTGACTGAGGGAAATGGGATGCTGTATTTGTAGGAAGGAGGATGCAATCACTGAGTGAAATGCGATGCAGAGACTGAGGGAAAGGAGATGCTCTGACTATGGGAAATGGGATGCAGTGAGTGTGGGAAATGGAATGCATCGTCTGTGAGATACGGGAAACAGTGACTGATGGGAATGTGATGCAGTGACTGTGGTGAAGGAGATGCAGTGATTGAGTGAAATGGGATGCAGTGACTGAGTGAAATGTGATGCAGTGACTGCTTGAAATGGGAAGCAGTGACTGAGGGAAATGTGATGCAGTGACTGAGTGAAATCGGATGCAGTGACTGACGGAAATGTGATTTCGTCACTGAGTGAAATTGGATGCAGTCGCTCAGTGAAACGGGATGCATCACTGAGTGCAATGGGATGCAGTGACTGGGTGAAATGGGATGCAGTGACTGGGTGAAATGGGATGCAGTGACTGAGTGAAATCGGATGCAGTGACTGAGGGAAATGGGTTGCACTGACCGAGTGAAATGAGATGCAGTGACTGACGGAAATGAGATGCAGTGACTGAGGGAAATGGGGTGCATTATTTGTGGGAAGAAGGATGCCAATCACTGAGTGAAATGAGATGATGAGACTGAGGGCAAGGAGATGCTGTGACTATGGGAAATGGGATGCACTGAGTGTGGGAAATTGAATGCAGCGTCTGTGAGATACGGGAAACAGTGACTGATGGAAATGGCATGCAGTAACTGTGTTGAAGGAGATGCAGTGACTGAGTGAAAATGGATGCAGTGACTGCGTGAAATGCGATGCAGTGACTGAGTGAAATGTGATTCAGTCACTGAGTGAATTGGGATGCAGTCACTGAGTGAAATGGGATGCATCACTGAGTGAAATGGGATGCAGTGACTGATGGAAATTGGATGCAGTGACAGAGTGACATGAGGTGCAGTGACTGAGTGAAATGAGATGCAGTGTCTGATTGAAATGTGATGCAGTGACTGAGGGAAATGGGATGCAGTGTCTGAGGTACTGCGATGCAGTGACTGAGTGAAATGCGATGCAGTGACTGAGTGAAATGAGATGCACTGACTGATGGAAATTGGATGCAGCGACAGAGCGACATGAGGTGCTGAGACTGAGTAAAATGAGAAGCATTCAATGCACTGTCTGTGAGATACGGGAAACAGTGACTGATGGAAATGGGATGCAGTGACTATGGTGAAGGGGATGCAGCGACTGAGTGAAATGGGATGCAGTGACTGCGTGAAAGGGGATGCAGCGACAGAGTGAAAGGGGATGCAGTGACAGAGTGAAATGGGATGCAGTGACTGAGTGAAATGGGATGCAGTGACGGATGCAAATGGGATGCAGTGACTGAGTGAAATGGGATACAGTGCCTGACCGAAAAGGGACGCACTGACTGAATGAAATGGGATGCAGTGACACACGGACGTGGGATGCAGTGACTTAGGGAATTGGGATGCAGTGACTGAGGGAAATGGGATGCAGTGACTGAGTGAAATGTGATTCAGTCACTGAGTGAAATGGGATGCAGTGACTGAGTGAAATGTGATGCAGTGACTGAGTGAAATGTGATGCAGTGACTGAGTGAAATGTGATGCAGTGACTGAGTGAAATGGGATGCAGTGACTGAGTAAAATGGGATGCAGTGACTGACGGAAATGTGATTTCGTCACTGAGTGAAATTGGATGCAGTCGCTCAGTGAAACGGGATGCATCACTGAGTGAAATGGGATGCAGTGTCTGAGTACAATGGGATGCAGTGACTGGGTGAAATGGGATGCACTGTCCGAGTGAAATGAGATGCAGTGACTGACGGAAATGGGATGCAGTGACTGAGGGAAATGGGGTGCATTATTTGTGGGAAGAAGGATGCAATCACTGAGTGAAATGAGATGATGAGACTGAGGGCAAGGAGATGCTGTGACTATGGGAAATGGGATGCACTGAGTGTGGGAAATTGAATGCAGCGTCTGTGAGATACGGGAAACAGTGACTGATGGAAATGGGATGCAGTGACGGAGGTACTGGGAAGGAGTGACTGAGTTAATAGTGATGCAGTCCCTGAGCGGGCTTGGGGTGCACTGACTTAGGGAAATGGGATACAGTGCCTGAGTGAAATGCGACGCACTGACTGAGTGGAATGGGATGCAGTGACTGAGTGGAATGGGATGCAGTGACTGAGTGGAATGGGATGCAGTGACTGAGTGGAATGGGATGCAGTGACTGAGTGAAATGGGATGCAGTGAATGAGTGAAATGAGATGCAGTGACTGAGTGAAATGCGCGCAGTGACTGATAGAAATCGGATACAGTGACTGACGGAACTGGGATGCGGTGACTTTGTGAACTGGGATGTGGTGACTGTGTGAAGTGGGATGCAGTGACTATGTGAACTGGGATGCAGTGGCTGAGTGAAATGGGATGCAGTGGGGAGTGAAATGGGATGCAGTGACTGGTGGAAATGAGATGCAGTGACTAAGGGAAAGGAAATGCAGTGTCTGTGGGAAATGGGATGCTGCGACTGAGGGTGATGGGATGCAGTGTCCGGGTAATGGGATGCAGTGACTGATGGAAATGGATGCAGTGACTGAGTGAAATGGGATGCAGTGACTGAGTGAAATGCGATGCAGTGTCTTAAGGAAAGGAAATGCAGTGTCTGAGGGGTATAGGATGCTGCGACTGAGGGAAATGGGATGGAGTGACTGACGGAAAAGGGATGCAGTGTCTGAGCGAAATGGGATGCAGTGACTGAGTGAAATGGGATGCAGTGACTGAGGGAAATGGGATGCAGTGACTGAGGGAAATGGGATGCAGTGACTGAGGACAATGGGATGCAGTGACTGAGGGCAATGGGATGCAGTGACTGAGGGAAATGGGATGCAGTGTCTGAGGGAAATGGGATGCAGTGACTGGGAAATGGGATGCAGTGACTGTAGGAAATGGGATGCAGTGACTGATGGAAATGGGACGCAGTGACTGAGTGAAATGGGACACAGTGACGGAGGTACTGGGAAGGAGTGACTGAGTTAATAGGGATGCAGTGCCTGAGCGGGCTTGGGATGCACTGACTTAGGGAAATGGGATACAGTGCCTATGTGAAATGGGATGCACTGACTGAGTGAAATGGGATGCAGTGACTGAGTCAAATGGGATGCAGTGACTGAATGAAATGCGATGCAGTGACTGCGTGAAATGGGATGCAGTGCATGAGTGAAATGAGATGCAGTGAATGTGTGAAATGCGCGGTGACTGATAGAAATCGGATACAGTGACTGACGGAAATGGGATGCGGTGACTTTGTGAACTGGGATGTGGTGACTGTGTGAACTGGGATGCGGTGACTATGTGAACTGGGATGCAGTGGCTGAGTGAAATGGGATGCAGTGGCTGAGTGAAATGGAATGCAGTGGCTGAGTGAAATGGGATGCAGTGACTGATGGAAATGGTATGCAGTGCCTGTTTGAAATGGGATCCTGCGACTGAAGTTAATGGGATGCAGTGACTGAGGGTAATGGGATGCAGTGAATGAGTGAAATGGGATGTAGAGACTGAGTGAAATGGGATGCAGTGACTGAGGACAATGGGATGCAGTGACTGAGGACAATGGGATGCAGTGACTGAGGGCAATGGGATGCAGTGACTGAGGGAAATGGGATGCAGTGACTGATGGAAATGGCTGCAGTGACTGAGTCAAATGGGATGCAGTGACTGAGTGAAATGCGATGCAGTTTCTTAAGGAAAGGAAATGCAGTGTCTGAGGGGTATAGGATGCTGCGACTGAGGGAAATGGGATGTAGTGACTGACGGAAATGGGATGCAGTGTCTGAGGGAAATGGGACGCAGTGTCAGAGTGAAATGGGATGCAGTGACTGAGGGAAATGGGATGCTGTATTTGTAGGAAGGAGGATGCAATCACTGAGTGAAATGCGATGCAGAGACTGAGGGAAAGGAGATGCTCTGACTATGGGAAATGGGATGCAGTGAGTGTGGGAAATGGAATGCATCGTCTGTGAGATACGGGAAACAGTGACTGATGGGAATGTGATGCAGTGACTGTGGTGAAGGAGATGCAGTGATTGAGTGAAATGGGATGCAGTGACTGAGTGAAATGTGATGCAGTGACTGCTTGAAATGGGAAGCAGTGACTGAGGGAAATGTGATGCAGTGACTGAGTGAAATCGGATGCAGTGACTGACGGAAATGTGATTTCGTCACTGAGTGAAATTGGATGCAGTCGCTCAGTGAAACGGGATGCATCACTGAGTGCAATGGGATGCAGTGACTGGGTGAAATGGGATGCAGTGACTGGGTGAAATGGGATGCAGTGACTGAGTGAAATCGGATGCAGTGACTGAGGGAAATGGGTTGCACTGACCGAGTGAAATGAGATGCAGTGACTGACGGAAATGAGATGCAGTGACTGAGGGAAATGGGGTGCATTATTTGTGGGAAGAAGGATGCCAATCACTGAGTGAAATGAGATGATGAGACTGAGGGCAAGGAGATGCTGTGACTATGGGAAATGGGATGCACTGAGTGTGGGAAATTGAATGCAGCGTCTGTGAGATACGGGAAACAGTGACTGATGGAAATGGCATGCAGTAACTGTGTTGAAGGAGATGCAGTGACTGAGTGAAAATGGATGCAGTGACTGCGTGAAATGCGATGCAGTGACTGAGTGAAATGTGATTCAGTCACTGAGTGAATTGGGATGCAGTCACTGAGTGAAATGGGATGCATCACTGAGTGAAATGGGATGCAGTGACTGATGGAAATTGGATGCAGTGACAGAGTGACATGAGGTGCAGTGACTGAGTGAAATGAGATGCAGTGTCTGATTGAAATGTGATGCAGTGACTGAGGGAAATGGGATGCAGTGTCTGAGGTACTGGGAAGTAGTGACTGAGTGAAATGCGATGCAGTGACTGAGTGAAATGAGATGCACTGACTGATGGAAATTGGATGCAGCGACAGAGCGACATGAGGTGCTGAGACTGAGTAAAATGAGAAGCATTCAATGCACTGTCTGTGAGATACGGGAAACAGTGACTGATGGAAATGGGATGCAGTGACTATGGTGAAGGGGATGCAGCGACTGAGTGAAATGGGATGCAGTGACTGCGTGAAAGGGGATGCAGCGACAGAGTGAAAGGGGATGCAGCGACAGAGTGAAAGGGGATGCAGTGACAGAGTGAAATGGGATGCAGTGACTGAGTGAAATGGGATGCAGTGACGGATGCAAATGGGATGCAGTGACTGAGTGAAATGGGATACAGTGCCTGACCGAAAAGGGACGCACTGACTGAATGAAATGGGATGCAGTGACACACGGACGTGGGATGCAGTGACTTAGGGAATTGGGATGCAGTGACTGAGGGAAATGGGATGCAGTGACTGAGTGAAATGTGATTCAGTCACTGAGTGAAATGGGATGCAGTGACTGAGTGAAATGTGATGCAGTGACTGAGTGAAATGTGATGCAGTGACTGAGTGAAATGTGATGCAGTGACTGAGTGAAATGTGATGCAGTGACTGAGTGAAATGGGATGCAGTGACTGAGTAAAATGGGATGCAGTGACTGACGGAAATGTGATTTCGTCACTGAGTGAAATTGGATGCAGTCGCTCAGTGAAACGGGATGCATCACTGAGTGAAATGGGATGCAGTGTCTGAGTACAATGGGATGCAGTGACTGGGTGAAATGGGATGCACTGTCCGAGTGAAATGAGATGCAGTGACTGACGGAAATGGGATGCAGTGACTGAGGGAAATGGGGTGCATTATTTGTGGGAAGAAGGATGCAATCACTGAGTGAAATGAGATGATGAGACTGAGGGCAAGGAGATGCTGTGACTATGGGAAATGGGATGCACTGAGTGTGGGAAATTGAATGCAGCGTCTGTGAGATACGGGAAACAGTGACTGATGGAAATGGGATGCAGTGACGGAGGTACTGGGAAGGAGTGACTGAGTTAATAGTGATGCAGTCCCTGAGCGGGCTTGGGGTGCACTGACTTAGGGAAATGGGATACAGTGCCTGAGTGAAATGCGACGCACTGACTGAGTGGAATGGGATGCAGTGACTGAGTGGAATGGGATGCAGTGACTGAGTGGAATGGGATGCAGTGACTGAGTGAAATGGGATGCAGTGAATGAGTGAAATGAGATGCAGTGACTGAGTGAAATGCGCGCAGTGACTGATAGAAATCGGATACAGTGACTGACGGAACTGGGATGCGGTGACTTTGTGAACTGGGATGTGGTGACTGTGTGAAGTGGGATGCGGTGACTATGTGAACTGGGATGCAGTGGCTGAGTGAAATGGGATGCAGTGGGGAGTGAAATGGGATGCAGTGACTGGTGGAAATGAGATGCAGTGACTAAGGGAAAGGAAATGCAGTGTCTGTGGGAAATGGGATGCTGCGACTGAGGGTGATGGGATGCAGTGTCCGGGTAATGGGATGCAGTGACTGATGGAAATGGATGCAGTGACTGAGTGAAATGGGATGCAGTGACTGAGTGAAATGCGATGCAGTGTCTTAAGGAAAGGAAATGCAGTGTCTGAGGGGTATAGGATGCTGCGACTGAGGGAAATGGGATGGAGTGACTGACGGAAAAGGGATGCAGTGTCTGAGCGAAATGGGATGCAGTGACTGAGTGAAATGGGATGCAGTGACTGAGTGAAATGGGATGCAGTGACTGAGGGAAATGGGATGCAGTGACTGAGGACAATGGGATGCAGTGACTGAGGACAATGGGATGCAGTGACTGAGGGCAATGGGATGCAGTGACTGAGGGAAATGGGATGCAGTGTCTGAGGGAAATGGGATGCAGTGACTGGGAAATGGGATGCAGTGACTGTAGGAAATGGGATGCAGTGACTGAGGGAAATGGGACGCAGTGACTGAGTGAAATGGGACACAGTGACGGAGGTACTGGGAAGGAGTGACTGAGTTAATAGGGATGCAGTGCCTGAGCGGGCTTGGGATGCACTGACTTAGGGAAATGGGATACAGTGCCTATGTGAAATGGGATGCACTGACTGAGTGAAATGGGATGCAGTGACTGAGTCAAATGGGATGCAGTGACTGAATGAAATGCGATGCAGTGACTGCGTGAAATGGGATGCAGTGCATGAGTGAAATGAGATGCAGTGAATGTGTGAAATGCGCGGTGACTGATAGAAATCGGATACAGTGACTGACGGAAATGGGATGCGGTGACTTTGTGAACTGGGATGTGGTGACTGTGTGAACTGGGATGCGGTGACTATGTGAACTGGGATGCAGTGGCTGAGTGAAATGGGATGCAGTGGCTGAGTGAAATGGAATGCAGTGGCTGAGTGAAATGGGATGCAGTGACTGATGGAAATGGTATGCAGTGCCTGTTTGAAATGGGATCCTGCGACTGAAGTTAATGGGATGCAGTGACTGAGGGTAATGGGATGCAGTGAATGAGTGAAATGGGATGTAGAGACTGAGTGAAATGGGATGCAGTGACTGAGGACATTGGGATGCAGTGACTGAGGACAATGGGATGCAGTGACTGAGGGCAATGGGATGCAGTGACTGAGGGAAATGGGATGCAGTGACTGAGGGAAATGGGATGCAGTGACTGGGAAATGGGATGCAGTGACTGGGAAATGGGATGCAGTGACAGTGGGAAATGGGACGCAGTGACTGATGGAAATGGGACGCAGTGACTGAGTGAAATGGGACACAGTGACTGAGTGAAATGGAATTGCCGTGACTGTGGAAAGGAGATGCAGTGACTGAGGAAATGGGATGCAGTGACTGAGGGAAATGTGATGCAGTGACTGAGGGAAATGGGATGCAGTGACTGAGGGAAATGGGATGCAGTGACTGAGTGGAATGGGATGCAATGACTGAGTGAAATGGGATGCTGTGACTGCGTGAAATGAGATCCAGTGGGGAATAAAATGGGATGCAGTGACTGAGGGAAATGGGTTGCAGTGACTGAGGGAAATGGGATGCAGTGACTGATGGAAATGGCATGCAGTGTCTGACGGAAATGGGATGCAGTGTCTGTTTGAAATTGGATCCTGCGACTGAGGGTAATGGGATGCAGTGACTGAGGGTAATGGGATGCAGTGACTGAGGGTAATGGGATGCAGTGACTGAGTGAAATGGGATGTAGTGACTGAGGGAAATGGGATGCAGTGTCTGAGTGAAATGAGATGCAGTGACTGATGTAAATGGCATGCAGTGAATGAGGGAAGTGGGATGCAGTGACTGACGGAAATGTGATGCAGTGTCTGTTTGAAATTGGATCCTGCGACTGAAGTTAATGGGATGCAGTGACTGAGGGTCATGGGATGCAGTGACTGAGTGAAATGGGATGCAGTGACTGAGGGCAATGGTATGCAGTGACTGAGGGAAATGGGATGCAGTGACTGGGAAATGGGATGCAGTGACAGTGGGAAATTGGATGCAGTGACTGATGGAAATGGGACGCAGTGACTGAGTGAAATGGGACGCAGTGACTGATGGAAAGGAGATGCAGTGACTCTGTGAAATGGGATGCAGTGATTGAGTGAAACGGGATGCAGTGACTAAGTGAAATGGGATTGCCGTGACTGTGGAAAGGAGTTGCAGTGACTGAGGAAATGGGACGCAGTGACTGAGTGAAATGGGACGCAGTGACTGATGGAAAGGAGATGCAGTGACTCTGTGAAATGGGATGCAGTGACTGAGTGAAATGGGATTGCCGTGACTGTGGAAAGGGGATGCAGTCACTGAGGGAAATGAGATGCCGAGACTGAGTGAACTGGGATGCAGTGACTGATGGAAATGGTATGCAGTGACTGATGGAAATGGGATGCAGTGTTTGTTTGAAATGGGATCCTGCGACTGAAGTTAATGGGATGCAGTGACTGAGGGTAATGGGATGCAGTGACTGAGGGTAATGGGATGCAGTGACTGAGTGAAATGGAATGCAGTGACTGAGTGAAATGGAATGCAGTGACTGAGTGAAATGGGATGCAGTGACTGAGGGTAATGGGATGCAGTTACTGAGTGAAATAGGATGCAGTGACTGAGGGCAATGGGATGCAGTGACTGATGGAAATGGGACGCAGTGACTGAGTGAAATGGGACGCAGTGACTGATGGAAAGGAGATGCAGTGACTCTGTGAAATGGGATGCAGTGACTGAGTGAAATGGGATTGCCGTGACTGTGGAAAGGAGATGCAGTGACTGAGGAAATGGGATGCAGTGACTGATGGAAAGGGATGCCTTGACTGTGTGTAAAGTGAAGCATTGAGTGAAATGGGATGCAGTGGCTGTGTGAAATGGGATGCAGTGGCTGTGTGAAATGGGATGCAGTCACTGTGTGAAATGGGATGCAGTGGCTGTGTGAACTGGGATTCTGAGACTCAAGTGAATGGGATGCCGTGTCTGTGGGGAATGGGATGCAGTGACTGTGGTGAAGGAGATGCAGTGATGGAGTGAAATGGGATGCAGTGACTGCTTCAAATGGGATGCAGTGACTGAGTGAAATGGGATGCAGTGACTGAGTGAAATGGGATGCAGTGACTGAGTGAAATGGGATGCAGTGACTGAGTGAAATGGGATGCAGTGACTGAGGGACATTGGATGCAGTGACTGAGGGACATGGGATGAAGTGACTGAGTGAAATGGGATGCAGTGATTGAGGGAAATTTGATGCAGTGAATGAGTTAAATGAGATGCAGTGACTTAGGGAAATTGGATGCAGTGACAGAGTGACATGAGCTGCAGTGTCTGATGGAAATGTGATGCAGTACCAGAGGGAAATGGGATGCGGTGACTGAGGTACAGGGAAGGAGTGACTGAGTTCATGGGGATGCAGTGCCCAAGCGGACTTGGGGTGCAGTGAGTGAGGGAAATGGGATACAGTGCCTGAGTGAAATGTGACGCGCTGACTGAGTGAAATCGGATGCAGTGACTGAGTGGAATGGGATGCAGTGACTGAGTGGAATGGGATGCAGTGACTGAGTGAAATGGGATGCTGTGACTGAGTGAAATGGGATGCTGTGACTGATGGAAATGGGACGCAGTGACTGATGGAAATGGGACGCAGTGACTGAGTGAAATGGGACACAGTGACGGAGGTACTGGGAAGGAGTGACTGAGTTAATAGGGATGCAGTGCCTGAGCGGGCTTGGGATGCACTGTCTTAGGGAAATGGGATACAGTGCCTATGTGAAATGGGATGCACTGACTGAGTGAAATGGGATGCAGTGACTGAGTCAAATGGGATGCAGTGACTGAATGAAATGCGATGCAGTGACTGCGTGAAATGGGATGCAGTGCATGAGTGAAATGAGATGCAGTGAATGAGTGAAATGCGCGGTGACTGATAGAAATCGGATACAGTGACTGACGGAAATGGGATGCGGTGACTTTGTGAACTGGGATGTGGTGACTGTGTGAACTGGGATGCGGTGACTATGTGAACTGGGATGCAGTGGCTGAGTGAAATGGGATGCAGTGGCTGAGTGAAATGGAATGCAGTGGCTGAGTGAAATGGGATGCAGTGACTGATGGAAATGGTATGCAGTGCCTGTTTGAAATGGGATCCTGCGACTGAAGTTAATGGGATGCAGTGACTGAGGGTAATGGGATGCAGTGAATGAGTGAAATGGGATGTAGAGACTGAGTGAAATGGGATGCAGTGACTGAGGACATTGGGATGCAGTGACTGAGGACAATGGGATGCAGTGACTGAGGGCAATGGGATGCAGTGACTGAGGGAAATGGGATGCAGTGACTGAGGGAAATGGGATGCAGTGACTGGGAAATGGGATGCAGTGACAGTGGGAAATGGGATGCAGTGACAGTGGGAAATGGGACGCAGTGACCGATGGAAATGGGACGCAGTGACTGAGTGAAATGGGACACAGTGACTGAGTGAAATGGAATTGCCGTGACTGTGGAAAGGAGATGCAGTGACTGAGGAAATGGGATGCAGTGACTGAGGGAAATGGGATGCAGTGACTGAGGGAAATGGGATGCAGTGACTGAGGGAAATGGGATGCAGTGACTGAGTGGAATGGGATGCAATGACTGAGTGAAATGGGATGCAGTGACTGAGTGGAATGTGATGCTGTGACTGAGTGAAATGCGATGCTGTGACTGCGTGAAATGAGATCCAGTGGGGAATAAAATGGGATGCAGTGACTGAGGGAAATGGGTTGCAGTGACTGAGGGAAATGGGATGCAGTGACTGATGGAAATGGCATGCAGTGTCTGACGGAAATGGGATGCAGTGTCTGTTTGAAATTGGATCCTGCGACTGAAGTTAATGGGATGCAGTGACTGAGGGTAATGGGATGCAGTGACTGAGTGAAATGGGATGTAGTGACTGAGGGAAATGGGATGCAGTGTCTGAGTGAAATGAGATGCAGTGACTGATGTAAATGGCATGCAGTGAATGAGGGAAGTGGGATGCAGTGACTGACGGAAATGTGATGCAGTGTCTGTTTGAAATTGGATCCTGCGACTGAAGTTAATGGGATGCAGTGACTGAGGGTCATGGGATGCAGTGACTGAGTGAAATGGGATGCAGTGACTGAGGGCAATGGTATGCAGTGACTGAGGGAAATGGGATGCAGTGACTGGGAAATGGGATGCAGTGACAGTGGGAAATTGGATGCAGTGACTGATGGAAATGGGACGCAGTGACTGAGTGAAATGGGACGCAGTGACTGATGGAAAGGAGATGCAGTGACTCTGTGAAATGGGATGCAGTGATTGAGTGAAACGGGATGCAGTGACTGAGTGAAATGGGATTGCCGTGACTGTGGAAAGGGGATGCAGTCACTGAGGGAAATGAGATGCCGAGACTGAGTGAACTGGGATGCAGTGACTGATGGAAATGGGATGCAGTGTTTGTTTGAAATGGGATCCTGCGACTGAAGTTAATGGGATACAGTGACTGAGGGTAATGGGATGCAGTGACTGAGTGAAATGGAATGCAGTGACTGAGTGAAATGGAATGCAGTGACTGAGTGAAATGGGATGCAGTGACTGAGGGTAATGGGATGCAGTGACTGAGTGAAATAGGATGCAGTGACTGAGGGCAATGAGATGCAGTGACTGATGGAAATGGGACGCAGTGACTGAGTGAAATGGGACGCAGTGACTGATGGAAAGGAGATGCAGTGACTCTGTGAAATGGGATGCAGTGACTGAGTGAAATGGGATTGCCCTGACTGTGGAAAGGAGATGCAGTGACTGAGGAAATGGGATGCAGTGACTGATGGAAAGGGATGCCTTGACTGTGTGTAAAGTGAAGCATTGAGTGAAATGGGATGCAGTGGCTGTGTGAAATGGGATGCAGTGGCTGTGTGAAATGGGATGCAGTGGCTGTGTGAAATGGGATGCAGTCACTGTGTGAAATGGGATGCAGTGGCTGTGTGAACTGGGATTCTGAGACTCAAGTGAATGGGATGCCGTGTCTGTGGGGAATGGGATGCAGTGACTGTGGTGAAGGAGATGCAGTGATTGAGTGAAATGGGATGCAGTGACTGCTTCAAATGGGATGCAGTGACTGAGTGAAATGGGATGCAGTGACTGAGTGAAATGGGATGCAGTGACTGAGTGAAATGGGATGCAGTGACTGAGTGAAATGGGATGCAGTGACTGAGGGACATTGGATGCAGTGACTGAGGGACATGGGATGAAGTGACTGAGTGAAATGGGATGCAGTGATTGAGGGAAATTTGATGCAGTGAATGAGTTAAATGAGATGCAGTGACTTAGGGAAATTGGATGCAGTGACAGAGTGACATGAGCTGCAGTGTCTGATGGAAATGTGATGCAGTACCAGAGGGAAATGGGATGCGGTGACTGAGGTACAGGGAAGGAGTGACTGAGTTCATGGGGATGCAGTGCCCAAGCGGACTTGGGGTGCAGTGAGTGAGGGAAATGGGATACAGTGCCTGAGTGAAATGTGACGCGCTGACTGAGTGAAATCGGATGCAGTGACTGAGTGGAATGGGATGCAGTGACTGAGTGGAATGGGATGCAGTGACTGAGTGAAATGGGATGCTGTGACTGAGTGAAATGGGATGCTGTGACTGAGTGAAATGTGATGCAGTGACTGAGTGAAATGTGATGCAGTGACTGAGTGAAATGTGATGCAGTGACTGAGTGAAATGTGATGCAGTGACTGAGTGAAATGGGATGCAGTGAATGAGTGAAATGAGATGCACTGACTGATGGAAATTGGATGCAGTGACAGAGTGACATGAGCTGCAGTCACTGAGTGAAATGAGAAGCATTGATTGCACTGTCTGTGAGATACTGGAAACAGTGACTGATGGAAATGGGATGCAGTGACTGTGGTGAAGGGGATGCAGCGACTGAGTGAAATGGGATGCAGTGAATGAGTGAAATGAGATGAACTGACTGATGGAAATTGGATGCAGTGACAGAGTGACATGAGCTGCAGTCACTGAGTGTAATGAGATGCATTGTTTGATGGAAATGGTCTGCAGTAACTGACGGAAATGAGATGCAGTGACTGAGGGAAATTGGATGCAGTGACTGAAGGAAATGGGATGCAGTGACCGAGTGAAATGAGATGCAGTCACTGAGCAAAATGGGATGCACTATTTTTGGGAAGTAGGATGCAATTACTGATTGAAATGAGATGCGGAGACTGTGGGAAAGGAGATGCTGTGTCTATGGGAAATGGGATACATTGAGTGTCGGAAATTGAATGCAGCGTCTGTGAGATACGGGAACCAGTGACTGATGGAAATGGGATGCTGTGACTGTGGTGAAGGAGATGCAGTGATGGAGTGAAATGGGATGCAGTGACTGAGTGAAATGTGATGCAGTGACTGCGTGAATTGCGATGCAGTGACTGCATGAAATGCGATGCAGTTACTGCGTGAAATGGGATGCAGTGACTGCGTGAAATGGGACACAGTGACTCAGTGAAATGTGATTCAGTCACTGAGTGAAATGTGATTCCATCACTGAGTGAAATATGATGCACTCACTGAGTGTACTGTGATTCAGTCACTGAGAAAACTGTGATGCAGTCACCGAGTGAAATGGGATGCAGTGGCTGAGTGAAATGGGATGCAGTGGCTGAGTGAAATGGGATGCAGTGGCTGAGTGAAATGGGATGCAGTGGCTGAGTGAAATGGAATGCAGTGACTGACGGAAATGGGATGCAGTGACTGAGTGAAATGGGATGCAATCACTGAGTGAATTGCAATGCAAAGACTGAGGGAAAGGTGATGCTGTGACGATGGGAAATGGGATGCTGTGAGGGTGTGAAATTGAATGCAGCGTCTGTGAGATACGGGAAACAGTGACTGATGGAAATTGGACGCAGTGACTGTGGTGAAGGAGATGCAGTGATTGAGTGAAATGGGATGCAGTGACTGAGTAAAATACGATGCAGTGACTGAGTGAAATGTGATGCAGTGACTGCGTGAAATGGGATGCAGTGACTGTGGTGAAGGAGATGCAGTGACTGAGGGAAATGGGATGCAGTGACAGAGTGACATGAGCTGTAGTGTCTGATGGAAATGTGATGCAGTACCTGATGGAAATGGGATGCAGTGACTGAGGTACTGGGAAGGAGTGACTGAGTTCATGGGGATGCAGTGCCCAAGAGGACTTGGGGTCCAGTGAGTGAGGGAAATGGGATACAGTGCCTGAGTGAAATGAGATGCAGTGACTGAGGGAAATGAGATGCAGTGACAGAGAGAAATGGGATGCAGTGACTGTGGGACATGGGAAGCATTGACTGAGTGAAATGCGATGCAGAGACTGAGGGAAAGGAGATGCTGTGACTATGGGAAATGGGATGCAGTGAGTGTGGGAAATTGAATGCAGCGCCTGTGAGATACGGGAAACAGTGACTGATGGAAATGGAATGCAGTGACTATGGTGAAGGAGATGCAGTGACTGAGTGAAATGGGATGCAGTGACTATGGGAAATGGGATGCCTTGACTGACGGAAATGGGATGCAGTGATTGACGGAAATTGAATGCAGCCTCAGTGAGAAACGGGATACAGTGACTGAGTGAAATGGGATGCAGTGACTGATGGAATTGGGGTGCAGTGACCACATCAGTACTGGGTGATGATCCTGGCCAGGTGTTAGATTTCAAAGTCGTTGATCACCTTGGTGATAGCGATCACAATTCTGTTATGTTTACTTCAGTGATGGAAAGGGATAGGTGTACACCACTGTGCAAGAGTTATAGCTGGCGGAAAGGCAATTACGAAGAGATTATGCAAGATTTAGGGAGCATAGGATGGGGAAGGAAACTGCAGTGGATGGGCACAATAGAAATGTGGAGCTTATTCAAGGAAAAGCTCCTGTGTGTCCTAGTTAAGTATGTACCTGTCAGGCAGGGAGGAAGCTGTAGGGTGCGGGAGCCGTGGTTTACGAAGGAAGTGAAATCTCTGGTCAAGAGGAAGAAGAATGCTTCTGTTACTTTCAGATGTGAAGGCTCAGTTAGGGTGCTTGAGGGTTACAAGGTAGCCAGGAAAGACCGAAAGAGAGAGCTCAGAAGATCCAGGAGGAGACATGAGAAGTTGTTGGCGGATAGGATCAGGGTAAACCCTCAGGCTTTCTCTCGGTATTTAAGGAATAAGAGAATGACAAAAGTAAGATGAGGCCCAATCAAGGATAGTAGTGGTAAGTTGTGTGTGGAGTCAGTTGAGATAGGGGAAGCGCTAAATGAATATTTTTCAACAGTGTTCACTCTAGAAAACCACAATGTTGTCGAGGAGAATACAGACATACAGGCTACTGGACTAAGTGGGATTGAGGTTCACAAGGAAGAGGTTTTTGAAATCCTACAGAGGGTGAAGATAGCTATGTCCCCTGGGCCGGATGGGATTTATCCTCGGATCCTCTGAGAATCCAGGGAGGAGATTGCCGAGCCTTTGGCATTGATCTTTAACTCATCATTGTCTACAGGAATAGTGCCAGATGACTGGAGGATAGCAATTGTGGTTCCCCTGTTCAAGAAGGGGAGTAGAGACAACCCTGGTAATTATCGGCCAGTGAGCCTTACCTCAGTTGTCGGTAAAGTGTTGAAAAAGGTTATATGGGATAGGATTTACAATCATCTAGAAAAGAATAAATTGATTCGGGATAGTCAGCACGGTTTTGTGAAGGGAAGGTCGTGCTTCACAAACCTTATTGAGTTCTTTGAGAAGGTGACCAAACAGGTGGATGAGAGTAAACCGGTTGATGTGGAGTATATGGATTTCAGCAAGGCGTTCAATAAGGTTCCGCATAACAGACTATTGTACAAAATGCAGAGGAATGGAATTGTGGGAGATATAGCAGTTTGGATCGGAAATTAGCTTGCTGAAAGAAGACAGAGCGTGGTAGTTGAATGGAAACTTTCATCCTGGAGACCAGTTACTGGTGGTGTACCGCAGGGGTGGGTGTTGGGTCCACTGCTGTTTGTCATTTTTATAAATGACCTGGATGAGGGCGTAGAAGGATGGGTTAGTAAATTTGCAGACGACACTAAGATAGGTGGAGTTGTGGATAGTGACAAAGGATTGGTTGCAGAGGGACATAGATAAGCTGCAGAGCTGGTCTGAGAGGTGACAAATGGAGTTTAATGCAGACAAGTGTGAGGTGATGCACTTTGGTAGGAGTAACCAGAAGGCAAAGTACAGGGCTAATGGTAAGATGCTTAGTAGTATAGATGAGCAGAGAGATCTTGGTGTCCATGAACACAGATCCTTGAAAGTTGCCACCCAGGTTGACAGGGCTGTTAAGAAGGCATACAGTGTTTTAGCTTTGATTAATAGAGGGATCGAGTTCCGGAACCAAGAGGTTATGGTGAAGCTGTGCAAAACTCTGGTGCGGCCGCACTTGGAGTATTGTGTGCAGTTCTGGTCACCGCATTATAAGAAGGATGTGGAAGCTTTGGAAAGGGTGCAGAGGAGATTTACTAGGATGTTGCCTGGTATAGAGGGAAGGTCTTAGAATGAATGGCTGAGGGACTTGAGGCTGTTTTCATTCGAGAGAAGAAGGTTGAGAGGTGACTTAATTGAGACATATAAAATAATCAGAGGGTTAGATAGGGTGGATAGGGAGAGCCTTTTTCCTCGGATGGTGACGGCGAACACGAGGGGGTATAGCTTTAAATTGAGGGGTGAAAGATATAGGACAGATGTCAGAGGTAGTTTGTTTACTCAGAGAGTAGTAAGGGAATGGAATGCTTTGCCTGCAACGGTCGTAGATTTGCCAACTTTAGGTATATTTAAGTCGCCATTGGATAAGCATATGGGCGTACATGGAAT
Source organism: Stegostoma tigrinum (assembly GCF_030684315.1). Classification (NCBI taxonomy): domain Eukaryota; kingdom Metazoa; phylum Chordata; class Chondrichthyes; order Orectolobiformes; family Stegostomatidae; genus Stegostoma; species Stegostoma tigrinum. The sequence continues at coordinate 25,301 of NW_026728129.1, read as the reverse complement.
AGTGCAGGTTAGATGGGCTTGAGATCGGCATGACAGGTCGGCACAAGATCGAGGGCCGAAGGGCCTGTACTGTGCTGTAATGTTCTATGTTCTATGGCTAGCTCTCCCTGTGCTCCGTGTGATTTAACTTCCCTCTTGGAGTACCGTGAGGAACCTTCTTGAACGCCTTACTGAAGCCCGTATGCGTCCATCTTTCTGCCTTAGTCAATGCTCTTGATTACTACTTTAAAAAACTCAATCAAATTACGAGTTATGATTTCCTGTGCACATGTGTCCTCGGATCCCATGGACTGTTTCCTGTTCTAACAGTCTTCAAATGGGGGATCTTGTCAAAAGCTTTGCTGATGCCCAAGTAGACTGTATCAAATGCATTGCCCTCATGCACACACCTAGTTAGCTCTTCAATCATAGATTCATAGAGTCATACAGCACAGAATGAGGACCTTCAGTCCCAATCATCTGTACTGATCAGGTGTCCCAAACTTAACCGGTCCCATTTGCCTGTGTTTGGTATCCGTCTAAACCTTTCCTAATTGTGTACCTGTCCAAATGTCTTTTAAATACAGCAATTTTATCTGCCTCGACCACATCTGTTGGCAGCTCCTTCCATTCACGAACCCCACCCCCCCCCCCACCCCTTGTGGAAAGTTGGTTGAAAGTCAAAGCTGTGAATGTTAGAGATTCATCAACAAACCTCTTGCTGTCAACTGAAAGAAACCAGAGCTGATAAATCTCATTAGTAAACAAAATCATAGTTCTCCAGATTTAGTAACCATTATTTAGTAATTCCTCTTTTAATAGCTCTCACACAGTTGGCTGTCACTGAGGGGACTTCTCCTTGTACATTTCCTGCCATTAACCCAGTGCACTCTACAGGGACAGAAGACAGTAAAACTAAATAAAGAAACTCTAATTGAAAGAAAGAAGAATTATGGAAATGTCCTGCCCTCACCCCTTCTTTCCTCACAACCGCTCCCCACCCCTTTCACAAAGAACGATCAAACGAATGCTGTTGTAACATCTTACTTTGTTCCAATCCCAGTTTATTTGTTGCTGAAACAGACTTTCTTGCAATTGGTCCCTTTGCACTTAATTATTCCAATGCACCCTGCGCACCTCCCGCTTTCTATTCTCGATAAAATCAGGGTCTTCTGCTGTTTATGTTAACCGTTCATAGCACATCCTGTGCCCCTTGACCTGCATCAATTCCAAGTTCAGCAAATCCTCAATTTTAATATTAATTAATAAACTCTAGTTTCGGTTTCAAATCCCTCCACGGTCTTGAATCCCTCCCCTAATCTCTGTAATCCCCTCCAGTCTCCTAGTTTTCAGAGCTATCTACAGTCTTACACTAACTCATTCCTGAACATTTCCAGTTGTAGTTAGCTCACAGGTGGCATTGCTGTGAGCTGCCAAGGTACTAACACTGGAATTTCTTTCCTCAACCAGTTATTCCTCATTTCGTACACTGAGCATGAGTGACCTGCAGTGAGGTCTCAAGGAATTGGTGCCAGTTCACCAGAGGATGAAGTCACACTCCATTTCAGCTACAGGGGATTCAGATGAGAACTGCAATGGGGATGGGGTGGCCGACAGAAGAAGGATTGGTGCATTGGCAGGTTAGAAAGCCTGCCATTAATGTCACGGAGCAGGAAAGACTCTGGCTTCAATCTGGCGCAGTGTTTGGAACCCATCCACTCCAGCACTGAGTTGTGGCCAACCTGATGGGAACAGTTACAGATTGAGTCATGATTGGTATCTCTGCTCCAGAAAAAGCAGAAGCTGTTGTGGTACAGTCGTGGGTGGGCCCTTCTGGAGCTAGAGTTACTCAGGATAAACACAATAAAAATCATCAGCTTTCACCTGCAGTGCCACAGTCACAGGGATCGCACTCTGTGGGAGCATTAAGCAAGAAAAAGGCACCTGTAATACTGGTATGAAGGAAATAAATGAGGGCAGTTGATATTTGCATGCATTATGGCATAGATTGTTCAACATTATTGTTTTGAAATATCGATATTGTGATGGCATTTACTGTTGTTTGTAGACAAGTGGTGCAGTGGTAGTCAACAGCCAAGGAGAGGGAAGGTTCAGCCTTGTTAGTGGAATTTGAGCTTACATTTACCTGTATTACAGTTGGTCGAGTGGATCACAGAAAGTCTGGCAACAAAAAAGCTGCAATGGTTACCTCGTCACTGCTTCCAACTCCTCCTCTTTCTCAGCTGGTGCCCGATCACTGGCAGCGACAGCGTACCCTCATGATGCCAAGGTTGGAGACTATCAAGAATCATGACGACACCGGCCCTTCTCTGTACTGCAGGACTGCCCCAGAGTGCTCCAGGCAGCAGAAGCAACATTGAACTACTCCAGTGGTCTGCACCATTACATTTCCTGTGGTACTTTATGCAGCCCCTCTGAGTGTATAATACACACTCCCATATGGACCACGTCATCAAACAAAGGCTCTTGTCACCTCCTCGTTACTTCAAGTTGTTCAAATGAGGATGGCAGGGCAGAATATTGAAGAATTATTACAAAGTCTTCTGTTCAGTATCCTGCTGCTCTCTGACAAGGAAAACTGAAATGTACTTGATTTTCATGTAATTTTGATTCCCATTACAGGTCCTTATGGGAACAGGAAAAATGACAAGCTGGAAAATTTTGCAAGTAATCTTTGGGCCAGCCTGGAATCTTCCCATCCTCTGGCCATGACCTTGTGACCCTGCTTGGAGGTTGTAGTTACAGTTTCAGAAGTGATCAATTCCAGTGAGGATGTCTGTACTAAGGTGAAAGCTCACGCACAGTTCTTCACGACGGGAAAAATGGCTCCATTCAGACTCTGGAGATTCAGGTATCCCACTGAGAATCGTTGTCTCCTTCATCATTCACCTTATTCCAGTCACCTGTCCTGCTCTGTGTGATTTCTGTTCATTCTCTCAGTCATGCTTGTCTGAGGGGATAGCCACGACTGTAGCCCTGTTGTTGACTTGTGCAGTATCCTCACAGTCAGGGAATGCTTCCCCATTCCTGAGAGATTTCAGCTGGCTTAAACAGCTCTGAAAACCACTAAACACTTTTACAAGAGTCAGCGGAAATCCACTTGCATCTAACCTGTAAGTCGTTGGTGATATCTCTATCCTCACTGCACTGGATGAAGAGAGGATTGTAACTGGAATACTGAGGTCAAAACATATACCATTAGCATCCAAGCAGCATTACGCATACTTCCATCAGAATGTGAATCAGATGACAGGGATTATACCTAGCACTTGGAGAACTGACAGAAACCCCAGGTTACCGTGTCAGGAAAGTTCCAGTGAATGAAGTGCCAACCGAGCACTTACCATTCGGGGGCAGTCTGTGGCTAAAACCCCACTCACTGAGAGATGCTGGCCAAACAGAGACTAGTGTCTCGCCATTGCAGGTGGTGCCACCAGGAAGGGTGGCTGATGCTGGTACTGCAATTAATCCAATGCTATTAGTGAGTCATGAACAAATTGGGGTCGTGGGAGAGGTTTTCTGGCCAGGGAATCAGGAGGTTGTAAGAAAAGGTAGTCAGGTGCTATCTGTTTGCCATCGCTACTAATATGGCATGGCGGATCAATGGTTAGCACTGCTGCCTCACAGCTCCAGGGACCCAGGTTCAATTCCAACCTCAGGTGACTGTCTGTGTGGAGTTTGCACATTCTGTATATGTCTGCATGGGTTTCCTCTGGGTGCTCCAGTTTCCTCCCACAGTCCAAAGATGTGCAGGTTAGATGGCTTGGCCATGCTAAGTTGCTAAGAGTGTCCAGGTATGTGTGGGTTAGGTGGGTTATAGTGGAAGTTCCTACTGCAGTTCCTACTATCTCTGAAGCATTTTATTCCTATCTGCTTTCTCCTGAGCACTCATGGTTTTGGAAAGTTTCTATCAAGTTTCCAAGGAAAGCAGTCCCAGTACCTTGAAAAAATCCTCATAACTGAGTTTCTCATCCCTGAGAATCATTCTCATAAATGGAGGCGTTGTGACAACATCACTGGACTAGTAATCCGGAGATTCAGGTAATCAGAATCAACTTTCACCATGACGCATGTTTGAATCCAATTTCAATTTAAAAACAACACCCAGGAATGAAAGTCTAATGGCGCCCATGAAATGGACCAACGACTGTGCTGTACATTTCTATGACTCTATGTCTCATAACAGGTCGCAGTACATTGGAGTTTTGTGTCATCTGCACAGTACAATGTTGTCCCCTGCACACCCAAGCCTAGATCATTTATGTCCGTATCAGGAAAGCAAGGGTCTCAATACCAGCCTCAGGGGAACTCCACAACAAACAACCTCTCAATCAGAAAAACACCCATCACACTCTCTTTCTTGTGATCAGAGATAATGGGAACTGCAGATGCTGGAGAATCCAGGATAACAAAGTGTGTAGCTGGATGAACACAGCAGGCTGAGCAGCATCTCAGGAGCACAGCAGCTGACGTCAGCTTTGGTGTTCCTGAGATGCTGCTTGGCCTGCTGTGTTCATCCAGCTACACACTTTGTTATATTACACTCTCTTTCTTATCCCTCAGACAATTTTGGATCCCTTTCATTCTGAGATTTTCTTCAAAAATTGTACAAAATGCTTTTGGATAGCCCATGCACAGCACAACAGCATCTTTGTCCTTTTCAACCTTCTCTGTTACCTGCGACTATCTCAAGCATCCAAATGATGTGGGCAAGTGGATACTGACGTTATTGGATCTTAAGACACGGAAAATAACTCATTGATAATGTGGTATCCCAAATTAGAACCATCAGAGATTTACATGTCGGTGATAATTTACGCACATGAGAGGGGTGCAGACACTTAAGAGCCATTCAGCCGCTAGGTGAAAACATTTCCGAGTTAATTGCCACCCTGCGCAGAGTGCACATACAAATCTTGATGACAAGCATGACCCCAAGTCAGACAGCATCATTAGCATTGCTTCCAGATTAAAAATAACCCAGGGAGAACAAGACACTGCCTTTCAGACAGGTGTGGAGATAATTCCCAAATAACTAGCTTGATCCCAGACCATAGATGGGATGTACAATTATGGATTGACCAGATAAGGAACCAGCCAGGGTGCTCAATGATAACTGGTTAACATGGCGGGGAAGGGAGTGAAAAAATAACGAGACGTGCTAATCGGAATTGAGCTGTATTTGTGTGTTAAGTATAATTGAAGGGACGTAAGAAGTGGGAGAGGGCTGTGGTGGCGGGTGCAATGATTGATGGAAGCCGCATTTGCTTCTTGTCCAAGTTTAATTCACTTCCGGAGACGCCGGTATTATTTTCAAATTGGCGCTATTTGCAGCGTAAAATTGCAATCGCCAAATGTTATGCTGACTCCTGAGACAGCAGGTTGGCAACCCCCAGTGAAAAGGGACCAGGTACCAACGCTGCATCACCTTGCAGTTCTTAATCCAGGATGATAGAGAGTTTGGAACAGTCCCGGCCAAGTTGAAGTTACAGCATCCATTTCCATCAGTTAATATTGTGACGAGCATAATGTTTAAATGTGCAGTTTCACCTGTTCAATTCTTGTCTATCGACCAATAAATACAGATATTGCAATGGTGGGAAGGATTAGCGGGATGTTAGAAAGCAAAGCGGTGTTATTTTCAGAAAATGGTGACAAACCAGAGATTTTAAAAGGATCAGTTCCACCCCTTTCCCACCCCACCCCCCCCCCCCCCCAACACGCACTCTTTGGTAGGGGTTTCCTTTAAGAGCGCTTCCAGAAATAAACCTGCCTTGGCCCAGGATCTGTCCTATTTGGTATGAGAGGGATGTGATGATTTGGCTCCTGTACAATCTTCCTCCGCCATGCGGCAGGGTAGGAGCATTGAAAGCAGATCTCAGCTCTTGTGGAGAGAGAGAGCGTGAGGCAGCGGCTGCGAAACGCGATGGGGGTGAGGACGGACTGAAGAACCATGGCATCGCCGCTGTGTACTTAGTGCAGCCACCAGGCTCTCGGGGGAGGACAGCAAGGAGAATTTTGTGTTGTCCTTTTTATTTGCAATAATCCGGGGTGGGGAAGGGGAGCGAGAGCTGAGATAATGGGAACTGCAGATGCTGGAGAATTCCAAGATAATAAAATGTGAGGCTGGATGAACACAGCAGGCCAAGCAGCATCTCAGGAGCACACAAGCTGACGTTTCGGGCCTAGACCCTTCATCAGAGAGGGGGATGGGGAGAGGGAACTGGAATAAACAGGGAGAGAGGGGGAGGCGGACCGAAGATGGAGAGTAAAGAAGATAGGTGGGGAGGTAGGGAGGGGATAGGTCAGTCCAGGGAAGACGGACAGGTCAAGGAGGTGGGATGAGGTTAGTAGGTCGATGGAGGTGCGGCTTGTCGGGGGGAGGAAGGGATGGGTGAGAGGAAGAACCGGTTAGGGAGGCAGAGACAGGTTGGACTGGTTTTGGGATGCAGTGGGTGGGGGGGAAGAGCTGGGCTGGTTGTGAGGTGCAGTGGGGGGAGGGGACGAACTGGGCTGGTTTAGGGATGCTAAATCTCCCCTTCCCCCACCGCATCCCTAAACCAGCCCAGTTCGTCCCCTCCCCCCACTGCACCACACAACCAGCCCAGCTCTTCCCCTCCACCCACTGCATCCCAAAACCAGTCCAACCTGTCTCTGCCTCCCTGACCTGTTCTTCCTCTCAGCCATCCCTTCCTCCCACCCCAAGCCGCACCCCCATCTACCTACTAACCTCATCCCACCTCCTTGACCTGTCCGTCTTCCCTAGACTGACCTTTTCTCTCCTCTCCACCTTCGGTCCGCCTCCCCCTCTCTCCCTATTTATTCCAGTTCCCTCTCCCCGTCCCCCTCTCTCCCTATTTATTCCAGTTCCCTCTCCCCGTCCCCCTCTCTGATGAAGGGTCTAGGCCCGAAACGTCAGCTTTTGTGCTCCTGAGATGCTGCTCGGCCTGCTGTGCTCATCCAGCCTCACATTTTATTATTTTAGGAGAGAGAGCTGTTTTGGTTTGTGATACAAGAGACGAGGCTGTCTATGCCTTTCACCCATCGGTAGCTCTCCTCCTGTCCCTGCCTCTGACTCTATGCACACACACTGCCAGGCATAGTCTTCCTCCCTCTGTGTGTGTGTGTCTCTCTCTCGCTTCAGCTCCTAAAACCTAAGATGCATCGGATATAAAAACACGCACATAAACACACACACACACACACACACACACATCAACAAGCCATGGGGAAAGATCAGGAATTACTGCAAGCTGTCAAAACCGAAGATGTAGCTGCAGTGCAGAAGCTGTTGCAAAGGCCGAAACAAGGCAAAGCGAGTGAGTACCCTTTACACACCGTTCCATTGGCTGATGTGAATGTGCCTGCGTTTTTTTGTGTGTGTGTGTTTTGCAAATGTCCTGTTATTGTGGAGTAGGAGGGGAGGGAGTTTGGTCTGTTGTTCAATATGGGCTCTCCTATCTTGACCGATGCTGTTAGCGACTCTTGATACAGTGCAATCGGTGGGAATGTAGCATTAGCCTGAATAGTGCGTTCTCTCTCCCTCAGACAGCTCCCCTGCATCCCTTAGCTTCACAAGCCGGCGCTTTCTGCTCCTAACAGCGCAGATTGGACGTTGAGGATTGATAACGTCAATACTGGGAATCCTGGATTCCCTATCAACCGGGCAAGAGATTGCAGATGGTTTGTAGCGAATCCACGGTTGAGATACAACGCACAGAATCAGTTAGTATAAGGGGAAAGGTGGTTCTGGAGGTTTGCACTGTTCTGTTTCGGCAAAAAAAGTGCCCGACCAGAGAATATCAGGCCAGTGACGAAGATGGTTAAACAGCTAATTCTAGTGGAAAGCTGTCAAGAAGGTAATAGCTCAGTGTCGCTTCTGAGGAAGTGCAAACTGGAGATCTTGTTTGACCCACTCTGTGCATGTTGTTGTTGCTGTGTTGCAAAGAGAGCCTAGAGACGTGAGGGGGGACTTGGATGTGACAAATGCAGTGACTCCACACCCGGGCAGTGGTTTGGCAACATGATTCGGACCCCGTTAGCTTGCAGCCCTCTGGCGCTGTTCCCTGACTGCCGGATGCTCACTGGCTCGCACGCCCCAAACGACCGGGGCTATTTTAGATTTAACCCCTTGATTGATGGGCTGACAAGTGCCTGTTGATGACAAAGCAATAGATGCTGCAGATCTGGTAATTAGAAGCAGTTTTGCTGGGAGACGCTTTAATTGATAGATTTCAATTCTAAAATTAACCAGGATTAAACGGGGGAGACCTCGAGCTGGCTGATCTATGATGTAGTAATAACAGTATTTTCGGAAAGATTGTCTGAGACGCAGGAGTGATGTCTCTCCCAGCTATCCTGGCTGCAAGGAGGAGGAAAAGGCAACCCTTTCCGAACAAGGCACAGTGAGGATTTCTGAAACATTTATGTATCGCTTAACTGGAAACTTGATAATGTACGCCACAATGTGGGAGGGGGAATCTTATTCATTTCTATATTTGCCTAAAGCTTCACTCCAGATATTTTGTTAAAAATAAAAGAATAATGGGATTTGAAGGGTACACTGTGAGTAAATCGTGGGAAAATGTTAATTTATTTTGATGTGACTTGCTCCTACATGAGTAAAACATATTGTGATTAAGGATGATGGAATAAACTAAAAGCATTATTTGCCAGGATGAGATTCTGTCATAGTCTGGAGATGCGCTGCTCTGCTATCCAGTTATGAAGAGCTGCTGTAGTTGTGTTCTACAAGACTCCAATTGTTGGATGCAGTGGAAGTCTTTGAGGAGAAGACACCATGTCCCTTTAAAAATAGTTTCTTACTGATTTATCATGTCACACACAGTACTTTGATTTGTAATTTTCTGGCTTATTCTCTGGTGTTGAGAACCTTTGTGGGTTGACTTTCCCTTTGACCTCATGATCCCTGTTGAGTTTAGATTTTGAATGTGTGGCCTCTGCATTTGTTGGATTTCTCTCTATTGGTTCTCTAAGTTCACTGACTGAATGCAACACTGTATCAATGTTTACCAATAATGATCATATCTGTGATGATGATGCTATTTTCCTTGGGACAGATAATGCAAATCTCCATGCTTCACAAAGTCTGTCTTTGTGTCTATTGGTGCTCCATAATTGGTGACCATGCCTTCAGCTGACAATGCCTTAAGCTCTGGAATTTCTTCCATAAACCTCACCACTCCTTTACCACCACGCCCCCCCCGACCATGTTCTCCTTGACTTTATTGGTTATAAAATACCAGAGCGGTTACCTGTGTTGATATCGCCAGTGTCACGTTTGATTAGATCATTCCTCCTATGAAATATTGTGAGACATTTTACTTTTACCAATGCAAGATGCATACATGCTGTTGTTATTAGACAATAAATCGAGGTGGGAGGGTGCGGTATCATTGGGTTTTAAATGGCTGGAGAGGCCTAACGCCAAATACCCAGCAGGTAGCTGTGTTGGGGCTGGGTTTGAGGGTGGGGTGGCAGATGGTGACTGTCTCTTCTAAATTAGCCCATGCTCCCATTAGAGGATCATATGTAATGCCTTGCTTATCACCAGTCTTCAAAATTCTGACAACACCCCAACTCCCCAACATATCCTCACTAGGGCCTACCAATTCTTCTCACTTGGTGAGCTGAATCTGGAACAATTGTCCAAGTCCCAAGTGCAATACCAGTAATGTAATACCAGTACCAGTGCTGGAATGCTGCCAATCTCTTACTGGCCTGAATCTCTCTGAGGCAGGACATCTTCATGTGTAAGCGGAGCAATCAACCCATCAGATGGTTGCAGAGCTTGGCAGACTTCCCCACCTCTGTGCTTGTAGTCAAAGAGGTGGGGAACCCAGAGTCTTGTGTAATTCAGCCCTGAGGCAGTTGACCCTTACTTGCCTTCTGAAGTAGTTTCGCAAATAGTTCGTAAAAATGGGCAATAAAATGGTGACTTTGCCAGCATAATCCACATAATTAGAACTTTTCTTTATTAAATTGGGAACTCTGTGTGGTGTGTGCAATGCTAATGGAAGTACAGATCCTGGCTAAGCCCAGTGTTCTGTCTCCACCTCCCATGATAATACAAGGTACTGACTGATTGGTTTCTTGGCTGAGACTGTGGTCACTTAGTTGGCAGCCAAAAACACGAAGCAGTGTTTTTAGGAGAGGATGGGACAAAATATTTAGAAGAGTGTCGAGGGGGTCCATAAAGTTTTGCAACTGAAGACATAAAAGCTGCTAGAGTTTAAAAATAACGTGGATCTGTATTTGAACTCACATTAATGTAGAGGGCCAAGAGCTGGAAAAGAGGATTCAACTTGATAGTTTTAATTTGGCTGGCAAAGATGCGCTGGGCCAAATGCTCTCCTTCCATTGCTACAAATTTCCACGATACTCCAAAATCATGTCAAAGATTTCTGAAGAAGGGTCTTGGCTTGAAACATCAGCCTTCCTGCTCCTCTGATGTTGCTTGGCCTGCTGTGTACATCCAGCTCTACACCTTGTTATCTCTATTGTAGAGCATCTATGTGTCCCACTGTTATTTTACTATCATGCCAGATGTGTAGTATGTGATTTCTCTGCAAGTTGGTATGACAAATTAAAATGATGAGACATTTTTATTCTCTTAATGATAAAACTCAAAATTCCAACTGCACCTATGTCAACTCCTGTGCTGTGACATGTCTTTACAGATTGAAAGGTGCATTTTATTTCAGTTGGGATGATTCTTGGATTTCTGCCAGACTTCAGCAGTTTGAGGTTTGCTGTGACAGTTCCATGCCTTTTGACCTTCAACACAATCACAGTGAAAATGACGTGGAAATTACAATATGGATACTGTGTGTGTGTGTGTGTGTGTGTGTGTGTGTGTGTGTGTGTGTGTGTGTGTGTGTGTGTGTGTGTGTGTACCTTGTGATATTTGATATAATCATTTGATATAATCAGTGGCGTTACTTTGGAGAGGTTTTGGTCTCCCATTTGAATATTGAAGTAGAATGTAAAGCTCTTCCAGAAGTTTCGCTAATGACATAGAGCATCAGTCTGATGAAAACCTACCTCTTCCCCTTGCTACTATCTACTTGTTATTGCAGTATCAGTTTCTGAGACATGCCTTAGAATCCATTAAAGACGTGAATAAAGGCAAACAGTTGCCACTCACTCTAACCAACGTTTTTGTATAAAGATTTTACCCTCTACATGGACATGAGTCTTAATCCCATGTGCCCACTCTGTTCCAGTGAATGCTTTATTCATCCTTACTTTGACCACTTGCTTAACCTATTCCTAAATATTGACTTGGCTGCCTGTTCAGTCATTAATTCTGGTTGCACATTTTGAACTCTATGTGTTTGATGCAGCAGTTGGAAACAAGCGCTTGTGCTGCTTTAGTTATACCATCAATAGAGACTTTAAATAGTCATTAAAGAAAGGAAGAACTGGCACTGAATAAATTACCTGGGGTTTTTTTGTATTCATTCTTAGAATGGAGCTGCTGCTGGCTGGCCAGTATTTATTGCCCACTCATAGCTGCCCTTGACAAGGTGTTGGTGAGCTGCCTTCTTGAACCATGGCTTGGAGGGCAACTTGCAGGTGGTGGTATTCCCATAAATTTGCTGCCCTTATCCTTCTAGATGGTAGTATTTATGAAAGTGTTGGTTTCTAAAGAGCCTTGGTGAATTTATGCAGGGGATTTTGTAGATGATGTGCACAGCTGCTACTTCCCATCACTGGTGGAGGGAATGATTTTTTCTTGCTGTTGCTTTGTTAACTGTAGCAGCTTGCTGTGCCTAAATTGACTGCTGCATTTCCTGACATTGCAATAGTGACTACACTTCCAAAATATGCATACTGCTGAGAAAAGGCATATTTTGCTACAGTTTTTCAACTTGCACTTAACAGGACAATTCACATCAAATACAATGTAAAAGGATCAACTATTATCGTAAATAAGAAGTGAGTCCTGGTGTTTTCCCTGTGGAAACAGCTCAGAGTCCACTGTAATTGCTTTATTCATCTTTACTTCAACCATTTGCTGTACCTGTTCCTAAATATTGATGTGGTTCCACTTCCAAATGAATCAGCACACTCTTTGTGTACAGCTTTTCCCGTCACTTCTTGCAAATTGCCCCAATAAGTGCAAGATGAAAAGGATAAACAAAATGTATATTTTTCAAGTTCTGTATTACCAACTGATTACTGCCAAAATACTTCATTGGCTGTAAAGTGCTTTGGAATGTCCTGAGGTCATGAAAGGGAAGAAAGAGAAGGCTTTCTTTCTTAACATTGTGCATTTCACAGCTTTAGGATATCCCAAACAACTTCTGGCCAAGAGAATAGTTGAGAATTGGAGTCACTGTCGTAATGTGGAAACACGGCAGTCCATTTGTGCACAGTGAGATCTCACAAACGGCAACATCACAGTGATCAGAAAACCCCTTCAGTAATATCAGTTCAGAGCTTAGTATTGACCAAAACACCAGGATAACTCTGCTTGACAACAGAGGCATTATATTACCTGAGAGGGAATACGAGTATTTAACAACTAGACACCTGAAGCCACAATTTCCAAGGGTAGAGTGTTGGTTCAAATGGTATCATCCAAAGGTCAGCACCTCCAACAATGGAGCACTGGGTATGTTAGCCTAGATTTTCTTCTCAGGTCTATAGATCCTGACTTGAACAATGACATTCTGTCTTAACGGTTGGAGTGAAACCCACTGAGCTGCAGCTAATATAGAACATAGAACATAGAACATAGAACAGTACAGCACAGAACAGGCCCTTCAGCCCACAATGTTGTGCCGACCATTGATCCTCATGTATGCACCCTCAAATTTCTGTGACCATATACATGTCCAGCAGTCTCTTAAATGACCCCAATGACCTTGCTTCCACAACTGCTGCTGGCAACGCATTCCATGCTCTCACAACTCTCTGCGTAAAGAACCTGCCTCTGACATCCCCTCTATACTTTCCACCAACCAGCTTAAAACTATGACCCCTCGTGCTAGCCATTTCTGCCCTGGGAAATAGTCTCTGGCTATCAACTCTATCTATGCCTCTCATTATCTTGTATACCTCAATTAGGTCCCCTCTCCTCCTCCTTTTCTCCAATGAAAAGAGACCGAGCTCAGTCAACCTCTCTTCATAAGATAAGCCCTCCAGTCCAGGCAGCATCCTGGTAAACCTCCTCTGAACCCTCTCCAAAGCATCCACATCTTTCCTATAATAGGGCGCCCAGAACTGGACGCAGTATTCCAAGTGCGGTCTAAACAAAGTTTTATAGAGCTGCAACAAGATCTCACGACTCTTAAACTCAATCCCCCTGTTAATGAAAGCCAAAACACCATATGCTTTCTTAACAACCCTGTCCACTTGGGTGGCCATTTTAAGGGATCTATGTATCTGCACACCAAGATCCCTCTGTTCCTCCACGCTGCCAAGAATCCTATCCTTAATCCTGTACTCAGCTTTCAAATTCGACCTTCCAAAATGCTTCACCTCGCATTTATCCAGGTTGAACTCCATCTGCCACCTCTCAGCCCATCTCTGCATCCTGTCAATGTCCCGCTGCAGCCTACAACAGCCCTCTACACTGTCAACGACACCTTCGACCTTTGTGTCGTCTGCAAACTTGCTGACCCATCCTTCAATCCCCTCATCCAAGTCATTAATAAAAATTACAAACAGTAGAGGCCCAAGGACAGAGCCCTGTGGAACCCCACTCACCACTGACTTCCAGGCAGAATATTTTCCTTCTACTACCACTCGCTGTCTTCTGTTGGCCAGCCAATTCTGTATCCAAGCAGCTAAGTTCCCCTGTATCCCATTCCTCCTGACCTTCTGAATGAGCCTACCATGGGGAACCTTATCAAATGCCTTACTGAAATCCATATACACCACATCCACAGCTCGACCCTCATCAACTTTTCTAGTCACATCCTCAAAAAACTCGATAAGGTTTGTAAGGCATGCCCTACCCCTCACAAAGCCGTGTTGACTGTATTTGATCAAGCCATGCTCTTCCAGATGGTCATAAATCTTATCCCTCAGAATCCTTTCTAACACCTTGCAGACGACAGACGTGAGACTTACTGGTCTATAATTGCCGGGGATTTCCCTATTTCCTTTCTTGAAGAGAGGAATTACATTTGCCTCTCTCCAGTCCTCAGGTACGACTCCAGTGGAGAGCGAGGATGCAAAGATCTTTGCAAGTGGCGAAGCAATTGCATTTCTCGCTTCCCAAAGCAGCCGAGGACAAATCTGGTCCGGGCCTGGCGACTTGTCAATCTTAATGTTTGACAAAATTTTCAGCACATCAGCTTCCTCTATCTCTATCCATTCCAGCATGCACACCTGCTCTTCAAAGGTTTCATATCCAATGATTGATCTGTATAGTGAGTGAAAGGAAAATGGTGTAAACACCACACTGTGCAGCCTGCTCTCATTCACTCACTCGGAGCAAATTTTCAGAAACTTGCCAGTAGATAGTGAGTGCACCTTCTTATTAAGCTGCTGCTTGTAGCCGCTCCTGCCAGGAGACCTGCTGTCATGGTGTGCCAATTCTGTCTGTCTTATGCCACCCTCATACATCGGTTGTGGTTTGTTGGCAGCCATTCTGTGACACCACTCTGTGACCTGTTCCTGGGAAGATAGGGTTCTCCTGTGTGGAAAGGTTGGATCTGTACCAGTTGGAACTTAGAAGAATGAGAATTGATCCTATGGCAATATATAAAATCCTGAGGGGACTTGATACATTGTGTACAGGGAAAATGTTTCCTCTCGTGAGGGAATCTCAAAAAAGGGGGTACAATTTAAGAACAGGAGGTCTTCTTTCTATGATGGAGACAAGGAGGATTTCCATCAGAGGGGTATGGGTCTGTGGAATTCTCTTCCCCAAAAAGTATTGGCGGCTGTACCATTGACTTTATTCTAGGTTGAGTTAGATGGTTTTTTGATAGATGTGGGAGACGAGGGCTTGGGGAAAAGGGACAGAGGGGCTTGAGTCCACAAGCAGATCAGCCACTGAATGGTGGAGCAGAGTTAAAGGGCTGAATGGCTTTCTGTTGCTCTCAAATGACATGTTCCTATATTCCGTTCTAACATCCATCATCCAACTGCACAGAGGTTGACCCCTCTTCCTGCTGCTGTCCAGAATCTCTTAGCTTGTAAGCTCAGATCAAATAGCCAAAATTGTGACTCTTTTTTTCTGGGTGTCACTTATTAAACTTGGAGAGAGGAAAAAGGAGTATATGAGTACCTTTTGTTCTTCTCATTTTAGATTCAATCTTTTTATAATATTTCTGAGAACTGCTTGAGAAACAGAGTCATAGAATCATACAGCATGGAAACAGACTCTTCAGTCAAACCAGCCCGTGCCAAACATATTTTCGAGCTAAACTAGTCCCACCTGCCTGCTCCTGGTCCATAACTCTCCAAATCTTTCCTGTTCATGTACGATTCTAAGTGTCTTTTAAGTGTTATAGCATCTAACTCAGGAAATGAATAGTTTTTTTGTGGGTGCATGTGGAATGTACTGTATCATGGTGAGGGAAAGTAAAAGGTGTATTCAGATTGAGGAAATGAATGCTGGCCTGAACAGAATTGGTTGCTTTGTATGGCCTTATTGATTTTGCTTGCCTCTCGTACCTTGTCATAAAACTGCTTATAACTTCAAGGAAGGAGAATAGCAATTGCTGTGGGTTTTGCAGAACACATTGTAAGTACATGCAGATTTATTTTTTAAAAAAGCTATTAAACCAAAGAAATGGAATTGCACAATAAATCAGAAAGTAATGTGGCAGCCTAGCTGCTTGTTGAAGCACTTAGACTTTGTATAGATGGCTTTGTGCTTTGCCATCCACTTTCCACAATGGTTAAAATCATAAAATTGTACAGCACAGAATGAGTCCATTCAATCCATTATGCCTGGGTTGACTGGCGAAAAGAGATTTCTGATCTGCCCCACTTCCCAGTCTTTTCTCTGCACCACTGCAAATATTTCCCATTTTAAACTACTTCATTCCTCCTGCCTCAGAGCATCTTGCTTTCATTGTGCTGCTTGAGTTGCCCTAGAAACACTATTGGCAAAGTGGATGGCAAGAGAGGTGATTCATTCTGAATGCCTCTTTTTAAAATATTATTTATTTATTGAATGTGGGCATCACTGATACGGGGCCAGCATTAATTGCTGATGAGCAAATGCTCCTGAGCTGCCTTCCAAAACCACAGTATTCCCAAAGCGATGATAAGGAGGGAGCTGCAGAATTCTCAATCAGTAAAGATGATGGAATGGCAACATTTTCATGTCAGGATTGTGTGTACATCCGAAGATTGGAGGGAAACTGAGAAGTGATGCCCCCATGTGCCTGCTGTCCTTGCCCTGCTGGTTGGTAGATGTTGTGGGTTCTGGAGAAACCTTTGAAGAAATGTTGTTGCGTTACTGCACTGTATCTTGTAGATTCCAGTTGGAGCATCCACTTTAAGGCATCTACTTGCATGCTCATTCGAGATTCTCTGTTCTGAGTGTAGGGAGCCACTTACTATGCTAGTATTGTATGGTGCTGACTGTTTACAAGCTGCCAATCAAGATGAAGTCACGGAGAAAAGAAATAGCTGTGATGTGAAGGTACATGACAGATTCCATTGTTACTGTATTGGCTTAGTAGAAATATCACCATTGAGTCAAAAGGTTGTGGATTCAAGTCACACAGCTGGAGAGTATCAAAGAGGGTGAGTGAAGAAGGGTGTTCCTAATGACTGGAGATTGCAGAACCAAAGGTCACAGACTAAGGATACACAGTAGAACGAAGATGAGGAGAAATGTCTTCGCCAAGAGAATGGTGAGCCAGTGGAATTTTCTATCATTGAATATTTTTAAGACAGAGTTAGATATTGTTCTTCGAGCTAAAGAGATCAAAGAATATGGGGAGAAAGCAGGAACAGGAATGAGCAGGCATGCTCATATTTAATGGTGGAGCAGGCTCAAGAACTGAATGGCCTACTCCCAGTCTAATTTTCTCTGTTTCCATGTTAAATTGGGAAAGGGGAATGGATAATCCGGTAGTTAATTAATCATTGCTTTAAGCATAAAATTAAACGGAACATTTATAACTCACTGACCTAGTTCCAAACACACATAAATAGGATTCAGACTTGATTGATATTCCCCAATAAAGACAAACCAAAGTGCTTTGAAACAGACAAAGTGTAGTCACTGCTGTAACATAGAGAATGTATTTACATAAGTTCCTACAAACAGTAAATTTACTTGCATGAGCTCCCACAAACTGTAATGTGATAATGACCTGATAATCACTTTTAGCAATGTTGATTCCAGTGAGATCTCACCTGTTTTTCCTCTAAAGAATACCATGTGATTTTTTTTACTCCCACCTGGGAGAGCAAACAAAGGTACAGATTTATCACCAATGCAGCACAGCAGGACAAGAAATGAGAATTGTTACGATTCCAGCTGCTTCAGCAAGTGGAATAGTCAAACCCTTTTCCCCTTTGTCAAACCTTGTGGTCTTTCACTGAAACATAAGCACATCAGACTACAGATTAGATTTTACCAATAAAACAAAAGTTTATTACATTGAAGAAATAAAATAAACCAAAATATCAAATATAGCAGTTTCAAAAATTTCAGAACACATTGCAAAAGAAAGTTACCCATGAGAACTTTCCCCTTGACTACTCTCAAACTTAAAGCTTAGCCTTCCTCAGTATTTTCATAGTCTGCAGAATTCTAACAAAATACTTTAACTGTTCTAAACAAGTGATAGAAGCTACAGAGACAGAGACTGCATTGTTTTAAATGACAAAGGAAATGCTTTTGTAAAGCGCAAAAAGTGTAGCAATGAGATAAGTACAGGAATAAAAGATGGATCCAGAAAAGGTGTGAATGCTTTCAACAGTTCCATTACCAGCAGCTTTCCAATACAGCCGAAGGCAACATGTTGCTTTATTCTGAATAATATCCACTGAGAAACCTCAGCCAAGATTGCTTCTCAGTGAATCAGTCATGAAAGTCTCTGAGGAATACTACAATACGATCAGTGTTACTGCTGTGGAATGCCTCCTGAATGTTTAATGGATAGTTTAGTCTCCTGATCAATGGATGTAACAGGGATGCTCTTGAACTCTCCTTGTTCATTCCTCAGTGGAAAATGTTGGGGAAAGAGCACAAGTTTTATGCTCTATCAAATCTTCACACCTCGTAATTCCATTATTGGAGCTTCATTCTTGAGACCAGATCGAAGAATGTTTTATTAATATAGATGCCTCATAGCCACTAATAAATCTAACAGAAAACTCAGGAGAAGCAACTTTGCCCAGAAAGTGGTTAAAATTTGAACCAGGAAGAGTGGCTGAAATGATAGCACAGATACTTTTAAGAGGAAGCTAGAGGAGCACATGAAGTAAAGGGGATGGTAGGGTTAAAAAGGGGTAGAAAGAGTCTTGTGTGAAACATAGATAACATCATGAGCCTGTTTCTGTACTGCAAGCTCTGTTTGTTAAGCATTGACTTCAGAATTAAGCACATTCTCTCTAGAAAAGGCGATTGTTTAGAACAGTTAAAGTATTTTGTTAGAATTCTGCAGACTATGAAAAAACTGAGGAAGGCTAAGCTTTAAGTTTGTGAGTAGTCAAGGGGAAAGTTCTCATGGGTAACTTTCTTTTGCAATGTGTTCTGAAATATTTGAAACTGCTATATTTGATATTTTGGTTTATTTTATTTCTTCAATGTAATAAACTTTTGTTTTATTGGTAAAATCTAATCTGTAGTCTGATGTGCTAATGTTTCAGTGAAAGACCACAAGGTTTGACAAAGGGGAAAAAGATCTAGCGAGGCAGGTTTTATTCTGGGGTTTGACTATTCCACTTGCTGAAGCAGCTGGAATCGTAACAATTCTCATTTCTTGTCCTGCAGTGCTGCATTGGTGATAAATCTGTACGTTTCCTGGCTGTAACCGTACCAGGAAGTTCAAGAGTTCAGTGAAATGATGCTTCATTATTAGCATCAACTTCCTCAGGAATACACCACACAGAAAACATTTCCCGAATTCGTAGAATGTCTTGGTGGACAAAGTTGGATCAATGGTTGTTTTAAATTTGTTCTCCACTATGGAAAGTGGAGTGTTTCTCATTCGAACTGTGTATGGTGAAATAGTGAAATAGTGGTTAGCTGC
Organism: Stegostoma tigrinum; assembly: GCF_030684315.1. Taxonomy (NCBI): domain Eukaryota; kingdom Metazoa; phylum Chordata; class Chondrichthyes; order Orectolobiformes; family Stegostomatidae; genus Stegostoma; species Stegostoma tigrinum. Next base: position 6,099 of record NW_026728129.1, on the reverse strand, counting down.
TGCTAGTTGTAAGTTATTATTTCATTAACATGAGAGTTCAATATTCCAGCCATTGTACCTTGCATTGTTTTCACTATTATTGTGGTTAACTCATGTGTTTCTGTTTAAAGTGGCATTTGATGAATGCTCGTGGACATTGTGCACAGGGAGTAAGCAATTTAAACTCCTTTAAACACTCTACATAGTCACTATTAACCAAGATAATTCGTTGCATGGGTAAACCTAATGAGAAATTATATGTACTAATTTATATTTGTGTATATAATATTTATACATATAATATTTTATATATTACATATATATAATATTTATATGAATATATTTGTGTTGGTTGCATTACCCGAAACACTACTCGGGTAGTGTCTCCCACCCATCCTCCTCCTCGAAGCAAAAAAAAGTTTCTGTGCGACAGAAGGTAACTAGTTTATTTTTTATTCTTTATTTTTAAACAGTCTCTTTGGGAATTTAGAATAATGGGAATGGAGGTCAGAGCAGTTGAATGCTCCTCCTGCAGAATGTGGGAGGTAAGGATCACCACTAGTGTCCCTGCTGACTACATCTGCGGGAAGTGCACCCAACTCCAGCTCCTTGAAAACCGCGTTAGGGAACTGGAGCTGGAGCTGGATGAACTTCGGATCATTTGGGAGGCAGAGGGGGTTATTGGGAGGAGTTCCAGGGAGCTAGTCACTCCTCAGGTACAAGAAAAAGGCAGATGGGTTACAGTCAGGGGCCGGAAAGGGAACCGGCAGGCAGAGCAGGGATCCCCTATGGCCATTCCCCTCAACAATAAGTATACCGTTTTGGATACTGTTGTGGGGGACGACTTACCAGGGGAAAGCAGCAGGGCACAGGTCTCTGGCACAGAGTCTGTCCCTGCTGCTCAGAAGGGAAGGAGGAAGAGAAGCAGAGCAGTAGTCATTGGGGACTCCATAGTTAGGGGGACAGATAGGAGGTTCTGTGGGTACAAGAGAGATTCACGGTGGGTGTGTTGCCTCCCAGGTGCCAGGGTGTGTGATGTCTCTGATCATGTTTTTGGGATCCTTAAGGGGGAGGGGGAGCAGCCCCAAGTCGTGGTCCACATAGGCACCTACGACATAGGTAGGAAGAGTGATGGGGATTTAAGGCAGAAATTCAGGGAGCTAGGATGGAAGCTTAGAGCTAGGATGAACAGAGTTGTTGTCTCTGGTTTGTTGCCCGTGCCACGTGCTAGGGAGAGAGAGGAGTTGAACATGTGGCTACAGGGATGGTGCAGGAAAGAGGGTTTTGGATTCTTGAATAATTGGGGGTCTTTCTCGGGTGGGTGGGACCTCTACAAGCAAGATGGTCTTCACCTGAACCAGAGGGGTACCGATACCCTGGGGGGGAAATTCACTAAGGCTATACGTGGGTTTAAGCTAATTCAGCAGGGGGATGTGAACCAAAATTGTAGTTCAAGCATAGAAAAGGTTGAGAGTAGGGAGGTCCAAAATAAAGTTTCAGGGACGCAAGCAAGCAGTTGGTTTGAAGTGTGTCTGCTTCAATGCCAGGAGCGTCCGGAATATGGTGGGTGAACTTGCAGCATGGGTTAGTACCTGGGACTTCGGTGTTGTGGCCATTTCGGAGACATGGAGAGAGCAGGGACAGGAATGGTTGTTGCAGGTTCCGGGATTTAGATGTTTCAGTAAGAGCAGAAAAGACGGTAAAAGAGGGGGAGGTGTGGCATTGTTGGTCAAGGACAGTATTACAGTTGCAGAAAGGATGTTTGGAGACTCGTCAACTGAGGTAGTATGGGCTGAGGTTAGAAACAGAAAAGGAGAGGTCACCCTGTTGGGAGTTTTCTCTCGGCCTCCGAATAGTCCAGATATGTAGAGGAAAGGATAGCAAAGATGATTCTCGATAGGAGTGAGAGAGACAGGGTAGTTGTCATGGGGGACTTCAACTTTCCAAATATTGACTGGAAACACTATAGCTTGAGTTCTATAGATGGGTCAGTTTTTGCCCAGTGTGTGCAGGAGGGCTTCCTGACACAGTATGTAGACAGGCCAACAAGGGGCGAAGCCACATTAGATTTGGTACTGGGTAATGAGCCCGGCCAGCTGTTAGATTTGGAAGTAGGTGAGCACTTTGGTGATAGCGATCACAATTCTGTTATGTTTACTTTAGTGATGGAAAGGGATAGGTGTATACCACTGGGCAAGAGTTCCAGCTCGGGGAAAGGCAATTACGATGAGATTAGTCAAGATTTAGGGAGCATAGGATGGAGAAGGAAACCGCAGGGGATGGGCACATTAGAAATGTGGAGCTTATTCAAAGAAAAGTTCCTGTGTGTCCTCGATAAGTATGTACCCGTCAGGCAGGGAGGAAGCTATAGAGCGTGGGAGCTGTGGCTTACGAAGGAAGTGAAATCTCTGGTCAAGAGGAAGAAGAAGCTTATGTTAGGATGAGTGATAATGGAACTGCAGATGCTGGAGAATCCAAGATAACAAAGTATGAAGCTGGATGAACACAGCAGGCCAAGCAGCATCTCAGGAGCATAAAAGCTGACGTTTCAGGCGTAGAATGAAGGGTCTAGGCCTGAAACGTCAGCTTTTGTGCTCCTGAGATGCTGCTTGGCCTGTTGTGTTCATCCAGCTTCACACTTTGTTATGTTAGGATGAGATGTGAAGGCTCAGTTAGGGTGCTTGAGGGTTACCAGGTAGCCAGGAAAGACCTAAAGAGAGAGCTCAGAAGAGCCAGGAGGAGACATGAGAAGTTGCAGGCGGATAGGATCAGGGTAAACCCTAAGGCTTTCTATAGGTACTTAAGGAATAAAAGAATGACGAGCGTAAGATTAGGGCCAATCAAGGATAGTAGTGGGAAGTTGTGTCTGGAATCAGAGCAGATAGGGGAAGCACTAAATGAATATTTTTCAACAGTATTCGCTCTCGAAAACGACAATGTTGTCGAGGAGAATACTGAGATACAGGCTACTAGACTAGGTGGGATTGAGGTTCACAAGGAAGAGGTATGAGAAATCCTACAGAGTGTGAAGATAGATAAGACCCCTGGCCGGATGGAATTTATCCTAGGATCCTCTGGGACGCCAGGGAGGAGATTGCCGAGCCTTTGGCATTGATCTTTAATCGTCATTGTCTGCAGGAATAGTGCCAGATGACTGGAGGATAGCAAATGTGGTTCCCCTGTTCAAGAAGGGGAGTAGAGACAACCCTGGTAATTATAGACCAGTGAGCCTTACTTCAGTTGTTGGTAAAGTGTTGGAAAAGATTATAAGAGATAAGATTTATAATCATCTGGAAAAGAATAATTTGATCAGAGATAGTCAGCATGGTTTTGTGAAGGGTAGGTCGTACCTCACAAACCTTACTGAGTTCTTTGAGAAGGTGACCAGACAGGTAGATGAGAGTAAACCGGTTAATGTGGTGTATATGGATTTGAGCAAGGCATTCGATTAGGGTCCCCATAACAGACTATTGTACAAAATGCAGAGGAATGGAATTGTGGGAGATATAGCAGTTTGGATCGGAAATTGGCCTGCTGAAAGAAGACAGAGGGTGGTAGTTGATGGGAAATGTTCATCCTAGAGTCCAGTAACTAGTGGTGTACCGCAGGGGTGGGTGTTGGGTCCACTGTTGTTCGTCATTTTTGTAAATGACTTGGATGAGGGCGTAGAAGGATGGGTTGGTAAATTTGCAGACAACACTAAGGTCGGTGGAATTGTGGATCGTGAAGAAGGATGTTGTAGGTTACAGAGAGACATAGATAAGCTGCAGAGCTGGGCTGAGAGGTGGCAAATGGAGTTTAATGTGGACAAGTGTAAGGTGATGCACTTTGGTAGGAGTAACCAGAATGCAAAGTACTGGGCTAAGATTCGTAGTAGTGTGGATGAGCAGAGAGATCTCGGTGTCCGTGTACACAGATCCTTGAAAGTTGCCACCCAGGTTGACAGGGGTGTTAGGAAGGCATACAGTGTTGAAGCTTTTATTAACAGAGGATCGAGTTCCGGAACCAAGAGGTTATGCTGCAGCTGTACAAAACTCTGGTGCGGCCGCACTTGGAGTATTGTATACAGTTCTGGTCACCGCATTATAAGAAGGATGTGGAAGCTTCGGAAAGGGTGCAGAGGAGATTTACTAGGATGTTGCCTGGTATGGAGGGAAGGTCTTACGAGGAAAGGCTGAGGGACTTGAGGCTGTTTTCGTCAGAGAGAAGAAGGTTGAGAGGGGACTTAATTGAAACATATAAAATAATCAGAGGGTTAGACAGGGCGGATAGGGAGAGCCTTTTTCCAAGGATGGTGACAGCGAGCACGGGGGGCATAGCTTTAAGTTGAGCGGTGAAAGATATAGGACAGATGTCAGAGGTAGTTTCTTTACTCAGAGAGTAGTAAGGGAATGGAATGCTTTGCCTGCAACGGTAGTAGATTCGCCAACTTTAGGTACATTTCAGTCATCATTGGACAAGCATATGGACGTACATGGAATAGTGTAGTTTAGATGGGCTTGAGATCGGTATGACAGGTCAGCACAGCATCGAAGGCCGAACTGCCTGTGCTGTAATGTTCTCTGTTCATTCATATGATAAACTGAACCAAAAATGGTGAACAGATTGTGGATCTACTTCCCCTTGTGGATAGTTTTATCAAAGATATGCACAATGTAATTTTTTTGAATCATGACATTTTCACTGAAATTCTTGAAATTCTGGCCCGTTCTGCTGGAACAGATGGACAGTGACCACACGTTGGTATTTAATTAATTCCCATTTCATTGCAAAGAATCCAGAGGCAAAGAAGTAGTTCCTCACTTTTATTTCGTGAGTGCTGCTCAATGCATTCAGGAATCAGTATGTTTAGTTCCAAAAGAGTCAGTATTGATTAAGCTTCCCCTATTATGATAATGTCATAAGGACCTGGGCCGTGAGAATGGGTCTGGATCTCAAAGGAGACGTTTCTACCTTCTAAGACTTGCTCATAATGTTTGAAACAATGTTTATCATTCCAATGCAACTTCTACTTGGTTACTGTCGTGTAATAACCTGTATCTAGTTTAAGACAAGAGCTCCTCAAGTCCCATTTTTCACATTGAGGATATCCTTCCATTCTAAGGTCATAGGTGGGATGTTTGCTGATGATTACACACTGTTGAGCAGCATTTGTAATGCTCCAGATACTGAAATGCCCATTTGCAGCAAGACCTGGACAAGGTCCACACTTGGTAAGTAAATGGCAAGTAGCGTGGGCGCCACACAAGTGTCAGGAATGACCATCTCCAATAAGTGAAAATCTAACCATTCCCCCAGAAAAATCAATGATATTACTGTCACTGAATCCCTCACGATCAACATCCCGAGTGATATCATTTACTAGAAATTGGACGTGGACCAGCTGTGTAAATATTGTGACTATAAAAACAGATCAGAGGCTGGGAATTCTGCAGTGAGTAACTCACCTCATGCCCTCTGCCAGTGCCTGACCACCATCTGTAAGGCTCAGTTCAGGAGTGCGATAGAATACTATCTGCTTGCCTGGGTGGATACAGCTCCCCAGCAACACACGTGAAGCTTTACACCATCCAGGACAAAGCAGCCTGCTTGATGGCATCAGAATCACCACCTTCAACATGAACTCCATTTACCATTGACACAAAGATGGAGCAGTGTGTACATCTACAGGATGCACTGCGTAAATTCACTAAGGTTGCTCCAGCACACACCTTCTACACCTATGACCCCTACTATCTAGAAGGATAAGGACAGTAGACACAAGGGAACATCTGCAGATGCAAGTCCCCGCCTAAGCCCCTCACCATCTTGACTTGGAAATATACTGCTATTCCTTCAGTCTCACTGGGTCAAATTCCTAGAACTCCTTCCTAGCAGCATTGTCGGACTCGTCTACCCAAGAACTGCAGAGGTTCCGGATGGCAGTTCACCATCACCTTCTACCAGGTATTTAGGGATGGGCAATAAATGCTGGCCAAGTCAGCAGCGAGCACATGCCATGAATAAAGAAAGAAAATTGTAACGATAACACATTCAGCCTGAGATTAGACACATCACACATTACGTCCAGCAGGGGTCCCAAGGAATGAGATTGAGTTAAATGCTTACACAGAATGGGAG